>NC_086283.1:46835620-47166245 GCF_021018805.1 Prinia subflava | reverse complement strand
TAAATCATTTAGTTTCATGAAATATCTCCTAGATAAGAGAAACATACATCACATGGTTAGTCAGAAATTATTCTAGAAGTTCATCAAATCTCATCTGGGGAATTTAAATGAACTCAAGTAAGTAAATTAAGTGCTGAGTTAATTAAGTTGTTAATTAGTTAATTAACTGTTATGGTTTTAAGTGATGTCATTATCAAAGTGACATAAATTTCAGTTTAATTTCCTATATGTAGAATGTCTTTGTGGAACTGTAAAAGCTTGGGGGCTTAATTCTTTCCTCAGAGTTTTGCACCAAGTACTAACATATTCATAATAGGGATTTTATTATTTAGTAGCAAGGGCAATTTTAAAAACAATTTAACTAATTACTTTTAAAACAAATTACTTTTCTCATGTGTTACTTTATCCTGGAATAAAACTTCAGATGTATGAAAATAAAGCAAGAAGACGAAAATTTTATGTTTGGAAAAACTGCCCTCTTACAGGATAGGATCTTTGCTGATCACTAGAAAATATTAAACTTGTGCATGGTGATATTGTGGGGTTTTTTTGTGTTAAGCACCACATTGCATGGCATTGTTGCTGTAAAAGACTGAAAAAATCTGCATGCATCTTTTTGGCTCTGTTTAATACTATACTATATGATATTTACTTAGGAATATGTACCTAAGTCTGTCTTGTTCACATGCCTTTGATTTTTTCACAAATAATTGATGAGGAAGAAAGGACCAGAAAGGAAAGACAGCTTGGCCTGCCTTAAGTCACTCATTTAGATCACTCAGTTGTTGCCAGGTTATTGTAGTGGTATGTACTGTTTTTATTAATAAAGGCAAAAAGGCATCTAGGAAATACAGAACTAAAGATGTCTGACTTTATCTTCTTACTTTGGAAAACATACTGAAATAAGAAGTAATCCTCAAGTGGCAGTGTCATGGCTGAGCCTGTGGAGATGCCATGGAGTCGTAGAAGGCTTATTTTGTTTAAAAAATCAGCATAGACGGTATTTTAATGCAAAGAACATGGATGCAATCTCTAGGTAGGAAGCCCCAGTTGGTTTTTTCTAGCATGCCTCCATAGAGCTCCTTACAGGTAGTTCGAAGGCCAATTCTGACAGTGATGGAAACATGAAGGTTCTGTAAGATTAATATGTGAAGAAGGTTTTGAGGAATCCTTGATGCTGCCAGTATATTTTATTTAAATCTATTTTATATCTTATTCAATACATTGAGGTGGTGTTTTTTTGCCAAAATATTGAAAGGAACACACACGTCTCCATAACTTAACATTAACTTTATATCAGTTCATCAGCTTGCCTGTATTGCACCATATGGTACTCAGTTCAATCAAAAACAATAGTTAAATGAACTCTTGACTTGTGTTCCCATGTGTTTTATATCAAAACCCAAGAAATCATACAAATTATAGTTGAAAGACATACTAGGTTTATTGCCAGAGCAATACAGAGCATTCCCTATAGGGCTTTTTCATGTGTGCTCTGCATTCTAACTCAAATTACTTGAGCAACAGAATCTCCCTCTTAAGACAGCTGTTTCAGTTTTGTTCAAATTTCATGGTCAAGAAGCTTTTCCCACTTTGTCTACAATTATCTCACTATTTTTAATTATACTGTCTGTGCAATACTAAGTAATTATTTGAATTTTGGAGTTCATGGCCTTCAGGTATTTCAAGACATTTGGTATGCGCCATTCTCTTAAGCCAGGATAGCAAAATTTAAAAGGACTCAGTATCTTTTTATGTGACGTCAATAATGCTGCTGGATAATGCTGCTGATTAATTTTACTACCAGTCTTGACCTATTTTTTTAATTGCAGTTCTGCTAGTAAAGAATTCAATAAACAACCTTTCATATCTGAATTATGTCAGAAATATAATTTCTCTCTTTCTATGAACTTCCACTTTTATGAATCATGTTAGTTTAAATTTCATTACTCTAAAACGCTCTTAATACATTTTGATGTTTGATTGAGTACAGTTTTAAGAGAAACCAGCATATCATTACTGCTGATATGGTTTTTGTGGAAATGCAGAAATTAATTTGTACTGAAGGATGTGGTTAAAAAGAAACTTTAAATTAAAGTTAAAAGAAATTTTAAATTAAATTTAAAAATAAACAAAATAATAAAATATTCTGAAATAAAGTATTTTTTCTAATTAAAAAATTGCTTTCAATGATTACTGTTTTGTATGAACACAGAAGAATCTTGCTTCTTAAACATGCCTGATTTTTTCTGAGTTACAATTCTTTCTGGAAAAGCTGATATTCTTGATATATCCAGCGGAGGAAACAGAGCAATCATTTTTCCTTTAGGTTTAGTCCTGGCAGCAATGAAAAATAGTACTGCTGTCATTGCAATCTTTTTTTTCATTTCAGTGCTACATCAGCATACTACTAAATCCTTGATTCTTAATATGGAAAAATCATCCATCCATCCATAAATATATAGCTATGTACGCATACACATACGTGTATACTTGCATGCAATGGATAGTATTTGTTGGCAAATGCATATGGAGCTTGTATATATTCTTAGAAAGCAAAAGGTATTTGATAATGTATTCTGTTTGGAGATGCTGTATTTTATCTTGGACAGTATATTAATGAGATTTTTTGTTTATTGCTGCTGAAAGTTGAACACTCAGTTTATCCTCACAGAAAGGTAAGAGTTCTTGGATTGGTAAAATTTTGAGTAAGTTTGTTGATCTGAAAATGTGCAAATTTTGGCACATACATTATTATTACAAACCTATCTCAAATACCTATCCATTCAAGTTATGCGTGTGTGAGTGTAATAGGAAAAGCTGAAGAACAATAAAAACTTGTACACACTTGCTGTAGTCATTCTTACTATGGTTGTTACTGTTATGCAGGCTTGGGGAAGTGTGTCCTTGAAACTATCAGGTCAGCTCATGGCAAGAACATAAGATTAATCACAAATATGTATGATCATCCATAAATAACCATGATGGTAGCTACATCTACCATTGCTCATTGAAAATTAAGTATAATGTTGAATTAGTCTGGAATCAAGAGTTGGTCCTTTTATATGCACATTGTAACAACTTTGGTCACTACATTGATTAAGGTTTGCATAGTTAGCAGTTCCTTCCTTCTCAAAATAATTTTCTAATAGAGAGGCTGGGGAATTTCTGAGATGTCTCTAAATAAGTTGTTCTTTCTTGATGTTCCTGGCATATTTGGCATAAAACTGTGGATTTTTTTGGTTTTTACATGAAATTGAATTAAGTTATGTGTATGAGATCACATATGCCTATCATTTTTTTCTTTAAATAATGAAAAGATTCTGTTCTATTTTTGAAGAGTTGAAACGTATGTTTTCTTTTCCTAGAAATTGTGGCCTCATTGTTTAGGACCTGAAAGTGTTTGGAGAATACTGGCTAATGTCATATCTGATGTGAAATTCTTTTTCTCATGTTTTGTCATACAGTATACATTTTAAGTTTCTCTCAGTTAATGTAGAGCTACCTGAATTAATAGCCTGGTCTTAAACCTCTGTGTTTCTCCACATGAGAAAATAGTGTCTTCCTTCCAGACCATGCCTTTTTCCAGATACTGTAAGTGTGACATTGGGAAAGAAAGAAAATTCAAATTCATATCTAGCAGAAAAAAAATTATTTTAAGAGCATGAATTTGTTTGTTTTTCCATATCTAGGGCCAGGTGAGACAAAGCTGTAGATACAGATGTGTTTGCTGAGGATACAATCCCTTGGTGCTTTAGCATAAACTTTTTAAATTCTCACACTGACGAAGAACTCATGCTATGAGAGTGGGTGATGTTAAGTACTGTGAAGAACAAAACAGAAAGGATCATGTATTCCAGATATCCATCATTTATGTGTTTTTAAACAACCATGAACTAAACTGTCTTTGAATTTGTATTTTTAGTGTTGCACAATCAAAAGAACTAGAGAAAAAAAAAATGAGCCTACTGTGCACATCCCTAGACTTTCTCTTTACTTACTTGGACAGCCAAATAACTGAGAGGAAAAAGAACAGGAAAAAGATGAATATATGCTGCTGGAGATCCTAGCTGGTGACTGTTTAAAGCCCACTCCAGAAAATTTTCTATTGCTTTAAGAAAATACAGGGTTTCCTTAGGAACAAATTTGATATAAAACAGAATCAGTCAGATCTGAGGTAAGTTTCTAGAGTAGCATTCATCAGTCTCTCCTCTGTTGATGTAAATCAAATCAGCATGCATGTCTCTGTGGTTTCTTGATGATGCTTCAGAGTATTTCTGTGTGGTAGCGTGCCTCAAAATTGCATGCTGTGAATGTTTTAGAGATGTAAGACTTTCAGCTGTCTGGTTTTCAAAGGCAAACCACTGTGGACAGACAATATACTTGTGTCTTTGAAGGAGATTTTACACATAAATAAGGTGGGGTGTATTAAGGTTGAGGACAGGCAGTAAATACAAAAAGTTTAAGGAAAATGCATGCCAAAATAATTACTCAAAGTGAAGAAATTTGCTATTTTAAAATTTATTCATTTGAGTATTATAGATAAAATATTGGGTTGTGCTCTGCAGGTATATAATGAAAAATGACAGTAGAGCAGATAGAAATGCTTTTCAAGAATATTTGATTTTATATAAGCACATCGCAACTCCTAATATTTCAGAGATATAATTTATTATTATTGTTGCTGTTAGCAACTGCAGAAACAACAAAAGTAATAATAATAATTTTTTTTTGTTATGTGTATTTTACAAAGTTTTCACTCCATAGGAAACATAGTTTTGAGTTCCCTTGCTATGGAGCAGCTCTCTAACCAAGCAGTAGAGGGCATTCTTTCTTTAGGAGACGGCACTAGTTCCTTCAAAAGACTAGTATTTTATTCAGGAAGTTGGTTTCCTTGAGTCCTTTTTGTCTTTAGATACAAGCCATTCACATGATAGATACTGGACGTAGGATAAAAGAGTAAATTGTTACATCAAATGTGCAATACATTGCTTAGGATTGAGTACTGAGTTAATAAAATTATGTATATTTTTCATTATTTCATAGAGTATTTCTGGAGAAATTAAAGTTTATATACCTTTCATTCAAATTCAACCTGCAACATTTTTCATAAATTCAGTTCCCTCTAAATCCGAGCTGATTCATTTGGTATGATCAATCAATTATCCTAATAAAAGCATTTTTAATAATACTTACAGCAAACTATTCGTAATGCACCTAGATATATACACCAACCTGGGCAGATAGTTTGAGAACGTATTCAATTTGAGTTGCTGGGGACCTTATTAAAATTCCGTCTAGCATATTGTTTTTAAAGGATTTTGACATATTTAAGCCAGCCTTGTTTGAAATTAAATTCAGTGTGGTATGTTCCTCTTCTACTTGGAAAACACTGCCTCTTCTGGGGAAAATGAGTGCAGAGAGCTAGATCCTTCCCATTCAATACTTAGAACTGCTCCACACAGTTATCTGGACCCTGTCCAGTCAGAGCCCCACACCAACCAGGATGCTGTGCCTACAGAGCAAGTGTGTGACCATGGATGGCCCTTTTGGTGCTGTTGAATGCTGCTTCCCCCTTACCCAAATGCTGACTACACATGAGGTACTTTGGGAGTAGGTTTTTACGTGTTCCTCTGTTGCAAGATTGAGGTTCTTATCCTCTTTTAAAAATGAGCTGAAACCAAGGTGACTAAATGACTTTTGAATGTGAATACTAGGCAAAGACAGATCCATTATATTTCAGATTTCACTTCAGATGGTGGCTGGCTGTCCTAGTGAGCCTAGCATCTTCTGTGTCACTGGGTGGTGCAGACCCACAGGTGAGGTATTAAACAACATACACAACAAAATGTTTCTACCTATATGCACTTTAATAAAATGAGAAAAACTGAAGTATCTGATTCCAGATATTAAAATTACATACTAAATTTAAGGCTGCCTATTGCAGTTAGGATCATGAGGTTGCAGCTGAATATGTTAAAATAAAACTCCTTCAGAGGGCATTTGCCTAGTGATTCACATCTGCTATTTTATAATTTTTCTCTAACATTGCCTGGTCATCAACAGTGTATAACCTCATTGTATGCTAAAAAGAAACACCATGGGAGAAACAATAATTGACAAATTATAAAAAGAAGCCTAAAGAGACAAACAACAGAATGTGATCTAATATATCACTACTCTGCTTATGACATATGATTTTAGTTGAAGTCTGGTGAGTTATTGTTCTAATTTTGCATGGATTTTGCTTCAGAATCAAACAAACTGCCTTGTTTCTGTATAGCACTCCTGCCAGACCCTTCTTAGAATGTAATTTTTGATCACTGTTTCAGGATTTTTCTCCAACTTTATAAAAGAAGTTTTACAGATGACATCTTCTTGCTTTAAAAAAACCAAAACCAACTAAACCAAACACAACTCATTACTAGTAGTTTATTAGTAAAAAATAACAATCAGTTACGAATCAGAAAAAAATCTTTTTTTCTCTGGAAAGGGGAGAGTCCAGAATCTAGTGCCCCTTCAGCTGCCTAACAGTTCTTCTGGTACTACAAACCATCAAATATTTACTTAAGGTAATACCTGCAAATAAAATACCTTTCCTACTCACTGGACTACTGATTAGCATTATATTTCCTGGCTATTTTGATTTTAAATAAACAGCTTTTGCTTGCATAGCTTATCAGGTTCAGGAATCTAACTCTGCAAAGCAATCCTTATTTCCAGGGATGACTGTGAGCAGGAAACAAGCAAATCTAGGGCAGGCCTAGATACTAATTTAGTGTAAAACAATAAAATGATCTTGAAAAGTAAGTATCACAGCTTTCTTTAGCTGTGGAATTCTGAAGATTATTCTGAGGATGGAACTTCTATAGTTTAGCTGGAATATCTGCCCAAAAATTTTCTTTCATATCAATGGGTTGACAAAGAGAACATAAGAGAAGGGACATTTAGGGTCACAAATGAGTAATGGCAACAGAAGTTATTCCCATCTCAAAACTGTCATTTTTGAGGAAGGTTCACAGATTTGAAATGAAAAAGAGTTTTCTGTGGAGAACTAGCCAGAGTAAAGCCCAAAATCAAACTTTTTTTATCCTTTTCTCTCTCTCTCTCTCTTTTTTTTTTTTTTTTTTTTTTTTTTTTTTTTTTTTTTTTTTTTTTTTTTTTTTTTTTTTGTGAACCATGAACAAGGGGAATTATGTTTTCTTATAGTTCAGTGAAAAGCACCGGAAAAAACTTCTGGTGCTAAGAAAGGTGATGGGAATGCAAAGCAAGGTTGGTCAGTCAAGAAAAAGCAGGACCTCTTTGAAAAGTAAACATCTGTCTAAGTCATCTCATCCTCTGTAATAATAAAGAGTCACAGAACGAATTAGATTGGAAAAGACATTTAAGATCATTGAGCCCAGCCTGTGACAAAAGCCCACCTTTTTTACCTAGATCATGTCAATGGGTGCCACATTCAGTGTTTCCTTGAACACTGAACTTCCAGGGATCATGACTCCACCATATCTCTGGGCAGCCCATTCCAGTGCCTAACACCCTTTCTGTGGAGAGCAGAATATGGGTTGGTAAGCTTCATCCTATGACTTTAATCCCAAGTAAGTGGAAAAAGGCTAAGGAACATGGAAAATTCTTCAGACCAGTTGCAGGACTGGGTGAGACACACGTGAACTAGACAAAAGAATTCAACATTCATGGGTCTTGGCCTGTTCTAATATCTTGTTGTCAATCTTGGCAGTTTATATTTGAATGAAACAGTTTTGTAGGGACTTTTCTCAGTGCTTCTATAAGTCCCTAGGAAGTTGAGCAGTAATGTAACAATGTATTTTTTGTACTTGCAGTTTTTGGTTGTGCACAGATAGGAGAACATAGTCTTAAATTTGTATGTAAAAGTCAGTGGGCTGCAGCTGATTTGTTCAAAAATGGAGAATAGCCTGGGGTGAGACAGTGAGAAGAATATTTAATGCAAGTGTCCCAGGTTCTTCATGTTCTGCTTTAAAAACATGTTCTGGCCTTTCTTGGTTTAAATTGTGACATACTGGGTTTTTTGCTTTAAAGCAGGAAGATTGGAATCTTGACTTTGCATTTAACTGCCTCACCAGTGAATTTAGTGCTTTGTAGACTCAAGCCTTTGGGTGGAAAGTATTTAACAGATTAACTAGGAAATGGAAAATTCCCTGATAAAATAGTTTCAAGTCTAATGTTAACGGTAAATTTGTATCATATCATTCATATCATAGAACCACAGAATGGCTTGGGTTGGAAGGGACCTTAAAAATCATTTCCTTCCAACCCAACTCCCATATGCAGGGATAACTTTCTCTAGACTAGGTTGCTCAGACCTCCATCCAACACAGCCTTGAACAACTTTCAGGGATGATGCATCCGCAACTTTTCTGGACAACATGTGCCAGTGCCTCACCACCCTCACAGTAAATAATTTTTTAAAATATCTAGTCTAATCTGCTGTGTTTCATTTTGAAGCCATTGCTTTTTGTCCAATCACTGCATACTCTCATGTAAAGAGAGTCCCTCCCCAGATTTCTTATCGGGTCCCTGCAGGTAATAAAGGCTTCCTTCAGATAGCTGATTCGTAATCCTTTTTATATGTCAGCAGCAGTCTGCAGAAGAAATGAAAAAGTAAAAAAACCCATATTGATTTACAGTACTGTAGTATATCAAGACTGGCTGTCTTGGGAATAAAAATGTAGTGTGATTTAAACTTGAAAAAAAATATTTACTGATGTTGGAGTAATGATGTTATCTATCCTCAGTGCTAACTCAAGATCTCTAATAGTCTGGAAAAGAACAGCATTCTCTATGATGCTTGTTTATTTTTTTCAGGAAAAAGACAACAGAAATCATTAAACATTGTATTTAAATATTAAACATCCTAGTGCACCATAAATTTTTAATATGCCAATTAACAAAGAAATATTTGTCTTTGTTTCTGTGCAAATGTAAGAGGACTACAAAGAGTTCAGCAGACAGAATACTTGTTGCAGTGAGAGGAAAAGACAGCTTATAAAGCACAACTGCAGCTCCCAGAAGAGACATTGTTACACCCAAATAATGTTTTGAAGAAACAGGAAGCTTGGGGTTTAAAAAAAATCCTAATTTTAGGAAATGCTTGAAGAACATAACAGATTTTTTAAAGTTTGTTGGAAGAAATTAGTGCTCTAGCTTGTGCTGACATCAAGGAAATGAATGTTACAAAAAACCAGAACAGCAAACGGCAACTGTAGCTATTCACAAATGCAAGTATATTTTCATAGGCAAATACTTCATCAAGATGTTATTGCAGATTCCCATTGCTGATACCAACAGGCCCATTTGTATGATAGTTTTTTATTTTAAGTCTGTTTTCAAGGTACAGACTCTTGTCCACTTGGCAAAGGACTATGAGCTTCTACCTTTAGAAAGCTGTGACTGTTCAGTGGTAGCATGTAGGAAAGCAGGAATTTCTTAAATTTGGTACAATTAAGACGAAAATGCCCTGCCTCTAGCTATCTTTGAGGCTGAGTACTTGTGAAAGAATTAGGCGTTTAAAAAGTTGAACATGAAGTTTATGACAAAACTTGATATGGTAATTTCTGGACAAAGGATACATGTTTGAGATGTGTAGCAATGTGTGCACATGGCATCATTCCAGGACTTTGTGTTTTCAGAGTTGGAGTACATTAGCAGTCTTTCCCACATAAATCCATAGCTCATACAATACATTAAGAAAAAAAGGAATTCCTGGTATTAATTTGTTTACATAGATATATATTTTACTGCTGAGCTGGAAAAGATCTGTGGTACCATTGAATTCTAGTTTAAAAAAACTGTGTTAATCACTGGTTTTTAGCTTACTAGGAGCATAAGACTACATATTTCCTAGTGTGAGAACACGGTTGCTGTGGTTTATAGCCATTTTCAATTCCAGTACCTTTTGGACTTCTAAAAGTCTACTTGACTAGACTTCATTTAGACTTAGCTTTGAACTCCTCTCCCTTTGTCTCAAGTACACACACATACCATCTTTCTTTCCTAGCATCATTTCCAAACAGCCCTCCACCTCACCTGTTAACATTTTAAAGACAATGGGATATTAAGAACCTGGATCAGGTTACTAGAATGATGCTTGAGTGTCTCCTTTCCTGAACATCCTGTATGAAATAGCCCCGAGAACAAAGTGTTCTTTGTTCCCCCATTAGAGCACAGCTTTTTTGGCTGGCTCACTGAACTACACTGATGTTTTACAAGATCTTCCAAAATTCCTTTGTACTTGCAATATATCTGCCTATGTGTCTGCTATATAAAAGCTATAGACTTCAGCGTAGAGCTTTCTGCTGTTTTTTTCTGCTCAAAGCAATCAGTGTCTGCACTTCTCCAATTTGATATCCATTATGTATGAACAGCGCTTGCATATATACTGGAAATATACAGTACTTATGAAGGGATCTCAGGAGGTTCAGGGGAGAGATTTTTCATGTTTTCATGTTGTAATTTGATTAGCTTTACAGATAGAGGAATTGACAGCCTAGGCTCTGATTGTAAGAATTTTGTAAAGTTTGCAAGACCAAAGTGGGTTGTATTCTTCTTCCCTTTTCTTTTTGTGTGTGCCTATGAGATAAGTAGAAATAACTTATAACTTGTTTTCTGCTTTCAGGTCCTGCTATTGAAATTAAGTACATAGGAAGAACTGTCCTTATTGTGGAACCATCAATGTGGTTTAAATAGTTTGGGCTGCTAATTTCTTATTATGTTGATGCTTATGGCTGTGCAGTGGGTTGACCATGGCTGGACACCAGATGCTGGCCACAGATGCTTTATCCCTCCCCTCCTCAGCAGGGCAAGGGGAGAGAAAATAAAATAAAAGGATTGTAGGACAAGATAAGGACAAGAGATCATTCACCAAAACTGACTCAATTATGAGAAATTAATTTAATTTATTGTCAATCAAATCTGAGTACAGTAGTGAGAAATAAACAAAAACGTTAAAATATCTTCCCTCAACCCTCCCTTCTACTCAGGATGAACTTCACTCCCACAGTTTCCACCTCTTCCCTGCAATGGCTCAGGTGGACAGGGAATGTGGCCAGCTCATCACATACTGTTTTTGCTGCTCCTTCCTTTTCGTGTTCTTCGCCTGCTCCAGTGTGGGTCCCTTCCACAGGATGTAGTCCTTCAGGAACAGACAGCTCCAGCATGATCCATAATGTGGCTCAGTAGTCACAGCCTCTTTCAGGCATTCACGGGCTCTGCTGTGGGTTCTTCCATGGACTGCAGGGGAATCTCTACGTCTGAGCAAGAGAGCAGAGGTGCCTGAACGACTTCCTCCCCCTCCTTCTCTATTCACCTCAGTGTCTGAAGGCCTGTTTCACTCACATATTCTCAGTCTTATCTTTTGGCTCCTTCTTGATTTTGTCCTCAGCACATTTTTCCCCCTCCTCCATCAAAGAGTTATTGCAGAGGCACTATTATCATTGCTTATGGGCTCGGCTCTTTGAGCCAGTTGGAAATGGCTTTGACAGACATGGAGGAAGATCCTGGCATCTCTCACAGAAGACTGGTCACAGAGACCCAATCTCCTTGCTACCAAAACCCAGTATAGGCTGGAAGACATTCTAGCAGAAATCAGTGGTAAAGTTCTCGTTACTGCCCAATTGTAAACTGTAGATGCAATTCCAGCATGTTATTAGTGTGATAGCTGAGATATAGAAATAGAATATTAAGAAGGGCATTCAGATAAATATTGTAATTTTCTATCTCTCTATAAATACACATGAGCTGACTGGTTTTCTCAGATTCTTTCAATTCAATTTACTTAAATACCTTAGAATTTCCATTTTATCTAGTTTTATTCTGGTTATTCATATCATGATTTGTTTCCAATAGTTGCTGAGAGTCAAAGAGAGGAATTGATTTTATTCTATTACAGGTTACTAGATGAGACCTTCAACAAAAAAGTCAATGCTAACTCATTCTGAAAGTTGAAATTAATATGGAGAGCATTTATATTAATCTTTGAATCAAAATCTCAGCCCTTCTTTTAAGCCTTGAAGCAGAAATTAATTTTCATCACTTTTGTTAATTAATCCACTGGTGGCCTGAGCAGAGTCCCATTGAAACTGCCTGTGTATCTCTAAGTTCTATGATGCTGTGTGCCACTAGAGCAGGAAGACAGAGACAAGCTGCACGTCCTTCAACTGAAGAGACAACAAGTCCTTCAGTCTACTATCTGTAATTCATCCTTAAAAATTATTTCATTGCTATCACTTGACATATTTCTGAGACAAATACTCTTCTCATGAATTTTACATGGACTTCCGTCATGTATGGCATTGTTACTTCTACTTTTGAAAATCTTGAGATAGAAAGATGAATATAGCAGGGATCATTGGAAAATACCAACACTAATGTTTTTCTTGTATTTGAAAGGAATGGGAATTACAGTCAAGTGACATGCCAAACAGAGATAATTATGGTACAATTTTTATATCGTGGAAGCGATAATTATTGCTGCTACTACTGTTATTTTATTATATCAAAAGGAAGAGAAAAACACATTATTTGGATGTTTTGACATAATTTTCCAGATCTGATGAATATTTTTAAATAAAAGGGGAAGGGTAACTTCAGTAAACAATACTGGGAATTGAGGCCCTTGTTCAAATAATTTTAAAAGATGTGCTGGACGTAACACATCATTCAGTGGACTTAGATAAATGTTAATGTTTGTGTGCTTGTGAGATCTGAGCCTTACAAAGGATTTGAGACAGCATTGGTACTCATGTGTTAAAATAAAGGCAAGAAAATGAGATAACCTTTTGTCAGAGCTCAGTGCAGGTAAGGGAAAAAAGGGTAACACCTTCCAGATAATTTTTCTTTTTCTGGTGACTACTCTTATTTATGATACAAGCAAGAAGGACAAATTACT
This sequence comes from Prinia subflava, assembly GCF_021018805.1. Taxonomy (NCBI): domain Eukaryota; kingdom Metazoa; phylum Chordata; class Aves; order Passeriformes; family Cisticolidae; genus Prinia; species Prinia subflava. The sequence goes on along the minus strand of NC_086283.1, from coordinate 47,153,323 downwards.
AGGTATTAAAATCAGTTATTGTCAGTTAAATCAGACTCATTTCCAAACAGCTACCATTTACAGAAATAACACCTGTTCTATGTAAACTCAAATATTTTTGTTGAATATTACAGAAATAAATTAAGATATAAAATGAGACATTAGCTTTGGCATTCTGAAGACACATAAAAGCCCAAGGCAGTTTATACTTAATTGGGTCTCCAAGGTAGAAAACAATTCTATATAGACAGATCCCTTAGCCTCTTATCCTTCAACCCTACCTTGGACTTACCCATCTGAAGGAGAGCTAGAGGAGAAGTAGAAGTACAGTCTAGCTGGAGAAGTGGATAGGTCAGTTTCCCACCAAGAAAATAATTCCTGGTTATCTTGAGAATTTGCTATAAAAATCAATAGTGTATTCTTTCTTCTACACTCTGTCCTATTTGAAGCAAATAATGCTAATTCAGTAAATGGTCCTCAGAAAAACAGTTGCTGAGATTAATGCAAAGCTGAGCAGCTTCAAAGTAGTTTTGCTCCCATAAAATGGTCAATTTGACTTAGTTTACTTTTACTCTACAAACAGTTACTTTCCTATAGGAAGCTCTGGACTAAGCAATGAGAGACCTGAGCATGGCTGCATGCTGTCTTCCAAGACTTACCTTTCTCATATTCTGCTTACACAAGCTTTAGGCTGTAAAACAAAATCCCATTTTTCTGCCTGTAATAACACAGTTCAAATATCTCTTTTCCTCAACAATTTCAAACATTCTGGATAAATATGAGCTCTTTAAGAAGTGGCTATTGTAATGTACAGTTAGATTAGCTATGTACTAATAGCTAAATGGCGAGGGAAACTATCCCAAAACTATTATTTATCAAAAGCTAGAACCACTATAAATGTAAAGGCAGCAATTTCTAGTACTCTCTTTATAGTGTCATGCACATATAAATGCATAAACATGAGAAGATCAAATAATGCTAACAAAGGAAATCAACATATATAACTAAATTTTGAGACACTTTGAGGAAGATACAATACTCAAGTTTCAGTTTAATTCTGAAAATGGGGACTGTGACTGTCATGAAGCCAGAGACTATAGTATCTTTGAACTCAGTTGAAAGGGAGCATTTGATTAGTCCTGTGTTCTCCCTATTGCTCTATAGAAATGTAGTACTTGTAGATTAGAAAGATTTTAGGGTTGAAGAGGAAATGAAGATAGGCAAGAAGGAGGAAATCTTGTCAACAGTAATTTGGGTGGAGAACATCTTCATGACTGTAGGACATGCACTCATTCATCTTTTATTGCAAAGAGAAGACAAAGATAAATCATTGTTGAGGAAAGACTGCCATTTTATCTTGGTGAGTTATTTCACTTTCAGGCGATAGAACAAAACTCTCCCTCATTCAAGGGAGAAAAGAAATGTAATATAAAATGTCATTTTCTCTTCTTAAAGTAATAGGGGTATCCATGCAGAAGCATAAATACTATCATATTCAGGGGGTCACGATAAAATTATCTGTGTTTATTCTGCTTATGCTTCTTAATTCAAAGATTAATTAGTTCTGGCATCCTCATACACTGATTAGTCTATTCCTCCCATACACAGCACTCTTAGTGGTTATTTATTCTACAACAGTGCAATTTGCCACCAAGATTTTTTAGGCTCAGTGTTGGCTCCACATGCTACTGTAATTATTGCCATTTTAAAAATTTCAATTTACGCACATTTTACAGTTTTCTTCAGGCTGTAAATATTTCTAACAAAAAAAGGTTCCTACTAACTGAATGGAATTGCCCATTGAGTAAGTAAATAGACTGAACTCAGTACTCAGAAAACCTGTTGAGGTATATATTTAACTGTCCTGCATGTTAACCTTATTATTGCAACTATCTTGTGACTATGAAGTCACTGTTTAAATGCAGTTAGCAGATGAGAAGGGAACAACTTCTAATCCGAATTTTTGATCTATTTTTATTATACACACTAGGAGTGAGGATTTGGAGAATCCTAAGTACTGGTTCACTCCCTCATAATCCCCTTAACCTCTCTTTTCTTACTTCCACAAAAAAATTAGGGCAATCTTATCCCACTAGAGATTTGTATTGACTCACTAATTAAACTTTGCTTCCTTATCCTCTATTTCTGAATAATTGATAGAAATATTATTCTCTATTTTCAATAATCAACATATTTTACTGCATCTGACTTTATGGCTTAGACTGGGAGATGGTGTGTCATCAGAGCATTCCAGGTTGTCTCCCTCTTTCCTGAAGCAAATAAACATCCAAACAGAGAGATAATCCATAGTAGAACTCATATAAAAGTATAGACCAGCACTGCTAACAAAATGTATTCTATCCATCAGAAAATATCACTGACTGTATGTCAGTTCACAGCTACAAATTCCCCTCAGGAAAGTGGCCTACCATGTTATAGATTTTTAAAGGGTTTTGGGATACTTAATCATTAGTATTTGAAAACAAACAATAAAATGGATTGTTCATCAAGACCTTAATGGTGGCTTTTAACTGTGTTTTTTCTGGAATTGATTTGGAAAAGCATATTCAAACTGTGTTTCCTAAAAACAAAATGAGCAGATAATGCTGATAATCTGTGATAGGTTGTAGTTGCTGAAAAAGATCATTCTTGCTTTTGGGAAGGTGGGCTTCACATGAGGAGAGCAGAATGTGATCTTTTCAGCTATATTAGTGGTCTCTGCTGAACAATGCTTGAAATCAGTAATATTGACTTAATAAACACATTGCTCATACTTCAGCAAAAAGCACATAGTCAATAGACACTGAATTACTGTAAAGATTTTTGAAATATTCTAAATACAGGCTCTTAAAATAATTTTCATACATTCATATTTATTTCTTAATATTTTTTGTGATAAGCTTTATGATAGCCCTAGTTCCACAGTTTGTGTTTTCCTGTTTCTGCCACTGTGCTGCATAACAGTAAAACCAGCCTTTTATTTCAGCTGTCAGGGGATATCTTTTTGATAGCAAGTCTGTTTGTAGATTCTGATACTAGTGTCCTTTATCTTCTTTAAAGGAATAAATAAAATACTCTTTTGTATTCTAAAATCTCTTTCCATTTGGGCAATTTACATTAAAAGCGACAAAGTTTTCTTTACTTGTTATTTTTAATCTTTTATTGTCGTAATTATGTACTTGCCCAGGAGGAGAAGCTTGAACAGAACATTTCATGATCTACCACATTTCTTAGACATTTCCCTGTTTCAGCAGCCCTTATCCTTAACACAACTTTATTTATCCAACACCAGTGTTTACCTCACAGTGCAGAGATCCACATTTATTCTACTCTTTCTCTGAGAGAATAGGAGTGTCCTTATTTGAAAGAAAACCTCATTTCAGGAGCTGCATAGGGAAGCTTCTACAACAGCTGTTTGCACTGTATTTGTACTGTGGGTAAGTGAGGGAGTTTGAATGAATATCGTAATTAGGAACATAATAGCATGTTTTGATTCCCTTAATAAATAAGACCAACATGAATCTTTTCTTAGTGGTGACACTAATGATCATTAATGGCCAAGTCTGTTATCTTTACAGTATGAATTCTTTGTTGAAAAAAAGACGTAGTATTATTGAAGCAGAAAATAAATGCAAGTCCTTGGCACTAATCCCATTGGTTTAAGATAATCCACAAAGACATAAACCACAAATAACAGAAAATACTCCAAAATGGTAGTTTTCGTTAGTTTCCATGTGAAAGTAATAAATTTTTCTTATTAATACTGTTGCTGTTTCTTACCTCATTGCTCTTTTCAGTAAATTGTTCTCATCTCAAGATGTGATATTCACCATTTATGCCTCCAATTCTCAACTCCATCCTGCCTTATGGGGCAAGGTGAAGGAAAGGGGGAGCAAGAGAATGGCACTTGGTTTTGGACAGTCTTGGTGTGGGCACTGAATTAGGGAGTACCATTCCTAGACCATGACATTGCTGCCTAAAGTTAGGCTCCAACCCACAAGCCTAGGATTAAGAGTCTTGTGATTTACTGACTGAGCAAGCAAAGGCATGGGATGGTACAGAAAAACCTCTGGGTCATGGCCAAAACTAGGACACGTATACAGAATCAGTAACCATAATTCAGACTTAAAGGAAAGACTGTGTGTTCTGAGTTCTATGCTTTTCTGCCATAACCCATTTTTTTTGTCCAAACCAACTCTACCTATACATTAATTCCTTCTTGCACCTTCAGATCACTATCAGTTTTTTAATTCTACAATTGCATTTATGTGTCATTAAAAGAACTGTATTTCTTTTAAAGAAAAAAAGTATTAGAGGTAATATCCATAAATATCTTTCTCCATTTAAAACATGGGAATGTTGATGATGGAATGCTCTTAACTGTTCTTTATTAATCACATAGAATATTTTACTTGTATTTAGGACCTTTGTAGTATCACAGAATCAAAGAATGGCCTGTGTTGGAAGGGGCCTTAAAGATCATCATGCTCCAGTCCTCCTGTTGTGGTCAAGATAAAGGAACTGACCACTCACAAGCCTTTATTTTATTATCAGTGCATCTACTAAACATTCAGTATTATCTGCAATGCAAAGGTCCTATGAATTTCTTGACTTATGTATGAATTTCAAAGGTCAAGGTAAGAACTGTATTGAATGTAATAACATGGTATTTTTTTTAGAATGTAACTGTAGTTAGCTATGTTACGTGTCTGTAGAATGAGAGGACCTGTCTAAAAATTATAATATGGTGTTCTACTAATAAGAACCTACCTTAAAAATTACTTTTAACTGGTCCATGATGAGCAGTTGCATATTCTGGTCAACTTGCAAAATGAGAGGTTCTTACATTACTTTTCAATTTTGAAGTAGTAACCACTATATTATTCAGTGCAATATATTTCACAATTATTACCACAGAGCCAATACTCTCTTTGTGTTATTTTCCATAATTTGAAATCTGAGGTTCACTGTTATTTCCTTTTTATTTGTACTCAAACTAGTAGCTCTAAGAATGTTCCCTTCTGAACTTCTTCTAAACATCTCAAAATGCAAAAATAATAAACATACTATATTCATTCATTCAGTTATCAATGGTAATCTATAAAGCAGAAGTTTTATGTACTGTTTATTCTAATTTTCTTACAGTTAACTGGAAAATGCCTTGTGCTCACTGCAGCCTAAAACTTCTGAGGACTTTGACCCATGTACATGGGAAGTAAATGGTGTTAATGATTGAAGTCAAGTATCTTAAGCTCTTACCCCCCTACTTTGACAGAGATTACCATCCCTTGGAAACATACTTTCTGTTTATTTTAAATACTACTAGTATATGGCAATATAATAGGAATAAATTTCCTTCAATTCACTTCCAAGTGAGGTGTAAGTGGACAGGAGATTTGGTAATAGCTTAAACTGAGCCCATCTACGAGAACTACTTCTTTGACCAGGGACTAGCTTCACTTGGATAGCCTGTACTGAGGCTGTGCAAATGACATGACATACTCTGTCATTCAGTAGACTGATCATTCGTACAGCTGGGGATGTATTTGCATGGCACGTGTAATTTGCCTGAATTATCAGCATACATGGTGTAAGAAAGAGGCAGCAGCACACAAGTTAGCTTCTATAACAACCTGTCTGAGAACACTGTGTTGAAATTTGATTAATAACTTGGGAACTTGGTTTTCCTGGACATGTGCCAATGGGAAATGAATCTGGATTCTGGCTTCTCACACTTAATTTCATGCTTATTTGTACAAGCCGTAGTTTGGGAGTGGACTAAACCAGCAATTCTATTGTCCACCTTCAGCCTGTACTTTCCCACACAGAAAGCTATTCAATCATCCATTTTTGGGATGCCTCCAAGTACATTTGCTATTGATTTAATATTGCTTTTTGGCTTTGAATCAGTAGCTAGCCATGGCTCAAAAATGCACACCCTGGTATCTTATTCAGTTTTGCAAGGAGGACCAGGACAGACAATTCTTGTAACACAGGAATTATGTGCTATTCACAATGAAAATATGGTTAATGCAGTCGGTCTTTGAAAACTTCAACAAGTACATGTATCAGACCTGTAGGAGTCATCTCTAACCAGGCATGGCTTCTTTCTCTTCCTTTGCCCCTCAAAAAAACCCCAGTGGCAATTTCATTTTTTCATGCATAATATTCCACAAAAGAAACAGGGCCTGTTTTTAAAATTTCACCTTAAAATTTATGGTTAGGAGTGAAACAATTGAACAAAAGTAATCCCTTGGAGAACAAAGTTTCTTAATAGTTCTTGGTTTACACTGGGAAAATCAGAAGTCCAAAAGGGACAGTGATTTCATTGCCTCCATTTCAATGTTCACTTTCACTAAAGAAAGATAGGAAGCATTCACAGCATAGAGGTTTTATACAGTGTTGATGCACAGTCTTCATGTTTGGAGAATAGTCTTCTAATACTTAAAATTGTTTCTTTTTGTCTGTCTTCATAGGGTGACTGGCAACCTGTCACAAGTAGTGTTCCCCAGGGCTCAGTAGTGGGTCAGTTCCATTTAATGTCTGTATCAGTGATCTGGCTGAGGTATTGACTGAGTGTCCCCTGAGAAGTTTGCAGATGACACCAAGCTGGGTGCGACTGTTATCTTCTGAGGGCAGGAAGGCTCTGTAGAGGGATGTGGACAGACTGGGTCAATGGGTCAAGGTCAGTGGTATGAGGTTCAGAAAGGTGAAGTGATAGGTCCTGTCCTTGGGTCACCAGAACTCCATGCAAAAGTGCTATAGGCTGGGTGCAGAGTGGCTGGTAAGCTGCCCAGTGGAAAAGGACCAAAAGCTGTTGGTTGACAGCAGCTGAACATGAGCAAGCTGTGCCCAGGTAACCAAGAGGGCCAGTGACATTGTGGCCTGTATCAGCAACAGTGTGGCCAGCAGGACTAGTAAAGGGAGCAAAGGGTGGCCCCTGAGCTCTGGTGAGGCCTCGCCTCAAATTCTGTATCCAGTGTTGGGTCCCTCACTCACTCCAGGACAGACACTGAGGGGCAGGACGGCATCCAGAGGAGGTGAAGAGTCTGGAGTGCAAGCCCTGTGAGGAGTAGCTGAGGGAGCTGGGGTTGTTTAATCTGCAGAAAAGACTTGTTGATGGAGCATTTAGGGTTCAGTGGTGAACACTGGTGCTGGATTAATGGGTGGACTTGATGTTAGGGGTCTTTTCCAAATGAAACAATTCTATGATCTTGAAACCAGGGTAATGGAAACATGAAAAACTGCAAATACCAACCACAGGAAGTGAAGACACTTGATATCAAAGACTGGTGATTGTAAGGACATGACCTGATGGTAAAATCTTTAAGGAAAAAGCAGTAGCTTTCATAGGTGTACATGGAAATTATAGAGACTCCAAAAGTAAAATGGCTTGAGTGCCTGTCTTGGTTTGAAATACAGGTGTCTGCTAGGAAGGGGGCAGGACCTCCCTAGAGATGGAAAGTTCAAATCCTCTCCCTCTCAATTATTCTAATTTAGAAAATTAAAGGGGCTTTCAGGCAGAGGTATGGGGATAGGAATAACGGTTCTTTACTAATATATATGACAAAAGAAACAAACAAACAGCAACTACAGCATTAATAATAAACAGAACCAGGAACCTCGAGGGCTTTCTTTCACAAAGCCTGGGGCAGTTTGATCTCGGTGCCCCTGCAGGACTCCGAGAGGCCGAGCTGGAAGGGAGGAAAGTCCCGGGCCAATGGATGAGATGAGGAGCTCTGCGCTGGCAGCTGGAGCAGCAGGGGTGTCCTGGCAGGGCTGGGCAGTGCAGGGCTACAGAGTAGCAGGAGAGCATCAAAGTTCCCAAGAAGCAGCGGCGGTGGTGGGAGGGCTGGAGAAAACGAGCTCAGGATTCCCGGGTACACAGCAGATGACGGTAGATTTCCCAGGATGAGGCAGAGGCAGAGTGATGGCCGTGAACTCTTCCTGCAGTGAGGGGCAGCCTGACTGTCTCTCTTGCCGAAAGCAAGAGAGAGCAACTGCTCCCCCAGCTCTTTTACCTTTTCCAAAACTCGCGTTATCTCTGCCCTCTGAGGGGAGCTCCCGGAGACTCAAAACAATGGGTGTAGCCTTGTGCTGCCATGTCCTTCAACTACTCCCTTTGTTCTGGTTAAGTACTGTCATTAAAGTTTCTTAGCAGCTTATGGGAAAAAAATCTGTAACTGAAAAAGAGGCAAATCTAACCCCCAACAGTGCCAATGCAAATGACTGCCAGCCTACTGCTGACTCACAGCTTTGTTCTTTTTTGTTTCTTTGGGTGGCTGTCTGGAGGACTATTTTTTCAGTAATTTGTGAAATCACCATTTTCCTTACAAATTTTTACATAATATCCTCTTACAAGAGCTGAGAGCTGTGAACTTCTTTTGTGCTGTTATTAAAATGATTATTTTACATTCTCATTTCATAGGTAGGAACTATTTATTCTTACTGTGGTAGTATAAAAAGTCTTGCAATGGGAACCTCAGCCTTATTTAACATGAAAATGATTGCTAACACATTATTGAAGTGTTTATCATAAAAAATCATTTTGATAGAAATGCTAGACTTCTGGACAGGTCTTCTATTTCCTTGCTAAACTGTAAAGATGAGTTACAGAGTTCAGTTCTGAGTTGTTCTGAGATGTGTGATCACTGGTTTTGGTTCTCCACTATATGGAATAGAATGATCTGAACTGTATGCCTAGAGAATAAATAAAATGGATATGAACCACAGAAACTATGGAATATCACAGAAGTCTATTATTTGGTGGCACACAGCATGTATGAGTATATAAGGTTTTACTAAGGTAGTTTGTATATCATGCAAATTACTTTTCCCTGGATGACCACAGTGAAAATGGGAGGAGTTTTAGAAGTACACGAAGTGTGTTCATCATTATGAGTTACAGGGGTTTTTAGGACACAGTAAAAACACGCAGGAAAGTAATCATATATTTATACATGTTTGAATAATGGCTGAAACTAAAAAATGAACTTTGTCTTGTGAACAGAGAAGCATTCACTTCCAAACTATACTCTCTGAAGTTTGACATTATTTGTACTTAGATTTTCAAAACAACAAAGACATACAAAGCAGAACTCTCAATTCACAGCCTAAATCCCTTCAGTGTAACAAGGCATACTGCAAATGTGCTTATGAACAAGTCAAAAGCCAGTATTGATCAGCAAGTCTATTTTTCAATAACTCGACTCTATGAATGAAATATTGAGCAAATTCTCACTTTGGGACATGTGATTCCCACAAATTTCACAAGGAGGTAAGTTACACATGTCAAATAAAGAACACCTTAGGAAGAGCCCCTGCATGACTGTGATCTGCTTTTAGCTACTTTAGGAAGAAGGGTAAAAAAATAATCTGAGTCCTGATTCAACTCTAATTTATGCTTCAGTGGAAGCTTCAGTGGAATTCAGTGGACAGTGGAATCTATGCTTAAAGTGGAAGTAAAATAGTGGCTACAAGTGGAGTAGAAAAGAGGAGAATAAGACTTAGGAATTTCTATTAAATATTAAGCAGATACAAAGATTGGTACTCTGTCCATGGTTTTGCACAATAGGATATGAATAATTAATTATTCGATATGTAACTCATACAATAATTATGTAGGAAAAAAAGTTACTTAAAAAGCAGTTTCAAAAGCTATCTAGTGCTAATGTTTTTAGGGAGCTCAGGTGCACTCTGTTTTGTTTTCAGTGCAGCTGTACTGAGGCCATCTCTGGAAATCCAACATAGGGATCACAGTCTTCTAGATTCTGTGAAGAACCACTTGGCTACTACAATGTAGAGGTATATTAACATGCACAGTTCCATTCAGTGGATGTACAAATAAGTAATTAGTCAACACATTTTATTTACAGTGTACGAGAGTGAGTGTGCTTTTTGGTATGAGGAATAAGAATACAACTTTCCTGCCTGTTTAGCAAACTCAGCTTTTTTTTTATTCAACTAGCTGATGTTCTGGAGCATTTTTTTTAAGTATATATGCATCAAAAATGACCTTTTTAAATATCAACTTCCCAAACTTCAGCTTAGCTCACAAAGCAAGCTGGATCTTTTCATTTTGTTTTGCAGACTTTACTGAAGTGAAATACATACTTTACTCTTTTTTTTTGGGGGGGGCATATTGTTTACTTGGCAATACATTCCTAGTTGACCTCAAGTCTGCATCCTAAGTTACACAGCAATGTCTGTATTGTAATACTTCAAGTTACAACAATGAGAGTATGTTGTGCAAAACCTGTATCTCTTTCAGGAGACCTACTTCTCTATAGAACAACCAGAAAACCCTAATTCACATGGAGTTCTGAAACAAATTAATGTGCAAACACACAATGCATTTCAGAAGAAGAAATGTTCCAGTAAATGAAACAGAATTATCTTTTTCCTGTAGAACACTGTCATTTAGAGTACTTTGCTTTGTGTAATTTGTCTACTCAAGTATTTTAATGAAGATTTACCTTTCAGTTTTAGATGGTTATGATGCAGATTAAGGTTGCTTTTTCTGTTCCAGAACAATTTCCAGCTGGAACATATGACTAGGCAAAGCAGATTGATTATGGCAGGAAACACAGTAATAGGATCTGCAAGATATCATGGAAGAATTAACAAATCAAATGAGACTAAATTACAATCATAAGAAAAAGTTTGTTAATAAGGAAGCGAGAGCTTTTAGCTCTTACAGTAATATCTTCAATGAGCTGCAAAAAAATACATAAGAGAGAAAAATCCCAGATCCCATAGCACTGAATTTATTAACAATTAGTCATCACTGACTCGGCAGTGAGGTACAACTTGATTGGAATAATAAAACTGCACTGTCCAGGTTAGTTATTTAGAGCGGGAAAAACCCCACACTGGTGAATACTGGTGGTGTGAGAGCACTGGAGACACTGCAAGCCCTACAGTTTATTTTCTGGTCTACTCTACATTCATTGCACAACCTCCCATTGACTTCTAGTGCTGGACTCCAGCTTTTGACATTTCTCTTTATCTCTCTACAAAGTGGACTCTAGCCTAGGAGGCTCCTTTGTGAGCTGTTCAATTGAATATACATATAAAATGTGACTGTGGGCACAATATTTAGAAAGGATCCTCAGTTTGAGGTACAGGGCAGGGTTTACTGAGGCTTGACTGAAACACAGAGTCATAGAATCACAGAATGGCTTGAGTTGGAAGCGATCCTAGACGACATCTAGTTCTAGCCCTCCTGCAGTGGACAGAGACACCTTCCACTAAATCAGGTTGCTCAGAGCTCCGTTCAAACTGGTCTTGAACCCCTGCAATGATCGGGCATCCACAACTTTCCTGGGCACTGCCTCACAACCCTCAGAAGAGGTTTCTTCCCCCCCTAACTTCTAAACTGCTCTCTTGCAATTTGAACTCTCTGCTTGGTTCCCTACAGACCTTTTGCCACCATGGGAAGGGGACCCCGAAACGGTCCCTGCCTCTGACCCCAGTGCCCTCGAGCCTTCCACTGATGAGTCTCCCCAAACGTGAAATGGGGAACCGAGACACTGCCGCCCAAGCAACCCGCACCAGCCACCAGCCGGTGCCTGTTGCTTCGAGCCCCTGCGTCCGGCGGGTCTCGGCGCGCCCTATCCTTGGGTCAGGAATTCTTGTCAGAGAGCACGCCGCCGCTTCCAAGGGCCCGCCGCCGGCGGAGCGCAGGGAGCGCAGGGAGAGGAGCGCAGGGAGAGGAGCGCAGGGCGCGCAGGGAGAGGAGCGCAGGGAGAGGAGCGCAGGGCGCGCAGGGAGAGGAGCGCAGGAGCGCAGGAGCGCAGGGCGCGCATCCTCGGCCGTGTGCGCGCTCCGCGGAGCTCCGCGCCGGCCCTTGCGGCACGGGCTGACGTCAGCGCCCGCGGCGGGCAGGGCGGGGCGGGGCGGGGCGGGGCGGGCGCTCCGCAGCGCAGCGGGGCGCGGGGCAGCGGGGGCGCCGAGCGGGGCAGCGCCGGGCCGGGCAGCGCCGACACGGGCAGCGCCGACCTGCCCTGCCCTGCGCCCGGCCGGAGCCATGGAGGAGTTCCTGCAGCGCGCCCAGTCCCGGCTGGTGAGTGGCGGGACTTCTCCCGACTTGGGGTGACTGCGGCGGCCGGCCTGGCCCCGCAGCCCCGGGAGCGGCGCCCGCGGGTGCTCCCCGAAACTTCTCGGGGCAGTGCTGCCGTGCTGCCGGGGGGCGGCGGGCAGAGGATGGGGCTGGTGACCCTCGCAGCGGTTGGGGCTGGGGCGTGTTTCAGGGGTGCGTTTTCTTCTCACACCTTGCTGCCCTCGAATTACTGCTGAATAATGCTCTGCTTTGCGAACCCGCGAGCCCGTGTTTGACAGGCATTGTGGGGGGTGTCGGCATGTCGTTTGAAGATTATTTGCACATTTCTTGGGACTTTAGGATGCATCAAGTTGCATAGTTGAAGGGAGGGGAATAATATGTGAAGTCGCTGAAGAAGTGTTATTTCTGTGGTCTAAACGGCACTAGCAGTAGGGGATAAGTTTGGGTAAGCAAGATATTAAATAACTGAGTAATGTGCAAAGGTTACCGAGGTTCAGCATCATAATTGTGTCTCAGCCGTTGGGTCGTTAATACTGTGCTAGGAATCACAGAGGTGTATAGAAAGTGTTCTCCAGCGGCTTGTTGGTAGGGCTGTGCTGAAACTGCAGAGTGCTTATTTTGTTTACAGTGACTGCTAATCTAGCCCAGTCAGTGTGTGCTCTTTTCCCCCTTCCGTGCACTGCAAAGGTAGGATGTTTTAAAGACTGGGATGGTCTTAGGGCAGCTCGTTTTCCATTTTGCTTTTGTCTGCAAAACTCAGTTTTAGTGACTTCTTATCTTTCATGTGTAATTTGCATGCCCACTACCTATCCCAGCTCTAAGAAATGTGTTCAGTTATAGGAGTAGGACTGGGTTTATCCCATTACTGCTTGTTTTATCCTGTGTTTTTGGGTATTTGGACTTGTAGGGACTTCCCAGTTGTTGGAGTCATAGATATGTTAAGAATCTCTGGAGAGGGCGCAGTCATAAACCCAAGATGCTCTTTCTTTGACAGACGTGGTTTTGTGTCTAAAATGATTTGTAAAAGATGATTTGTTATACTATCTCTTCTTGGCAGGCGTTGTTGGAAATCAGAGAAACAAAGAATTTTTTAGCGGAATGGGGAAAGAGATGAGAAAATGAATCTCTTGGTGGCTTTCTTAATATTTAACTCTGTTGGCAGATATTAAGGGTAAACAAACATGAAGTGTGTAACTCTGGTCATATGCCAACTAAGTTGTTTTATAATGTATTTTTAGGAGCTTTCAAAATGTTTCCCTAATGTTTTCATATAAGCAATTGTAACTTTGGTAGCCCTCTTCAAAGATACTGTAAAGTGCAATTACAAATCCTTACACATTAGCATTGCATGTATTACAAAATTCAAGATGGAGATGGTGGTGGTTCTGACAAACTTTCTGCTCAAGTACATCATAGGCAGTCTGACTTGATATTCATTAATTATGCAATGGTAATGCTTCCCATTAGTAAATGGCAAGCAGTAAAAACAAATTGTTTACCTCTAAAAGCAAATATTGCACTAATCTTTCTGAATAGATTTTGATGATCAGAAAGGAGTTGTCTAGAAAACCAGAATCTAAAGAAGACCCATGGAGACTGGAGAATAGATAATATTACTTCTTTCATTTATATGATGTGAATAGCACAGCAAATGAACACACCACAAGACCATCTTTATATTCCTGTAAGGTGTGTTTTCAAAAGAAATGCAGAATTCTATTTGTAGCTTTTGAATCATGGGAGGAAAAGACATGTTTTGGAGGAGGCCTCCTCTAGAGGAGTGATATTGTGGGGGCAGAGTGTCTTTCTTTCTGACTGGTGTTTCCGTGTATGGGCATGTCAGCTGAGCATGGCTGGGGATGAAGCATCTGAGCACTGGTGTGTTTAGTTCAGAACAGATCCATAAATCTTGTAGGTTGTCTTCAATTTGCCGGTTTACTCTGTGCTACAGTGGCCTGAAAAGGGTAACCCAGAGAAATTTAATATTTGCATTCTGCAACATGAAAGGCTGATGATGAGCTTTCCTTTTGGCTTGGTCAGGCCTTTTGTGGGGAATCGTTCTCAGCTGGTAGCCGTAGGCTGAGTTGAGACCAAACAATGTCTTTGTTTTGACACTGATGTAAGGTAAAGTTGTGCAGGGGAATGGGTGAATGACTAAGGAGGAAGGAGCTGCTGTGTGTTGAGCTACTGCAGCTGTATCTGTGGAAGATGCTAAAAGGCCTACAGTTGTATCTGAGAGGCCTGGTGATGCCAGTGTCACAGTGCTGGTATTTCACATCACAGGTATCCTGGTTAGGTTAAACAGATCACAGTGCACTGACTACATGATTGTTACTCAGCATAAGTAAAGGAAAATTTTCACCAGAAGAACAGTTGCTCTAGACCATGCAGAGGAACCTGTTATAGGAAGTGCTTTGTCATTCATTTGGGTCTGGATCCAGCCACAACATTAATCAAGGCTGTTTATCCACACGGAGCACGGACTGTGCAGCACAAAGGACATGCTTGTTTTTTGTTTTCTGAGACTTTCTATTGTGTGCCTTCATTGATTTTTGGAGAGTAAAGTTCTCTGTGATTTATCTATTAATAATAAAGTCTCAACCAGACTATTCCTTCTTAAAGAACAATGGATTTTGCTTTTGTAGTTTGGCAACTGTAGAACACCCTCAGTAATTTTCAGTACAAATCTTTAAAGTTGTTATGTATAATCTATGTGAAACCATGGATGGAAAATTTTAGAAGGCAATACATGACAGGATATAAGAAATGCCATACTGACATCTTTCCACATTCATGGTTCAATTCTGCAGGTTTTTCTACATTTTTTGTAAGTCTAGTAATAAAGTGAGAATAGGTGAGACTAGGTGAGATCAAAGATCCTTCTACACCATTCTGTCGTGTCTAGTGGGGGATTATAAACAGTAGAATACACAGGCTGATCAGGTGCTGAAAGCTTAGATCAAAATGTATAGCTGAACTAACATGTTAGCCACAGCTAGAACCATCTTCCATACATTTGGCAATGTCATGTGCTTGTTTTTTTTAATGCATTGGCTTCAACAAAATCCCTGAGACAGTGAGTTTTACAGTTTTATCATGTGCTTTGTTTGACAGCAACAATATCCCTCTTTGTATGCTTTAAATTGCCTGACAATTTTGATGTGTGTCCTATGATGCTTCTATCTGAGTGAATATTTTTATTCCACTTTCTCTCTAGTTAAGTATTACCATATCCTCCTTCTCTTCTTTCAGACATTTCCAAGCTAAAGTTTTCTATTGCCTCTTCATACATGAGCATAATTCTATCACTCCGCTCGTCCTTATGTCCTTTCTCTGAAGATTTTGTTTAACCATTTGAAAACTGGGGAGCCCAGAACCACCTGTCAGGTTTAAGTTATGACAGCATAAAAGACTGACAGTAGTACAATGACTTCTCATTTTTCCCCCGTTTTCTTAAGGGTTCTTGCTATCCTACATACTTTGTTTTACTGTCAGAAGGCATTTTCTGATGCTTTCATGTAAAGTATCATGTAAAGCGAATGCATGATGTTTTTGCTGCTTAGCAATACCTTTTTTTAAGTATGATTATATCACATCGGACAGTGTGCAGCACCTCAGTACAGTTAAAAGTGAAGATGGGTTGTTTTCTCACATTTTTCCTAGTCTGCCCTTCTTGGCCCTCATTTCCATTTACTGTTTTATTCCCTAGTCCCTCGGTGTCATGAATCCTTTCTGCAGTTCTTGTAGCCAGTTATAGATTTAACTCTCCTAAATAATCTGGTATTTTCTGCAGCTTTTTCCACCTCACTGTGTGCCTGTGTGTCCTACTAAAAGGGTATTTATTATTTATGGATATAAGAAACAGCACATATTCTTTTGGAGAATCCTTCATGGTTATTTTTCCTCCATTGAAAAACTGACCCTTTGTTCCTGTCCTTTTTTCTTTAACTTTTCATTCTGTAGTATGTAATGAAAGGATGACATACCTTTTTTCTTTGGTGATTTTGTTTCTTTATTGGCCTATAGGGAATTTTTCAGTAATATTTTGGAAGATCCACATACTGTGGATCCTTCCTTGCCTGTCCTTCTCTGCATGCTTATGGAATTAAGAACTTTACTTAACATTAAACAATTTTGTACAAAAATGTAATATTTCGCAAACACTGCCTTTTCCCCACTATATTATGTTATTAATCTCTTGGGATTAGACTCTTTCAGGTACAGGTAAGCCATCCAGCTGGAGAAGAGTGACTGCTAAATTTTGTAGAATTTATTCAAGAAAACAAATCAAAAGTTTAATGTTTCAGTGGTGTAACTTCAGAATGATTATCAGAGCAATTATCAAGATGTTAAAGTCAAGTAAATAGAGAACTAAACATTCAGAAAGTACTTCCTCAGTAATTCTCTGTTGAGGAATACTGTGTACTGAAGAAGGTACTTAGGTATTTTTCAGGTAGTCTTATATGCCTCAGGTTACAGTGAAGTGCAATGACTGTAAGTAGCTGATTCAAGGGAATCTGTCAAGAAAGAACATGTAAGAATTAAAAACAAACAAACAAACAGAATTGCCTCTGAGAGATGCTGAAACAAGGACTGCCAGAGAGTGCTTTTCCCCTGGCTTTAGGTCTGTGCCTAATGGAGAACCTAATGCTTTGTATGCTGGCATCAGGGAAGTCAGAGAACAGAATGAGCCCTGGAAAGGCTTAATGTGCTGATGATACTGAGATAACCACATACTGCAGCAAAGTGCCTTAAACTAGTAATTGAAAGATGGTCCTTCTCCTGCAGAGAATAGCAAATTGGCTGGGGAAATAATATTTCTGAATGCTGTGTCATCTTCGGCAGTTAACAGTTTTTGGGAAAAAGCCCCCAAACCCTCTAAAAATTGAAGTTCTTTTAATTTCTTGCTGATACAATAAAAGAGACCAGAATACTAGACCAATGTTACACCTGGTAGCACACTGGACAAATGGGGTATTACGACCCTAGACAGGTGTGCCCAAAGAAATATTGGATTGTGTGACTGAACATTTTCCAAACTGAGGGCCAGACCCTTGACCAAGGGACACCCTTGAGAATAGTAAAAAAGGCTTTTAAGGCACTGCTTTGATAGATCTGAAAAATGAATGTTATGCTTGTTTCTGAGGCACAGAAGTTCAAAGAACAGTTAGTGATGATGGCATGACTTGAGTAGATTTACGTGACCGCAGTTTAAAAACAAGCTGAGTCACTTACATGCTTACTCATATTGCCTCTTATTTTCCTATCTGGAGGGTTTTTTATCAGTGGTAGGCAGTGATTACTTTGAAAATAATGTTTGATTTAGTTGGAATAGTTTTGGCTTTACAGTAAATGAGAGACACTACAGAAGCGAAGCAGAAGTTATTTTCCCAGAAACTGCTGAGCATTTCCAAGCTGATGAGTAAAAAAGCTTTCAAACATTTAGATAAGGAATCAAGTTGTGCCCTCTCATGTATCTTCTTTGCATTTATCCAGCAGCACACAAGGGACCTGACTCCACTTAGCAAGGCACTTACACTATGTAAGAATTAAATAGTATGAGTAATGATATTGACTCCAGTTGGAAAACTCAGATATAGAAGTTGTATATACACTTAAAAAGGTTGCAGAATCGAAGTATTACGGCTGATTAACCATTTATTATTTAAATCGGTCAGAAGAAATCATGCAGCAACAAATATGGAGTCAGTGTTTATTAGTAATAAGGGAGAAAAGTATAAACGTTGCACCAACATAATTGTGAGGTAAATTTTTAAACAAAGCATAGTTCTGAGCAGTTACAGTAATATTGAAGGGCTGGCTTTTGTCATCATGGTAGAGTTTCAAGTGGAATACTTCTTTCTTTTATGGATACCACACAATCAAAAATATTTCTTAAGTGGGAAAAGAATTCAGGGAATCTTAAGAAAATTATTTAAAGAATTGACATCCAAGAAAAAAATTAAATTTAAAACTTGATTAAATTACTGCTGCACTGAGACATGAGAGCAGTTGGGATCTATGAAGTTGCTGGAAGCAATGCAAAGAAAGGAAGGAATCATTCATTCAGGTACATAGGTATAAATATGTATTTGCAAAACAGTCAACAGAAGCTTAATAAAGAGAGTATTTCCAGAAAATGAGGTCTATTAGCAAGGAAAACAGTTTCCCAGAGGAGGGAGAGGAGGCCTTTGCTTATAAGCAAACCAAAATAAAAACTGAACTGGATAAACATATGTAAAACTACTTTAAAAAGCAACATGTAAGGACAATGTATTGGGTAATTTAATAGCCTTTTACAGTCCCACCAAAGTCAGACAGACTAGACACATGTGGCAGAAACTGAGAATTAAAAATGCTTTTCCCCCATGGATTTTCATGGTTTGGGATGATAGAAATAGTGTTTTTAAACACTAATCTGCATACCTTGCTTTTCGTCAGTCTCTGGTGCAGGGATAAGTGAAGCACACCATATTGGTCATGATTAGGCCAAATTCTACCCTGGCTAACTTTTGGTGTGTTGAATTAATGCGTATGTAGCTGACATACTTTATACTTTGTTCTACAATTCCAAAGGCATTTGAGTGCAGTGTAGTAGGGTATTTTCTAGGGTATCACACAACTATTAAAGTGAGGTCATGATTCTGTTGTGCTAGATTACATGCAAATACTTAATTAAATAATCTTGAGAGTCTGTTGGACATCCTGGAGGAAGCGGATAAATCGAAAGAGGTGGTAATGGTTGGTTTTATGTTTCCTAACCTATTAGCATTTTAGCAAAGGCCGGTTTTGAGTAGGAGTTAGAAAAAGCTAGAAAGTTGCTGAGGTTTGGAAACACGTCTTTAAGCATAGGGACAACATCAGAGACAAAGGAAATCTGACTACTCTTTCCGTTCCTCTGCTAGAGACTGTCTGAAGACAAAACTTAATGTTTCATTATTGAATGGGAAATGATAGACGAAGCAGAGGAGGATTTGAAAGGTTTCAAGATGTTATTGAGGCATCTTCTTGGATGTGCTGGAGCAAGGAGGGTGGGAAGAGGGAGGTCTGTATGGGCAGAGTCAGAGCCACAGGCTAGGAGGGGCAAGCTTTCCACAGCATGGTTGTAGAAGCCGCTAGGTTACTTCTGCTGAAACTAAATAATGTTTATGTGATTAAACCATCAGGTAATGATAGCCAGAGTGTTAGCTCTGAGGGTAGGGTAAGAAAGGTTAATGAGCTAAGGAGGCCTGCAAGACTTTGCAGTAAGGTGCATGTGTCTAAACTGAGTATGATGCCAGGATTACAGACTGGAGTGATAGATAGGATACTTTCATGAGTTCCTTATATACCTGTGATTTATATTCCTCTGAGAGAGAGGCATAGTAATAGGAGAGGGAGTAAAACCTCAGCTTTAACCATGCTCAGTTGGACTGTATTATTGTGTGTATGTTGGGAAGGTGTGGAGTAAGTGTGAGATTTTAGTTTGGAAAGGGCAGGATGGGAGCAGCGTGGAAGCCCTGTTTGTCAGCCTGGAGCCCTGAGGGAGATCAGGCTTAGGATTTAAATGACTTCATGACATTCTTGTTATATTCTTCTTCTTAAAACAAGGGAGTCTGTTCCCAAAAACAGTTAGACAGGTCCTTAATTACAGTTATGATATTGCTTGTTCTAATGAGATCCAAATAGATTGTGGCACAGTAAGGACAGAGAATGGACAGTGAGAAGATTAGGAAGATTTCAGAAAATGATGACGTTTGGAGGACGTCAGATAGTTGTCCTTCCTTGTTTACTTAATCATTTGACAGTAAATGAATGATGTGTAATAGGCCTAATAGACCTAATGCAGTGGCCCAATTCCATCTTGCACAGTCATAACCTGCTTCTGTATATTTCCTTCTAGCTGTAATTTATTAATCTTAAACCTCCTTATAACAAATTCTGTCTAGAGCACAGTTTGATTTTGCAGTGTACCTGTTTAGTGCTACTTAATGATTTACCTGTTTTGTACCACTTAGGAAATTTTGATCTTGCTGTATTTAGATAGCAGTAGTTGTGTTCATGTCTGTTTATAATTGGCACAGCTTTGGTTTTTGATTTAGTTTTGTGTGTGGAAGTGGTGGTGTATGCAGTCCCTGTAGCTAACTAACTGAGTTAGCTGCTAAGCCAGTCTTTGCCTGTGAGACATCATCATGCTGTGGTGACCTTTTCCCCAATGGTTAATCTCATTGTGCTACATGGCATAAAAATTACCATTCTCAAGATATACTTCCCTGCACTTGTCCAGTAGTGATTACGAAATTCTGATCAAAGAGGAGTTGGTAGGGAAGAAGAAAACTCTGAAGTGTTTTTTCAGCTACTATCACACTCTTATAAATCCTGGAAACATGTGGAGACTTAGAGTCTGGAGTTTACAGAGACGGGCATATTCTGCTTGTGAACCTTGTATGCTGTTTTGGAGTCAGTGAGATGGGTGGAAAAGGAAAACCTCCCTTTGATGAGAAGCAGAATTCCTCTGCTTGGAATGTATTTGACTTTTTCTGAAGCAGTGATAAATGGTAAACTTTTGAGCACTTGCAGGAACAGTCCTAAATATACACAGTTGGCAAATAACCAGTTGACTAAGTCAGCAGCCTTTCTTTGACTTAGAAAAGGTTTCAGCACTCAGTCAAAGTCATTTACAAGCCTGGCTGTGTTACAGCTGAGTCAGATGGAGTACAGTGATGGTTTAACCTACTGGAAAATTAAGCTGCTATGTTTGACAATGCCTGTATGCAGTCCATGTAAATTTCATATATGTTTACTTAGTTTTCTTACAGATAAGTCTGTTATCTCTGTTATGCTTCATCCTTAGCAGTCACATTACTTACAAGAACAAGTGCCTTGTTGTGATGTATCTGAGTATTGTGTCTGTAAGAGGGTATTTAGGTCTGTATGAAATCTTGGAAAGGTTAGTTTGCAATGTTTCTGCATGTCTTTTGTACATTTTTCAAGTAAATAGCCTCATAAAGTTAAAAGACCAGATACAATTTAACTCCCCATTTCACTTCCAGTCTCTTTCCAGTTTTGGATTTGGTTCTGTGCTCCTTTGATTTTTGAATTTTTTCTAAAATTTAACTAACATAAAAATGGCAATTACCCATTCAATTGAAATAATTGTAGTGCAGAAAAAAAATTTGAAATATTCTCTTTTTGCAAAGATGGGCTTGATTGTTCTTTCTCTTGATTTAATTGAAACAGGAAGTGTGGTGATTTTTTGACTAGAAAAAATAATGTAATTCAAGTTTACTTGAATTACAAACGTTTTTTAAAATTCAAAATTAATTGCTCATTCAGTCTGTGAGGGGTTTGTAGACTGAATGGTATCACTGGGGCATTGATTGTCTGTGGTAAAGAGATGGTTTACTTCTTCCCTATGACCCTAAAAGAAATCTGTGCATATGTCTCTGTGTCAGGATGGGGCTGTAGAGGCTGATGGTAGATAAAATGTTGCAAAAGTTGCTGCAAACAGCTTTAAAATTGTGCAACTTAACTACTTTTTTTTTTACATAAAATCTGTTTTGTGTATGAAAGGAAGTGGTATGGGGTATTTTTGTATGCTTTCTGCATATTCTAAAAGGCAAACTGCTTAAACTTACATAAAGACAGTTCCATGCTACTGTGAGGTATGCCTTCTCTTCCTTGAAAATTTGATGCACACTAGAACTTCAGCACTGATGATCCTAGGAGAAGACTAAAAAGATTTAATTGACTGAAGTGGTGTAAATATGCATTAAAGCCTTTATTCCAGGGATAAGAGAGTAGTGTAGACTGGAATTCTAGTCTTTGATTTCCAGAGACACTGGTTCATTTCCTGTTTTAAGCACATGTGAAAACGAATGAAACAAGCTTTTGCTAACATCTTAAAGATGATTGCACAGTTTTTAGCTATCACCTTTTGTGCAGTGGAAGAGGAATTTCTGAGGCTGGGTCAGAGGTGTTTTGCTTGATCTGTTTTGCAAAGTTTGTGCAATAGTTGTGGTATGGTATGAGCCTGTCTCAGTATCAAGGTGTTGAGCCTTCATTTGAAAAACAAATCCAAGTAGCCATCAACTTCCCCCCAGCCCTGCATTGTACGATAATCGAAACAGTAATAATCTCATGGTATATAAAGATCGTCTGTTTACATATTCTAAGTAAAACAAAAGTTGATAAAGAAAAGGAATTGATCTAAATACATGTTTTTGTTTAAGTCTAGGTAAGTATGAAGACTACAATCTCTGCTTGACTAAAAGTGCTGAGATCTTGTTTATATTTATACTGGGTAAAACTGAAGGGCATGACCCCAGTATGCGAAAACAGAACACTAAATATAAAAATACTCTCTTTTAATGCTGACAGCAATAAGCAGGTGAGCTTACCTTATTGTGTCCTTTTCTCCTCAACTTTATATTTTCCAAAGAGGGTGAAGTAATGAGGTACTTATTTATATTTTTATTTTATTATTTATTTATATTTTTTTCCTTTCCCCAATTTTTTTCTCTCTGCTCAGTCTCCTTTACAACCAGTACAACACTCAACAGGCAGAGCTGTGATACTGCCATGTAGCTTTTAAGAGTAAAGGAGTGTACTGTGTGTGTGAAATTAGTACAGACTCTCAGTAAATTTCAACAGTTTCAGAACACTGCAGTGTAAGTACTTTGTGTTTCTTCATCAGTGCTGGTGCTAGTGTAGTTTGTCTTTATTCTGTGCCAATGAATGAGCTACACATTTGTTCTTTCATATGTCTTATACTTAGGATAAATTAATGTGATTGTTTCTGAACTGCCACTTTCAGTTCTACCATACAACATGCTGTCTTTTGCTAAAAAACAGATCTTATCTGCTTCTGCATTTTGCTGCACTGAAAAATAAGCAAAGATACTAAACAAGACATGAAATGACATTCTACATTTTTCTAGCTCCTCTTGTTTGCTTGTGTTCTCCATTGTTAACTGCGTGCTTCATTACTTACCTTTTAAACTAGTTAGAATTGGTTTAAATCTTTGCATATTTCAAATTTTCAGACCCCAAATCGGTGCTTCTTGATAATGTTGTAGCAAAAGTAACCTAGTTAGCTGCCCTATTAAGTAGTGATTAGACTTTAACTGCTTTTCTTCCAACCAGATAATAATTACTCATATTGAATTGACAGCAGTCTATAGGAGCAGAATCTGCTCTCTGCTTCCATAAACCAAATGTGGTTATACATATATATTTCAAATAACTTTTTGAACCACAGTAAAATATCAGAAGCTGCAGCTGGAGTAGTAATCTGATGTGTTCTGTCCAATTTAAAAACTCAGAGGATGATTGAATTCCAGACATTGTAAGGTGTGAACATCTCTCTCAGATGCTTGAAAATCTCTGTTACTAGATCTCTAGATCTACTGTATTGTGAGAATATGGGACTCACTTTAAAGCACCCATTTGGATTTTAATGTTTCCAAAGAGACTACACAGATTCTTTAGGAACAGACTATATATAATAGCCAAAGAAAGTAAGACTGTGGGAAATGGAAAGGGGCTGCAAACACTGAGTTTAGTTGTCCAGCCTGGCATCTCAGCCTTAGCAATTTTCACTTAGTCCATACTATTAAATTACCCCTTTCATATAGGTTACTTGTACACTCACATTCTCTGTCACTTGCACACTTAGAAAGAAGCACAAACCCTATGAGTCCGTTTCTAGAAATTGTTGAAATAGGCAAGAAAATTCCTCAGATGATGGGAGTAGAGACCTTACTGAGTAAGACTGGTCAAGCTGGAATCTTTCACATGTATTAGAAACACTGACCTCTTTGGTAAATTTGCATCTCTAAAGAAGGAGGAAACTAGGCTTTCCTTATGCCCATATGGCATGCTGTAGATTTTGACTTTCTGACATCAGTTAATGCTTTGATTTGAAGGAAAAATTTGAGGGCCTCAAGGGCAAGACTTCAAAGGAATGTCTGAGGTCTCTTGGCTTGCTCAGCTTGAGGGAAGAGATGGCTGAGGCAAGACACAGGGTGGTGGCAGGGGAGCTGCTGCTCTCTCCCTGTGAGCAGTGATAGTTCATGAGGAAATGGAATGAAGCTGTGACAGATGTTCATACTGGACATTAGAAAGGTTCTTTGCTTAAAGAGAGGGTGATCAGTCACTAGAACAGACTTCTTATGGAAGTGTTCATACCATCAAAGCCTCTCAGAATTCAAGGAGAGTCTGGGTGATGCTTTTAGTCATCTAGTTTAGTGTTGGGTGGTCCTGCAAGAATCAGGGAGTTAGACTTGATGGTCCCATGAATACCTGCCCACTTGAGATATTCAAGAATTTTATGATTCTGTGAAATATGAAGAGCTTTTATTTCTTCCTTTGAAATAAAAATAAGTATCATAAACAAATTTTTCAAGCTCCTCTACAAAATATGAAATGGATCTGTTTTCTTTGTGATCATAGTTTGATCTACTCCTGTTGTGTCTTCAAGCCTAAATATTAGTAACTGTGTAATTAACAGATAGATTCGGGTCATCACAGATTCTTCGGACAGCACTCTAAATCAACTGGCTTGTCATGTTTTGGCAGGAAGGACAGGATAAGCTGCATCCCTCAGAGATCCCAGCAGAAGAGTAAATCTCCACAACATTTCTTTTGAGGACTCCTTTATGCATTGCTGAACGTTTTAGAAAGTCACTGATTTTTTGTGATAGTTTGGTATGAACTATTTTGGTATGTGATAGAAGAACCTGTTATCTGCAGTGAGAGTTAGAAACCTCTTCCATAATAAAAACAAACAGAAGTCTGTAGAAATAGATAGCAGATATGGCAAGGGAATTTTCCTGTGCTTTTTATATCTGCATCCCTGTGTACTTTCCCTCTGTCCCCCCCCCCCAAATACTCCATAGCAACTAATAAATTAAAACCCTGAAAAACACAAAAATGAAACTAGAATGGTAATATTTATTGAATGCAGAAGTGTCCTTTTTAGTTTCCAATCCTGTCAAAAGTCTAAATAAACTGGCAAACCTAACTTGAATGATGGAGACTTATTTTCACTACACTTACATTCTTTGTCTGCAATTTTTGGTTACTATTGTTAGAGAGTTCCCAGATTTACATAATTGTAGATGTTTCTGAGGGCATTTAATACATATGAATCAACATACATAAAGTTTAAAATAGCTCAAACCCACTGAGCTTTAGTAGCTAGGTCTTTTCCCTTGTTAGCTCTTACACAAACACCTGCATAAATTAGATAGTTGTACTGGGAGACCAGAGAGCAATGTAAATCAAGGGAATCAAATATCATTGAAAATAGGGTGTTTCCAGTCACAGAGAGATGAGTTTTCCCCTTTCTCTCGTCTTGGGTGCTCGTAGCTTCCCCTGCTGAATGATCTGTGGGAAGAAAAGTTTTTTCTATTGTGTCTGAAGAAGGCCATGCTGAGCCATGACCTTTTTTTCTATTTTTGACAAGGTAGTCTGTTATACAGCACCTAATCCTTTCCCCCTTTTCCCTTTCCCCCCTTTTCCTTCTTGTGTTTCAGAAAGTTCATACAGACTCTGCTAGTTTAATTTTTGGGTACTGATCAGTCTCTTGGTATCAGTTAGCCAAGATGGATGAAGGAATTACTTAGAGGTGGTGTCTGTCTTCTGTATCCTACTATTTGCAAAGTTTTCCAAGTATCAGAAACCGATCACTTTTTTTTTGGAGGTGTTATTTTTTATAAAAAAAATTATTAGGTTTTTTTCTGAGGTGTTATATATTTATTAAAAGTTCTTGTAATTTAAATATTTTTCTACTGAAAAAATTATTTATTTATTCTCTGAATGTTGTTTCTATGCTGAAGCATTAAAACCCAGCATTTTATGCTGAAAAGAGAATTCCCTTATGAGTAGCAGTTAGATACAGGTTTCGTTTAACTATGTTACGAACTTTCATTGTGTTGTGCATTTTTAAATGGCATTTTGAGTTTCATCTTATCACTTTGTTTTACATTGAATTCACAGACTAATTGTGAGTAGAGTAAGAATTGCAGATTTTCTTGCTAATGCTGTATTAAATAAATTACACAGTCCGAATCTGTGTGCCTTTCATAACAAAACAGATAATTTAAGACATGCTTTTATTAAAACATATATATATGTTGATATTGGTATATCACACAGTCTGGTTTTTAGGAAAAAATAAATTTAAACTTTTTATTTTGGTGCTAATTGTGATACTAACTACCATAACTGTTAACATCCTGGTCCCACAAATTATTGACATCTGTACAAAGTATTTGCAAGGCTGGTCTTTAAATCACAGAATGTAAATTTCATGTGGTTTCAGCGGGTGTGGATCTCCTCAGACAGGCATAGCACTCTATTTTTATAAGTAGACCTCATTCTCAATATTTGCTTCTCGTATATTGCAGTGAGTAATAGACGACTCGAATCACAAACCCTCTGTGGATTTCTATAAATTTAAACAGCTTACTAATATCTTGTACTATTGTAGTGGAGTATCTCAAATCTCCTGTAAGTCAGTATGCTTTTTAATGATATGACATGCTTTTTTTTATTTGGGAGTGGCAATAAATATGCTGTTGCCTATATATATATGAACTCTGTCTACAGCTAGGGATTAAATGTTCAAATATGACTGCATATAATTTTATTGCCATTATACCATATCCTCTTTGGCTGATGCTATGAAAAAATATTGTTCTACTTAGCTGGTGAAAAAAAGGAAAGAATGACGCTTTGTTTATTTATAATAGACTTTCCTAATTCCATTAATGCTGAACAGATACCCTTTCAGCAGCAGTACAAGGCCAGTTTATGCTTCCCATATAAGGGAGGGAAAGCTACATGTAGTTACTTCATTTGTTCTTTCATTGAAAAATACACAAAATACTGTGTAATTGTCCTCTGAGATGCTGAGATGTATGCAATTAACTCTGCAGAAATAATAAGCAAAAAAAAAATCAGACTGGAAGCAGAGAGTG
This sequence comes from Prinia subflava, assembly GCF_021018805.1. NCBI lineage: Eukaryota > Metazoa > Chordata > Aves > Passeriformes > Cisticolidae > Prinia > Prinia subflava. The sequence goes on along the minus strand of NC_086283.1, from coordinate 47,126,320 downwards.
ACCTTACACTGCAAAACTGTGAAATCATCACCAATTTCTAATGTTACCACTGTTCCTGTTCTGGTAAGTGTTTATCTGGATGCTTTTCAGTATCTCCAAGGGCAGTGAGTCCCTTTAACATCTTGAACACCTTGAGGATACAGAGAAACTTCAGTTCATACGTTGTAGTGTTCTTATAAATGGAAATACAGGAATTGTCTTATTGGCACAGAAAGCATTCCTGTGAGTTGGAGTAAGTTGTGTTGCTAGTCAGTGAGGTGAGGTTACAATTTTAGGTGCTGTACCAGGTGTGTCCTCAGAGTTTACCACTAGCAAAATCTTGGCCTGGGTGCTGTAAGCAGCCTTTTGCATTGGTATTTTGGCTTGTAAAATATGTCCCTTTTATGGACCTAGGGGTTTTGGTTTTGTTTGTGGGATTTTTCTGGGGAGTTGTGGGGTTTTTGGGTGAGTTTTGTTTGTTTGCTTGTTTGTGGTTTTATTGTTTGGGTTTCTTTTTTTGTATTTTTGTTGTAGGTTTTTGTTTGTTTGTTTGTTTGGGGTTTTGATGGGGGTTTGTTTCTTTTAGCTTCTTTTGTTTGTTTGTTAGTTGGTTGAAGGTTTTTTACCCCCATTCACAGAGACTTAAGACCTAGGAAGGATGTTGTACCCTGGATTTTTTTTACATTCAGAATCAGAGTTTAAGCAAGTTTTGGGCTCTGTGGTTTATTACAAGTAAGCCTGAGAAGAAGATTGTGTTTTCCTGGATTATATACCTCTCCTTACCTTTGTACCATTTGTTCTTAACTACAGTAGGCATGGAAATCTATGGAGATTTCTTTTCCCCAGTGTCCTCTTCAACTGGAAACCAAGACCTTGACTGTTGGAAGAAAATCTAGCAACGCCCTCTTGGGGAAGGGCACAGCTATCAGTGATTTTCATAGACTGAAAATACATGATAGTGTGTTCAATACAAAAGTAGGAGATACTGAAAGGTAAAAGTTGAAATATTAATGTAATTTACTTTGTTTGTTGTAACCATTTAAAAAAATTTGTTTCTTGTCTTTTGAATTAGCTAGGACAGCAGATTTGCCAGGGATGATGAATTACCCATTTCGGTGTTAAGTAAGAGGATTCAGTAAAACTCATTGAGGAGGATGTCTTCATCAGTCATTAATGTCTCTTCATATTTGAATTTGTCAACTTATATCTCCTGTTTCCTTCTGCTTAATAGAATTTTAAATAATACATCATGAAAACCTTAATGCAAATTAATGAAAGTGAGTCAAATCTTAAACTAAAAAAAACCTTCTAATTGTGTTTATAGCTCTTATATTCTGTTTGCAATTACCAATATTTATTAACTGAAATAATATGATACCCTTAAAAAAAGGCTTTATGGCTTTATAATACAAACAGTTCTTTAGTTTACTTTGTAATTACACTTTAAATGATTTATCTAATATTTTCCATACTTTTAAAGCAGTAGTTGATGTGCTTACCATAGAGATAATTTTTAATACTACATAATTTCTGATTCTATGGTTCAACTCTCTATAACATATCTTTTAGGAGATGAAATTGAGCTGCTGTGATAAATAGGAGTTTGTGCTATCAATATCCTATTTACCATTATTGCAGTTTTCCTTCTATTCAAGGTGGAGATTTTTTGTAGTTAGTGACAATCTGCCTATAATTCTATAAGAGGAAGATGTGTTCATTGTATTGTGACTCTTGACAGATCTTGGCGGTGCAGGAACGTTACATGATGACTCCAGAATTAACTTAATTCCTTTTTTTCCCTCTGTACCACTTGTTGTAGTGCATGAAATTAAAAACATGGCTCAGTTACACATATATTCTATGTTAGACAAAATACTTCGATATGAAGCTGTGTTTCAGAGGGAAAATAATCACCTTCATCATAAATACTGTTTGCAGTGTCATCATATGTATGTCAGTTCAAGGTGTCATTGGCACAATACAAGAGTAGTAAGACAGGAGTCTTACTCGGAATATGTAACCTCAAGGTTCTTAATCTTTTTTTGTAATTTTTCTACTGAGCACTGTGGTGCCTTGTGGGACTTCATCTACTGCAGTGCTGAACTCTGAAGTGAAAGAAGGAATGGGAAATGCAAGTTTGAGCATATTTCCTCCAATAGATCTTTTCCAGCTTGCCTTGGGAATGAGATAATTATGATTCTACCTCCTGATAACTTTTTGCTTTAAAGTGAGTGTTATTTCTTCTACCTCCTTTACTATTTTTACATTGTCAATTGTACTAGACAACTACAAGGATTACATTCACTGTATTCCCTGATGCACAGACTTTTCATAGAAAAACTTGTAAATCCCTACTTAAACTTATTTTTTTCCCTGAAAAATTTATACTCAGCAGTATTTTAAATGTTTTTCATGAAACCCAAACATTCCGTTTTAGTTTTCCTACCTTTTTCTCATTGCATGTTAAAAGAGGAAGTTTTTAGTAAATTAGGACTAGTGTTGCATTGCTTCAGCTAGGAATATTTGTGGATTCTAATTTTTTTCAGGAGTGTATTGTACCTGCTTTATCTGATTAGAAGGAAAACTAACATGAGCACAGCAAAAACTAATGTTTTAGATTGCTATTGTATATTGCCTTTCAGCATACTTTAATTAAAGTGACATTTGTTTGTCCTGTAATATCACCATTCCCTAATCGATGTACTGAGCAAGCACCATGGTGACAAGATAAGTTGCTTTGTTTTGTTCCATATGTCTGTGTTCCAAATTTTCCATAGTTTTAATTGGTTCCCTGCAGAATAACATTTACAAGCATATGGTATGGAAAATGCTGACTGCATTTGTTATCATATGTTTTAGTATATTGGTGGCACTAGATCACTAAGCCTTTAAATGTGATTATGAGGTTATTTAATGCAGTCAATAGTGTGCTTAAAACACAGCAAAAATCTGCAGTGAGCCAAATGTTATCAAGGAAATTTGTTTAAATGTCTTCTTAATGCTTCAGGGATAGATGGGGAAGTCTGATTCAGTAAAAGTTTTGGGTAGTGTTTATGCTGAAACATATTTTGTCACCTGAGAGCAGTTCTGAAAGCTCTGTGGAGGCTACTTGTCATCACAAGACAAATATCTGTAGAAACTGCAGAGGCAAAATACATGATATATCTAGGCTTACTGACTTCTAAGGAAATGCAGTGGTATAATGATGAAATGGAATGGAGGATCACCTCCTAAATCTCATATGTCTGGCTTTGAGGATATAATTAGCACATTTTTTGCATGATTCTGCTCTGGAAAAAAATGGCCAGTGCAAAAGGAAGGGACCATGAGTGACTGGGAAGACCCCAGTCATCTCAGTGCATTGTGAGGGTCTTAGTTCAGTAGTATTGACACAGATTATACCTCTTTGGTTATGCTGAAGGGAGGTGTGTCATGGGGGAGAACATCTGAATTGGATTTTTTGCTAAGGCAAATTGAGGAAGGTGATTTCAGACTGCTCCAGGAAGTGTTCATGGGTCACTGTATTAATGACCTCTCTGGATTTCATGAGCAGACTGGATGCTTGAAGACAGCCCACATGATGAGAGAAAGAGGTTCACTTCATACATGGATGTTTCTGATGTATGTTGTACATTCTTTGCATGTATGTTCAAGACGTAACATATGGTCTCTGTCCCTCGCCTGAGCCCAGATGAACTTACTAAATAAACTACTTAGAAATCGCTACTGCTGTCATCTGTATAAAAAGGAGTTTCAGGCATTAAAGAAACATAATTTTATTAGTGACTAGCCCTACACTGAAATCATGTGCATGTTAAAAGTAATACAGGAATGTAATGATACATTTTCTCATTTGCAATATGTCTATGGCTCTGATATTTGTGTGATAGTGAGGACAATTCAGAGATCTAAACAGTTTAGACATAACTAATTACTGTATGAGTAAAAAGTACATTCTCATAATGAAGCATATGTTTTTATTCTCATAACATTGCAAATAAAAAAAATAGATTGTTTTTTTAAAGTCAGGTTTTATGATGAATTCAGTGTCATTTTACTAACAAGCACAGTGTTACAATTTTTATTCTGTGCTCTGCTTTTACATCAAATCAGCCAAGTATTTTCTTTCAGAAGGACAACAGGAGTAAAACATATTACAATATTAAAATTTCCTCATGGGAAAAGAAGCTGCCAATGATAATAATGGAGTTTTTGTGGAATGGTGTATAGAGCAGGCAGAGCAGAGCAGTACTGAGTGCTGGAGAGGAATAGGTGTTCTGATATTCACTGTGGAATAAGAAAGAGCAACTGAACCAATGCTGAAGTAAAAAAACTGAAACAAAACAAAAGCCAAAACAAAACCTGGCATCTTTTCAGCGTTGTTCTTACTGAAGAATGGGTAAAAAACCAAAGACATTTTAGAATTATAATATGATGAAAACCTGTTGAACAAGAAAGGCAAAAGTGGAACTGACCATCTCTTCTAGCTATGATTTTCTTGCTCACTAATGATACTTCTACTGCGTAGTTGGCTTACTTCAGGCTTACTTGCAGTTTCATTTTCAGCTTGGTGCCCATCACCTAAGGGTTATGTTGATTTATGAAATATGAAGCTTAACTCCGAAGGTTTCTGTAAAATGCAATGTTCAAGTGCTGCCTGACTCCTGGTAAATTTATTCTCAGTTGCACAGTTGTTTCCTTCATTTTAAAGAAGCAGCTAAACTTAAACAATCCAAGGTAAGATGTTAAGTCTGTGAGAGGCAGGTAAATTAACTGCACTGTTTGGATTGCATTCCCTTGCCTTCACCGAAACAAACCCACCTGTTATTCACCAGTGCACTGTCTCGTTGCTGTGTGTAATTTCTTCAGCCTCTGGAGTGTATGGTGTAGGGGTTTATTGCTGCCAGTCACCTGCTGGCACAGCCGATACGTGACAGGGCCACTCTGCTCCTCAGGTAAATGTACTCCTTAGTCTTGAGTCACTTGTGTCTAATAACTCAAAGAACAGTTTGCTCCTACAGTAAGCCAAACAATTCCTAAGGAACATAAATATTAAGTCCTGTAAATTAGATAGGCATCCCAGTCTCACTTCTGCACATTAAGTGGCAAGTGGGGAAGGAAGTGGGAAGAGGAGTTACATAGCTTGAGGTGGAAACTCAGAGATTTGCTGTGGCTGACTTTAGGCATTGGAGAGTCCCTGGAATAGGAATATAACTTGCTCTTTTGCATAGCTGAATTTTTGTATGCTGTATACTTAGTTATTAGGTAAGAGCACTAATCCTATATAAGACAGATTAATTTGAACAACAAATAAATTAATGCAGCATAAATGAAAGAGGGAGACTTTGATTTTTATTTTAGTAACTTCTGTCATAGAGAATCCTATTGACAGACTGCTGAAGTACTGCAAAGTCAAGCTTAAATAATTGTTGTGCTGGGAACATTTTCCTTTTTCGGCCATAGGAGACTATATCCTGTTTTGTCTTTGCAGAAAGAGTAATGTGATATTATTACTGCGCTTAAGGCCATTAAGAACTTGCTTTATCATTTGTTTATCTTATATAATAAAAACTGAGGTTTCTCTAATTCTCTAAGACAAAGCATATTTAATGTCCGTCTGACTTAAAGTATTTTTTACCTTGATGTAGCAACAAAGATGGGATCAAAACCTATAGTGTCAAAGTCACACTTCCAAAATATGTGTGCATGTGGCATATATGTGTACCCCATCTATGATTCAGTTTGAAAACCACGTGCTATTGGGTATTCACATACACTCCATGATCTAGTAGAGGTGGTGTCTCAAATGTTGATCCTGAAGGCAAAAATTCATAGAAGCAAGAGAATGTGAACATGTAAAGCTTATAAAACATGGTCAAAAATCAATGCCAAAACAATTGATGGAATAAATCTAATTTTAAAAAACGCCAACAAGATTTTGATTGCTGTTCTGCGGTGCTTCTTTTTTATATTTAAGTGGAATTAATGCATTATTTGATTACTGCAGCTATTCTTTTTCAAATGAAAACTTGATGTAGAAAATCATTGTTAATTTCTGGATTTTTGCAATGTGAATGAATGTATGTAATAAGCTAGAGAGAACGTATTTCAAAAAGAAGCAGAGCAGATTGCCTACAAGATGTAAAATAATTAAAAGTGAAAAAGGAATAAATGTATGTAGTTCCTCAGAATTCTTTCTTGAATAGCAATAAGTTTGTCTGCCTGCAGAATTCTGAGTCAGAGCCTGTTGGTAATGCAGAAATACTGAAAAGCATTCTCATCAGCAATAGTTGCCTGTACCAGTTCTTGATTAGAAGTGGCTGGAAAAGAGTTCTGTCCTGTGGAAATTCCAGGAATCTAAAGATAAGACTTCCTTGCAAGTGTGATTGGATAAATTGTGTACAAGTTCTATATGCACAAGAGCAAAGCTGTGAAGACCTTCTCCTAGTCTTTGTTATAGACCAGTCATAGTCTTTGCTTATCCTATCCCATTTCAAAGCAAAGTATTGGATAATGTTTTATGCCTGTCCAGCCATTTCTGAGGATGGTGTTAAGTTTTCGATCCTTCCACTTTTGTTTATCTTACTGGTGAGGCTGTATTTCCCACACAAAAGCAGATGGTGTGGAATTAGAAAATACCCCTTTTGTTTTATGTTCTGTTCTGCTAGTCGTATTGGTGTTTGCTGTAAAAGGGGTTTTTTTCAGATTTCTAAGTAAAGCAAGACTGTACAATGGATCTTCAATAGACAATGATTTAAACGTCACGCTTGAAATTTTTGCAACTACACTTTTGTTGCTTAGGGAAGAAGCCTTATGTAACCAGATCTTTGACAGGTAGTACTTTAGATTACTATGTGTCATATACTGCACATGGTAAATGGGATACTACAGGGACAGAGAAATACAGTAATTTTTTTGACTGACCTCAAAAATGAGAGAAAACAAGGATTGTCTCATATATCTCTTTTTAGAATATGAGACCATCTATTTTTGTCCAAGCCAGTATAAAGCTTTCTTGTGAAAAGACTTACTAAGTATTTCACTAACTGGAATTTTGCATGAAATATTAAATTAACTTAGCTTTGACTTAAAAACATTTCTTTGACAACAGAGATGTATAATCATGTTAAAACTCCTCAGGCCACTGGAAGCATAATACTGCTTGATACTATAAAGCAAGTGCAAGTTGCACTCTAAAATGTCTACTCAATAAGTTAGTACCTCTGGTTTAGAGGTAGAATTTTAGGTACAGAAATCCTCTTTCATTTGATTTGATGACTTTATATATCGAAAACCAGATTTTTTTACTATCTCGGCCTTTGTCTGAGCAGTTAGGATTTTCCCCTGTGTATTTCCAGGAAAGCTGTGTCTGTGAAGTGTACCCCCTGGCTGGTGCTTCAGCCACAAGGCTGGAAAAGTTTTCTGTGTGGTATCTGACACTGTGTATTGCTATGTGGTTCTTCAGCTTCTTCCTTTGTGATATGCTTCTGTTAAGCTATATTGTTTCTTCTTTAAAGAATTGCTGGGCTTGACAAGTGCTGTCCCATTCCATGCAGTAAAATGCAGTGATTTCATTACAGTTTAAGGACAGAACTAGTGAAATTTGAGGCAAAAAGCAAATAGTGGCTCAGAAAGCAAGGCTGTGTGTGGCTGCTGAGTGTGCATTTGTGCAGTGTGTGTGTGTGGGCGTGAATGTGTATGAAAGAAATGGAAAAGAGTTTTTTGCCTTGAGACAATGAGCATTTTGTAGGTATTCCTATTTATACTAGAATGTATCTTCAGTGTTTATTACCTTGCAAGATCACTTCAGCTTCTCTATTAACAGAAAAAAAATAGAGAGAATGTAATTCTTGACTGGAATATTGTAGTTTGATCAATCACTGTAGTTAACATGTCCTGATCAAAATTTTTACAAACCTGATTGCCAGTATTGAAGTATGTTTGAATATATCAGCGGTTTGATTCAGGTGGGAACCAATAAATGGTATTTTTACTGCAGTTGCATGAAGATGCAGTTGTCATACTAATGCTTTTATGTATTAATAGACAACAAAACTGAACAGATATGAGAGTTTCTTCATGGTAAATGTCTGAGAATCAGATCTCTTGCTGATGTAGCCTGATGTTTATAAATCTCTTTCCTGAGCACAGTAAGTGAATGTTAATCTATGCAGGTCTAATTTAAATTGAATTATCCTGACTGATGCCATCTGAAAAGAGTTCTAGCTTCATCAATAACATCCTAAATTTTTTAATTCTTAGACATATTGACAGTTCATGTTTTCTCTCAGGTTTAGCTGTGATAACTGCAGGAGGTAATCACATTTTAGTCCTAGTGTTGCTAAGCCTTACTGGGCTTGTGGATCTTTGTCTTCTGGACTGTGGGCTTCTTTGCCTGGGTTTTTGCTTGGGAAGATCTGTGAGAGGAAGCCTTGCATCCACGTGCCTGCTTTTCCTGAAGACAGCTGATGAGCATGCAGTAAGCTAAGCAAACTAATTGTATCTGAGATGATGAAAGAGGATGCAGTCTTAGACATGAAAAATATCAGTATGCTTGGATGGCATACTTCAGGGTTGCATTTATGGACAGTGTATATGGAGAGTATTTGGCAGGTTATTGTTACTGAGAATAAGATGCTAACCATTCATTCAGCTGCACATGGAGAAATGAAATATTGGTGAAATCATCTGTCTTGGATCTGCAAGCAGGGAAGGAGAGGAAAAGCAAATTCTGCTCAGTGAAGAGAAAAGCAAGAAAGGTGGGAAAAAAGGTGGTCACTGTCACTACCACAGAAGGACCTTGACAGGCTTGAGAGATGGGCCTGGGAGAACCTCATGAACCACAAGACAAGTGCAAGGTGCTGTGCCTGGGTCAGGGCAATGCCGAGCACAAACACAGCCTGTGTGGAAAGGGACTGAGAGCAGCCCTGAGGAGAAAGACTTGTGGATGTTTGTGGACTAAAAGATCATTATAACCTGGCAATGTGTGCTTGCATCCCAGAATGCCAGTCGGGTCCTGGGCTGCATCCAGAGCAGCGTGGGCAGCAGGGCCAGGGAGGGGATTCTGCCCCTCTGCTCTGCTCTGCTGAGACCCCACCTGCAGGGCTGCACCCAGCTCTGGCACCCCAGCATAACAACATTGGCCTGCTGGAGTCCACAGGAGATCCATTAACTCAACCGCAGGGCTGGAGTAGCTCTCCTATGAAGACAGGGTCAGAGAGTTGGGAACGTTCAGCATGGAGATGGCTGTGGGGACACCTGAGAGCAGCGCTCCCCTACCTAAAGAGGAAATGCAGGAAAGCTGTAAAATACTTTTGACAAGGATGTGTAGTGATAAGTGTGAATGGCCTTAAATTGGAAAAGGGCAGGTTCAGATTAGATATTATGAAGAAATTCTTTATCGAGAGGATACTAAAAAAAGGATGGGCTTATGAGCTTTAATTTTGTTGTTTATCATGGCAAATCAATCAGAAATGCATGCTGCAGAAGAACGTGTTACAAAAATTATGTTGAAAAGAGTACATGGAGACGGTTTGTTTCTAGTGAAGACTTAGAACATAAATGAATGCATCTGTTCCAGTCATTGTATTCTTCAGTAAGCTGTCTTTCCTGATATATAGGGAATGGAGGATGTGTCCTGTATTTATTTTCCAAATGTATTTTGATGACTGTGTTCCATTAAGGGAAAGAGAACATGAGTTTATTCCTTATATCCAGGTAGAACTAAGACTAGACATAGAGGAAAAAGTTAGCTTAAGAAAAATTTCACATTTCTAATTATTAAGGGTAATGTAACAATGACATGCTTCTGTTGAAAGATTAAAATTTTGATACCCAGAATTCCAACTAAAAATAGCAGAAAGTACATCAGCCTGTACATGACAACAACAAAAATGTTTACCTTTGTGTGTTTGTTTCTGAAACATCTCTTAGCACCAGCTATATGTGTTTCACCAATTAAGAAGCATTGAAAGTAAATATACTGTAATGTTTCCATGCAGCTAGCATGACAATAATGATGTGAACAAGAGAAAGACTTCATACTATAGTTTGTGTGTGCAATTATGAAGAGGGTACATCCTTCCCTTCAATACTTTGCTTTCACACAGTAGGTTTGTCTTCTCTTTTCCTCTTGTTTGGAAGGCTCCTAGTTTTATTAAATGAAAACAATTCAAAAGTTGCAGTACTTCAGCTGTGTTTGGCTTCTGAAGATTCAGGGTGAAAGGCAGTTACTTTGTCTATTTACTGATTTCAGCTAAGTGAAGAAAAAAGGGTAGAATTAAAATTACAACTTGCTATGCATTACTTGCTGTGTTTGTTTTCTGCATTTCTACACTCTTTTGGACTCTTTTTTGAAATGGATTTGTGTGATGTTTTGAAAGGCTTTTCCACATGTACATGATACTGCTGCTATCTGTTATTTTACTGTGGAAGGGACTTCTGTCAGATTCAGACCTCATTGGGTTCTAAACATGGTGTCTTATGAAATTTATTTTTTGGCTTTCTTGGGAGCTCTGAAGCCAAGGAATGTGTTATCCCATAGGAAGTCCATTCCTTCAGACAGCAGTGAAAAGCTACAACTGAGAACAAAGCCTGATAGTTAAATTGTCCTTTGAAATGTCCGGTGATTTGACTTTTTCTCATCCTTTCCACTCATGGCAATTGTTTTCTAATGTGTTACAGAACAGGAGCAAATGCCTGGAAAAAGTCCATGTTGTTCTTGGGAATAAACCCTGTGATTTGGATTCACTTATTTCTACCCTGACCTACGCTTACTTTCTAGACAAGGTAATGGAAAATTGGACTGAGTGGTCTTAATTCACTTGTCCCAGGTTGTTATAGACATCTTATTGCTAAGTCAATTGCTGTAGAAACATTTTTTCTGGACAATGGATTTGTTACTATCAAAAGTGAATTTTTAAAAGATAAATAATTAACATTTCTTTCCATACAAAAATGAATGAGTGGTTATTAGATGGCTTATTGAATAGCATGAAAAAATCAGTCATGTGCTTCATTCCTTATCCTTTTCCTCTTCTGGTTTTTTAGGTACTCTGTGGGAGGCAAACAGAGATAGATGAAGAAAAAAAAGTGCAAATTTTTTTTTTCCTTCTTGTAATTAAGTAAAGGGGAGAAAATCCCAAACAGAAAATCCAGGCTATTTCTAATTGCTCACTATGTTAAAATGCTGTCCTGATGAAAAACAGGTCCAATTCTCACAAATGCACACCTGTGTTACAGGTCAGTCCTCCTGATACTCTTTGCTTACCTGTGTTGAACATACCAAGAAGAGACTTCAGTTACTTCACTGAGACAAGATTTATGCTGGAAGAGCTGAAAATCCCAGAGTCATTCCATATCTTCCGAGATGAGATCAATTTGCATCAGCTGAATGCTGAAGGGAAATTGTCTTTAACACTTGTAAATAGCAACATGCTGACAAGGTATTGTTTTTTATGTACAGTAAGCTGGCTTATTTTAGTTTGAGCTGTTTCAAAAATTATATTTTCTCTTTATTGATATTGATTGATGTTGCTATGTTAACACAGACCTAAAAGAAACTAAAATATATTTTGTTTCCCATTATGTTCAGTAAATGTAAAAAGGTGAACGGTCATCTTTGCATCACTTTTAATGGAACTTGCAGTTATAAGAACCCTGTGTTTTCACACAGATTAGATATTTTAATTTAGTTAAATAGTCTGGAAGTTTCCTGTGGCCAGTAGATAAGTGATCAGAGTTCTTTTCCTGCTTCTTAGTTAGCTCTCATTTGAGAATCTTACATTAACTTGCAGGTGCCTAGACACTTGCATGTGTGCTTTTAAGATGGCTGATGAATTACTGTGGTCCTTACCAACTACAGCCTTTTAAAAGGCTCAGAGTTGCTCTCTGGAAGACCACAGTCCCTATACCCATCCTTAAGAGGTACCATTTGTAAGGCCATTGAGAATCTTTTATGAAGAGTCTCAACAATGGTCTGTCTGTCTTGCCCAGAGTGAAGGATGCTGTTTACTTCCAGTTGTCATTAGAACTTCACTTAAGACAGGTGGAGTCCTAGGGCCTCATTGTACTCTGAGAATTTTATAGATTAGACTATAAATAAGGAAAATCTTAAGAGAGAAATATGTGAATCTCATAGCTGTTTATGTGTTAAATGCTGCCAGCTCAGTGCATCATGCACTTCTCAGAGTAAAAATTATCTGTAAGATTTGCTTTTTGTTTATTACTGTCACTTCCTGTGTTTCTTCCTTATAGAGAATTACAATTAGTACATTATTATTAAAATCAGTTTGGCTTGGTTACTATTATTGTAAACAGAAACATAAAGTATCTAAACACAAAACCCCCTTTTTTGGTAAGTTGTCTGGTAAGTTTTTTTTTGGAAAATCCTGAATCTCCTTTATATAAAGAAGGCTATTTTCAGCATACGTAGAAATACTTTTTTCCATAGCTTTTCATAGATTTTGGTGAGGGGTATGTTGTACTAAGCAGTAAAAGCACTCTGAACACTTAATTTAAAAAATCGCAGGTTTAGGACCTGTGTGACATCCTTTGGCTTTACAGCAGACTTCAGGTAGCTATAACAATGCTGTTGAGTTTAAAAAAATATGTTGCACTTTTTTAGCTGAGTTTCCTAAGCAGCTATAAAGATAAATATATGTGTAACTTCTACATTTGCTTGATAGTGAGGATAAAAGTTTGGAATCAGCTGTTGTCAAAGTCATCAATCCAGATGAGCAATGTGACAGGAGCCTGGAGTTACAAGCCTGTTCTTCCTCTTTAGTCGTAAAAGAGATTCTTCAAAAGGCACCAGAGTTAATCACTCAGCAACTGGCTTATCTCCTCAGAGGTGAGAGATTACTCTTTTTATTAAATACTGAAAGGTTTAATGGAGTGTTTCTGAATTTGCTCATGCAGAAAGAGTGTGATCCATTCTTTGGTTAACAATCCCTTTAAAGACCACAGGAAGCTTCATAAAAGAAGCAGGGAGTAAAGAGTTTGTTAAAGAGTAACATTATATTGAATATTAAAAATGTGCATTTAAAAATAGGCATGAGAGGTCTTTGCTGTATCACTAGACAAGAATATTAAATGAAGCTGTCGACATACCAGCTGGGTAGCTGGAAAAGCTGTGCAGTTCGTTGATTCCAGGGGCATTGTGGACAACAATATGGATTGGAATCTAATATTTACAAGTTAAAGCTTCTCCTTCCCAATGGTAGCACTTTTTTACAGAATGATGTTTTAATGGCCTGATGCAAAACTTTTTCTATTTAAAAACAGTGTTACTAAATTTTCATTGTGCTCTCCTTTTCTTTTGTACTGCATGCCCAGTAGAGTACAAAGTAGGAGTGAGCTTCAACAATCAGAAATATTTTCTTCTCTGTCTTGGAAGTTCATTGTTTGTATTAATTTTTGTGGTTTATTTGCTGCAGCAGAACTTTCCAGCTGGAAATAAAACTGCTGTTGAAAAGAACAATCACTGCTTTTAAATTACTTACTGAATTTTAATGTTCCAAGAATTTTATAGATTTTAAGTTTCAATTATGTGAAACTGCTAAGTGTTCTTTTAAGAAATTAATATGGACCTATTTAATGAGGGTTATGAAAACTTGTCTACATTTAGACTTCAGAAGCAACTACAGTCTTGGTAAATCATTGTACTCATCCCTGTGATAACTAATAAACATGTCATAAGAAATCACAAAGATGAATTTTAAAAAAATTTCCACAGAATAAGCATTAACAGTAACACAGCCTTTAGTCTGCCCTTACAGTGCCTTTTCATGCTAACAAGATTTGGTTAACCTGCCATGAAACGTTTTTGTAAGCTCCAGATTTCTGTTGATTTCTGTTGATTCTCCAGGAATCTAAGCAAATGACCAAGTATAATAGTTGGTTTTGGAGGAAGAACAACAAAAGAATTTTTGGGGAATATGAGGATACTTGTTTGGTGGTGGAGAGTCAGGAGGGAGAGGTCTGAATAATGTTCAAGAACATGTTCAAGTATTGTATATGGATGTGTCAGCATGTTTCATGCCTCTAATCTGTATCCAAATTTTAATGAAGTGCTTTTGTTAGTGTTTGAATTAGAGATAGCACTTCCAGTTTTGGGGAATGTAGTAGCTAATTTTAATATTCTTTTATCAATGAGTAATTACATTTTGATTATTACATTTGCTAGAGCATGTTTGAAGAAGAACTTACTGGATGAAAAGTCTCTGCATACCTTCTTTTGCATGGTATGAGAAGCTACTGGCAAAGCCTGGGGAACAAAACACAGCTGCACTTGGGACTTGATGCTTTTCTACATCTCCCAGCAGTGCAGTTTCTGTGGGTAAAATGTGAAGCAATGCAGCAAGTCCTCTTGGTCTCTTAAAACAGAAAAAGTTTTTGGTACTTAAGAGTCTTTCGTTACGAATTTAGAAAAGTCAGTGAACCCATCACTGACTTTTTATTTTTTAATTAAAAAATAAAAAGCCATAGATATTAATGTATGTAAGTGGCAGATCAAACTAAAACAGTCTGAAAATAAAAGATTAAGTACAGCCTGCCAGGTCTAGGTTTTGTGTTTCTCTCTATATATTATGGTCTTTCATCATGAGGTATAGCTTATTAAATTCACCTTGCCATAGCATAGAGAGCAAAGGGTCCATATATCTTGGAAAGGGAGGGGTGGCTGTTTTATTCCCACTTCTTTTTTCTTAAAGTCTGTTAGCAATTTTTAAGTTTTAGTAAAACTTAAATGTTATATAAATTTTACCTTTGAGCAAACTTTACCTGCTTGCCTATGTTTCAAAAAAAAGTCAAGGGAAAAGATATTTTCTGTGAAACTGAACTTGATTTAGGCATTTTCATATTCAAAGATAATTTTTTTAGGTGAATGCTTTTTTGGTATATTTGTCTCCTTATCAGACATTGTATAAGCTAATTCTACCCTTGGGCTTTTGAGTAGAGCCCGCTTGGAGAATCAGTGTTGTACAGCCATATTTGGCTTAAGTTAGAGCTTGTGCTGTCCCTGGATTTGTGCCAGAAGCAAACAATTACAGAACCTGCTAGAGTCCTGGCCCTGTATTATTTTATTTCCCAAGAGATGTTTATGAGGGGACTGTTGCCAAACTCAAGATCCATTAAACTGCTGAATCATTACATTCTCTGTTGCAGCCAGCTGGCAAGGATGTTATTCCAAGCACTCTCTGTCAGGTATCTTGGGTCAATGCACTCTCAAAAATGCCTCCTTATGTTTATTTGTATAAGGCCTTGAAGGATGCCACAAGGTGCAAACCACAACATGTAAATATAGACAGATTTCCAGCAAGAGCGTCAGCAATTTTTTTAATGTGAATCTGCTTTTGCTAGTGATGAGCTGCATATTCGAGGTCTTTTCAAACCCTGTTGGGGCAGTCTGACTTTCAGTAGAGAAGATTAGTTTGTAATTCCAGCCACCCAGACAAATGTTAAGAAATACCCTTTTAAGGACTTTGGGAATTATGCCAGGGTTTTTTTTTGTTCTGTCTTGTACATTAATCAGATGATTCACATGCTGCTGCATTGATGCATCCTAATACATGTGCCAAGAAGAAAGGATCATTTTGACCTGCACCAAACACTGCACTTATTTGGGCTGACACTTTTTAATGTATGGAAGCAGGTTTTTTTGGAGGCAGTGCTCCTCCTCTCTTTTCCCCAGTTACATTTTATTCCAGCTTCATTGCATTTCCTATTAATTACAATAAAGATTGCTTACTTGGATGTATTTACAAGTCTGGTTTGCAGAAAGAAGTAGTTTACTGTGTAAAGTGTTGTTTTGTTTGGGGGGGTGGGAGGAAGGGGGTGGGGGAGTGTGAGTGTGAGAAGTGTTGGAGTATACTTCCCATAAGGAAGTGTTGGTTTTCCCCTTTTCCCCGTGCTTTATTTTTACAGGTTGTGGAACAAAACCTTGGCAGGAGAAATGCCTATATTTTCATTGTACTGTTCCTCTCAGCCATAAACTTATAATTCAGGAGATGCTTGTACTGTTCTTAATGTTTTCCCAAAACGACTTCTGCCTTCATTAGATCATGTTTAATATTAATGCACAGCAATTGCTTTTGGCAAAACTAATGCTTCGCTACCAAACTGCTTTGCAAAAAAAGAATGAAATGCACATTCTTAAAGAGCCTTAGCCTATTTTCTAGTGACCTCTTCAGAAAAAATAATGTACTAAAGTGTGATGTACGCAAGAAATAATATTGAATCTTGTATTGCCTATTATATATTTTTTTCCTTGCTTATAAGCAGACAGCAGCCACCATTATGCTTTCAGAAACCCTGGGGGAGTCACACCAACACTCAGTAAAATCTGCAGGAGATTTTTGAGACTATGTATTGCTTTTACAGCAGGTATTTATAAGACAGCACATGACTAAATGGACTACTGACCTTTGGTCAAGCAAACGTAACTTAAGTGAACTCTTTTTCTAAACTACCTGGAATCTTAACCCTCACAGGAATGCTGAGGATGCCTGGGGGAGAAGAGGTGTGCTTTTCTTTCCTGGTGGTGAGAACAGCTTTGAAAAATATCACAGTATTAAAGGACAAGTAAATGTTGATCTTAGTGCTTGCTGACACCCTAGTAATTTGAGAATGATCCTTTTCTGGCTTTCATCCTAGTAGAAAAGTTACCAATTGCAAGCACAGCAATATTGGTGTGACTAGTGACAAAACCAGAGCCTTTATAAACCTTCTGAGGTGCCTGTCGTGAGTGAAGGTTATGTCCTGTTGACTTCCAAACTGGTGAGCTTGGGTGGATATACAGCTCACACCCCTTGTTTGGCATTTTTCCAAATTTGTATTGGGGTTTCCTCTTCTTTGTCTTACCCAAATATTCCATTCCCTGAAGCACACACAGCTGTGATACAAGTTTCATACAGTGTGTATCTGATCTTCTGAGCAGATGGACAGACTGCCTAATTCATCCCAATGCTGCTGCTGGAGGGCTTTATGAGGTACACTGCAACCTCCCTCCAGTAGGTGTGATGACTTTGAGCACATATTGTAGATCCAGCACTTTCTGCTGGAGTCTCCATTTCCTTTGTGTGTGCATGAGCAATTTCCGTTTCTGTTTCTGGAGGAAGAAAAAAAAGCAGAAAATTGCTGTTGCTGAAATACTTCCTGAGCCTGGTGCCTGAGCTGCCATTTGTCCAGATGCAGCTCTGTACTGACTGAACACGTGTGGTGGGGTGTCTCACTCATTCTGGTCACCACTGTTTCCAAGCTACAGAATATATCTCAAGAGTATATATGGAGCACAAGCACTATTATCTGCTATGGAGTTGAACAACAAGGGGTATTTCTACATGAATTACCATGGAGGCTGCTAGTTGAGAAACTTCCATCCTGTTAGGGGGGCTGAAAACCAGGCCTTGATAATCGGTATAGAGATCTGGATGCTTTATGTATCAGTTATTTACCTGTAGAAATCTAAAATCTGCTTGTTATGTTCTGTACCTAAATTTAGAAATACAAATCTGGATCAGAATACATGATTTTCATGCAGTCTCTATTTATTGAGTATTTTTAATACTATCAAACAGAGGAGGAGCATTGTCTTAAAGTGATTGAAGGACTGACATAAGGAGCTGCTGCGAGTTAAAAGAATATTGGCAGTTACAATATCTGTAATAGAAACACAGAATGGAACTTCATGTATTTGTATTTAATTCCAGAAATTAGTATCTGATGGGGAGCAGCTTGTGGCTTGTTAGGTGTTATTTATTATTTAATCCATACAGGATTTGTTTAATAAGGGTGCGTTTACTTAGCATGGCACAATTATTTTTTGTTGCAAGTGGTTTATGAATTTTGAAGTAATGCTATTTGTTATTTCATGTGATGATGTAGGAGAAAAGGAAAATGAATATATAGTAGATGTTTGGATCCTAGCTCGTCTGGTGAGATTGAGGGTGACAATGTCAAGGTTTTTCGTTTACTCTTTATTGCTCAGGCTAAAGCCTGAACACTTGGTTTTGCAGTAACTATGTTACTCATATATTGTACTTACTGTACTCAGTTGCTCATTGACCCAGCATAATTAATGAAATCATACACTTGTTTGAAATTCTTGTGCACGGTAGAATAATAAATAATTTCAAGGCTGAAGTATAAGATTTTATTATCCTGAATTTACTGTGAGTGATTGGAAACAAGCACTGTATTTGGTATATTGATAAATAGAATCCCAGTCTTCAGGGAATGAAAGAGGTGACTTAATGTGCAGCACGAAGTTGTCTGAAAATACATCACTCTCACTTCTACATTGTAAGACAATTCCAATCACTATGAAGTTATTTACTGGGGTTTTGTTTCTCCTAAATTTTAAAATTTTGATTGTCTGAATTGGTGTTTTTTGGTGCATCTGTTGTCAAGAATTAGCCAGAGTCAATTACACCACAGTGACCAATGACTTTTAGATTATCAGTTCAAACACCACTACCATGAACAGGGACACCTTTCACTAGTCCAGATTGCTCAGAGCCTGGTCCAATGTGGCCTTGAACACTTCCAGGGATGGGGCATCCCCGTATTCTCTGGGCAGCCTGTTCTGGTGGCTCACCATCCTCACAGTGAAGTATTTCTTCCTGATGTCCACAGTAGGAGCTCACTGGCATGTGTGTGGAAGGAAGGTTGACAATGTGGATTTATGTTTCACAACACACCAGCACTTGGTCTGACGCCTGGCGACGCCTGGCACACACCGGTGTGCCATCAGCTGCTGCTGGCTGTGCTGCACACCGTGGCAGCACTGGGACCAGCCAGTCAGCTGTAAGAGGCAGCCAGTTCTGATTTTGGACCTTCTTGTTAGGAGGATGTTTCCATGTGAATTCAGTGAATTCTCGGCGAACAACCTCCAAGAAGGAACGGGCTTTGGAAGCAATACGATAAAACTTCTTGTTTCTGTAGTACCTCTTTGATCTTTACAGGAGACATTGATTTTTTGTCTTTCAATGTTTCAGGGAGCATTCTCTTCAAGTGCATGTCTTTGGAAGCTGACAGAATGACAGAGCAGCAAGAGAAAGTACTGTCAATTTTGGAGGAAAAGTTTCCAGATCTTCCTCCACGAGAGGAAATTATCTCTGTTCTCCAGGAGACTCAGTTTAATGCCCAAGGTAGTGCAGCTTCCGTTTTTCAGACCTGTTACAAATTTATTTGTGTAACTGTATGAAAATATATTGTATTGTGTGTGGTGAAAATAGATGCAGCTTGCTATCTTCATTTGACAGTTAAATGTTGTATATTAATTTTAAATTAAGTTGTTTACATTCTAAATCATGGAACTGTGATTTTTTTTGAGGAACTACTTAGCTCATAAATAATCTTGTGTTGTTTTTACAGATAAAGTTAACAAATTATTTTATATATTGCTTTTACATTTTACAGATGCATGCTTATGAAGAATTTATGTTGATTCACAAGGGCATAAAAAATGTGTCAGCCCTTGCAATTGCCTATGTGGTGTGGAAGTAGATTTTGTTTTATGACCCAGATTTACTAAGGGCTGTGTACAGGTGAATTGAATTTGATATGAGACTTTGATTAAGGAAACAGCAGGAAAGTTGCAAATTTTTTCCTTTTTTCTATTAGAAATACCAAATAGAAATATTCAGTGATCTAAAGTGGCAATGTTTGAACCTCGAATATAGTTTTTGAAAATTCGAGCTTTTGAAGAGATGCTCTGAAAGCCTGAAGAAGATTGTTGCAATAACTCTTACTTTTTTTTTACTGATGTTTGCTGCTAATTTCTTACCAAAGAGTGAGTATTAAATTCCTAGGGATATTTCTCTGTTAGATATATCTGCTAAGCACAGGGTCTGTGCAGACTCGGGGTTTTTTTTTATTCTCTATCTGCCCATATGCAGAAAGTAGTCAATGAAATTCAGACCATCAGCCTGAGACAGCTGCCCTATCTAGCAGAATTTGAGGTGCTGCTTCCTTGTGCCTTTTCTTTCAGTGAGATTACAAGGTAATTTAATTCAAGTGTATAAATGTTCACGCGAATTCTCTTAAGTTCCTCCACTCAAGCATTCATGGTTCAGGAATGGACTGTATGCATTCTAGATTGGAAAGTGGCAGTGAGAGTGACTTTCATGGAAGTCAGTTCTTAGTTTGCCAGTTGCAGGGAAAGTGTTTTAGTAATGTTTGTCCTGAAGTTTTCTGTAATACCAAAACGAAACTTGGACAAGTATATGTTGAGGGTTTAGTCTGCATGGTATTGGTTGCCAGTAATTTATATATGCCAGTGAGGCATGGGGAGGGCACTGTCATGCACTCTGGTTTGGTGGGGTTTTTTGGCTCATAGTTTCTGCTTTGTGAGTATTACAGGGTACATATTTAGCATATATTACATATAGCATATATTACATGTGACATTTCTTTTAGTACGATGCTGCTGAGTTTCAGGAGCCCCTTGCAGGATGTAACCTCTGCTGAGTATTTTACCATATTTACCTGTTTTTGGAGGAATATTAGGACAATTCAGCCAAAAAATTTCTCAGTTTCTGGCAGAAATAACGCTTTATTGGCCTGAATTCATTTGTTATTTGAGGCACAATAGGTTGCAACCCCCCAGAAAGTCTGTACATTATATACAAAATTTTTTAAATGACAGACGTGTAAATGTTCATCTTATCATTAGATTAACTGCAGTAGCTGGACTCTATACAGGAACAGTAATGAAAGGATTAATTTCTTTGACTCAGGTTGGTATTTGATTCCATCTTGAAAATCATTTATACAAACATATGGTGGATGTTAAACTGCTATGCCTTGAAGGTTGGTGGACATTTTAGTTGTTGCTCTGTACTGAGATAGGTGGCTTGCAGCATTCTTTACACAGACATTTGGCTGTCATGTCTGTGTTGCAATCATGTGATGTAGTTATATTCCTCCACATAATATGTATTTGTTTTGAGAATCGTTACAGCATTTTAGGCCAGCATGTCCAATGAGGGAAAGTTAGTCACCTGGATTTTCAATGCATTGTGCCTAAACATAGCAATATGTCTGCTTGCAGTTCTTGTTTTACACCATTGTTTCTGATAAGAATGTTTCTATGGTACATAAACATATACTTAATTCATGAATGATTTAAAGTACATCGGAAAAATCCATTGGTGTTACCAATTTATGAAGAAGGTCAGGAAGGTTGAATGACTGTGTTTATAGAAGATCTTAAGTGCCCTGCTTTTGAATATTTCATAAACACCATAGTACCACCATAAACACCATAGTCCACAGGTGCTTTTCAATATTTTACTTATTTCAGAAGTAACTTTATATTTGTGATTTTATATTAGACCTCAAAAATTGTCTAGCTATACATTTATCATCAACTGGAAGTACATTCACTTAAAAAGTAAGTGTTCACACAGGAACATAGGTGTTGCAGGAGACTTAATTCTTCAGACTCGTTGTTAGTGTGTATCCTCCCTTAAATCTCTTTCTTTCTTAAAGAAGTCTTTCTAGAAACATGAAGCATTGAAATATTAATGTTAGCGTTAATATTTTCATATGATGTCCTGAAACACAGAAAGAAGGTTCAGCATTCAGGTCTAAGCTGTGTTTTTAATTTACGTTGTTGCATCTGTCAGCTGTAGATAATTGTATATATGGAAATTTGTTTCTTTTCTTAAACAGGTGTGAATATTGAGGAGGTTATGCTCAAGGATCTCAAGGAGATTTCAGATGGAGAAATCAAAGTAGCAATTAGCACTGTGTACATGACACTGGAGGTAAGAAGAAACTTAAAACATATTTAACAGCCTTATTGCATATGGAAATGGTTCTTTAAAACATATTGCAAACAAGTTATTTTCTCAATATTTTTTTCAGTATGAGTAGAATTTTCAGTGATTTAATTAACTTTGAGAGAAGCAGTAGCTAGTTGTTATCTGACTTACATTATTATGATATTATGATTATTCCCTCACTTTAGGTTGTACCATGATATGTTAAAAACAATGACATAAACAAATTGGAACCTTTGGGTGAATTGAAGGTGTGAGCTTTCTACCTGAAGGAGAATTATATGTTGCTGGATATTATGGAAAAGTGTTATTTTAACAATATGAATGCTTAGATCACTGAACAAGTATGACATTGACACTACTATTTATGATTGAAGTTTGCATGCTGGCATATTGATTAGTAATAAAACCTAAGTGATCTGAAGCAAATATCAATATCAAAAAATCTTTATATAGTATATATTTGTAATTTTCAATCTCTTCATTTGCATGAAAGTCACCTATTCAAAAGTATTTGAAATGCAGAAGAAATTTTCATCTCCTTTTGCACTAAATCAAAACTTTTTTTTAGTCAAATGCTACTAAAAAAAATAAATCTCTTGAATAGTTCTTGCCTTGTATCTCCTAAGAGATCTCTTATATGTTTCTTGTGTCTTGTGATGCACTTTGCAAGAAATAAGATGCTTCTATGGTTGAAGAAGTTTTTGTTACAATCCAGTTAATAATTATCCATAGATTTCTACTGGTATAGTAAAATATACAAATTAAATTGGGTAGCAAAGCTTTAAGAAATGAAGTCAAATCTATTAGTTTTCAATTATTTGTTTCAATATTAAGCAATCTTTACCACCAAAACAGCACTACTTTACAAACCATAATTTGATCCTAAAAATTTTGCTAAGGCTGCGCAGAAAGAGGTTGGGGAAAGAGTATCGTAAGATAAATCTCCAGAAGAGAAAGTGGCATTTCATAAAGTTCTTAATAAAATCCTCATCTTCTTTTGTTTCAAATCTTTCTTTTATTCTGTTGGTTTAAGTTAATGGTGGACAGAGCTAGGAGCTAATTAGGAGCTAGCTTTAGCATTGCATTTTCTTTTTGTTTATGTTGCATTAAATCATGTGTAGTAACTATGTAGAATACAGACCTTGCACTCGACAGGTGTCCATGCTCCAGTCTTGTCTGAGGTCTAAATCTGTCTGACCTCGTTTTTGCAACTCTATATGCTCAAATTAATTGTAACTCAGAACTTGTATTCCTTTTGGCTGGATCTCACAATTTGACTTTGTCAAGAGTAGATGTTCTTAGTTCTCAAAGTAGGCAAATTTTCAACCTTTTTCCAGTGAAGTGTAACATGTGATGCTGACTTACCTTGGCCAAGAGGTGTTAAGATCTGTTGGTCAAGCAGTAGAGGTTTCATAATTGTTTTTCTTACATAGCTAGTGGTCATTGTGGAGGGAAGAGAAGATTCATTTGCCTGTAAGAGCAAACTGAAAAGATTTTACTGATGTTAGATGACTTTTAGTCCCAGTCTGTTAGTAATTTTTTTTACTAGTATTTCAGATGGGATTTCTTTCTAGAAGTCACAGATACGTTCCTTTACTTTTTGCTGTCTGTTGTTCTGCTGTGAATAGTTTGTGTCAGAAAGGACGAACTTTTCAGGGGTGTAACTGCTTGGTTTTTTTAGGTATAATGTTTACAACATTATTGGGATGGCGATGAATTTTGCTGCGTTACTGCTCTTTGTTGAAATGTCTCCTGAAGACCCTCAATTTTGGTGCTTGGCCAGCAAAAGATTTTTTTTACAGTTTTATTAGCAATAGAGATCACATGTAGTTACTTTACGCAGTGTCAGAAGCACAATACATATAAGAAAATTAATGACAAAACTGGCCAGACCTGTCTATTCAGTTTAGAATTCTGTTACGAACTCAGAATACATAAACCTTAATGAATTCATTATTTTCTCAGCAATAATAATGGTAGTTTGTTATTCATCCTCAAAGTGCTCCACAGACGTTACCTGATTCAATATTAAGGAAACATGAAGAACAGGCTTGGCAATTGATTCTCTAGTGTGTTTGTGTTTTTGCTTCTTCAAAAGTATCACAGCCTCACTTTATTATCTTAATAATCAACAAAGATGCAAAAGTATCTTCCCTTAAAGTGCTTTCTCTAGGGCAGTCCTTTTGTGTGAATGTGTTTAGGTTTCTCTAAGAGTCCCTAGGCAGCATTGCATTTCTTGAGATAACCACCTTTGGATGTGTCCCTCCTGGATTTGGGTGGCATCAAAGCTGTAAGTTGAAATCAGACCTTTGTCACCAGTGGCTATCTGTTAGAGTGCACAGTGCTTGAATTTTACATACGTAAACACTTTCTTTTTGAAGAGAATGACAAAATAAAAGAGACACTGCGCAGATCACAGTTATTTTTTTACCTTTGCTGTGAAGTTTCTCCGAGTCATAATGATTACTAATAAGATATTGTAGCAAAATCCAATGCCTGTGTTACAGTTAATTTCTGTTACATTTTGTTATACCCTTAGAGTATCTTTTGCTGCTGCTCTGCTGGAATTCTCTTGGAAATGAGAAATGTCTTCTCAATGTGACTTTACGGGAATGTAATTTTCTTCCTGAATAATGAATACTTCTGTTGTAAAGCAAACTCTGTTTTCTGCTTTTCTAAGTGTAGGGAGAACAATCCAGGTTTCATGAATATTTAGTTCAGCTGAAATGGCTCATTATAACATAAGTTAATAATATGTGTCTTGGACTAAGTCTTTTATCCGTTGGTCCATGAAAATTTTTCTAACTATTCACAGAACTTATGAGTATAGAAAATCAATTACCACTTGAGGAGGCAGGTCAGTCAGTCAGTTAAAAACAAGTTCTATGGTTGTCTGCTACTGGCTGTGACAGACAAAGGAGGATGTTCTGAAATTCTGTTGGGGTTCATGCCTCTGGCCATGGCATCCACATACTTCATAAAGACAATTTCCAGGTTGTATGCCACTTCTAAAGGCTTAGAGAACATGCCAGAACCTCAATGGAGGCTGCTGTTGCCAGTGTTGTTTCCTCAAGAAAGTGACCTGCAAGTTCATGCTGCCAGGGGAAGCTTGACTGTCCTTAGATAGCCTCCACAGTTGGGGATGGTACCAGTAGGAAGTTCTGTCTCTTGTAACAACTTTGTGGCTTTATGCTTCAGAGGAATTTATAGTGGCAATCCCAGCAACAGTAACTGAAGAAATATAGAGGTGTTTGGGTGCACAGTTTGTCATTTTCCTATGAAAAAATAGTCTTATCTTGGAGATACAGTTTATTTTAAAGCTATTTTGTAGTATTAGTAAGAAATGCTACTCTTTCACTAATTTGGACAATTTTATTTCTGCATTTTGAAAAATGATGTTTTTAATTAAAACTTCTGTAGAGCAAATAAAGAACCTCTGTCTTGGCTGCAGCATGTCAAACAAGAGCAAGTTAGACCATTACACCCAGATAAGCGAGATTATAATGTGTGTCTTTGTGAAGATTTGAACTTCTGTTGTCTATCTAAAATTATGTATATATATATATATATATATAGTGTATTTGGGAACTTTTTTCTCTGAGTATAAATATAAACGTATTTTAAATGGCAGATTGGTCCATGAATTTGTTTTTAATGCAAAAAACAAAACAAGAAGCAAACCCCAAGTAAACATGTTAACATTTAATCTTCCAGTAATGGAATTGGAAACAAAAATTCTCAGCAACTTACACTAGCAATACGGTTCAAAAGTATTTTTCTGATGCCTGTTGTGAGAAGTTAGGGTATGTAAAATAAATGATGTATAGAGCTGTAGGAATGCGACTTTTGCAGACTACCTTATGTCTAAGGAACATTAAACATAGGGTTCTCGTTTAGCAAATAAATAACCATTCATTTCAATGGCTGTATAGTCTGGACTTCTGTGCATATTTTTGCAAAGATGAGAAGAGGCCATTAGGGATTTAATATAAAATAAATCGCCACGGGGTCTTCTTGTAGTCCTAGTCTTTCTGCCACATGGTGTGTCACTAATGTGCATAAATGGGCTTAAATGAATTTGTTATCTGTATTACATTTGCAGTATGTATATATTTATATATTATTTTTTAATTGTGTTTAAAAATAAAACATTAAATACATCATTTCTGAGAGCTGAAAACATACTATTTGTAAATAAATCAACCTTAATTAAGGTCTTACAATGTCAGTGTGCGAGATCTGCCTTAGGAAAATTTATAACACATATAGTTACATACATAACATATAATTATATACATAAAGCTTAAACATACTTTCATTTGGTTTTTCAGAAGTATTAAGAGGCTAAAGTCATAACCTCATGTGACTGAGTAATGCAGCCACACATGCATTACTGTAAATACTCCTGCTTAAACATCAGACTGCTGTCTTCTGGAGGACAATAGCTGTCCAGTTGATGCCTCAGATCAGCCAAAGTAGTGAGCCAAACCCAGCTCTAGTGAGTGGTGAGGTGTGGAGAGGTTAGATGGGCAAGCTGAATTCTCTGTAGTGAAAGTAGTCTCTTTTTCTCTAAAGATGTGAAAGGAATCTGGTGAGGAGAACTGTTTAAGTGGTGGTTTTAAGTGGCTGCTGTTGCAGCCAACTGGGAAATAAGCCAGGCCAATCAGAGCAGTGACAACTCTTCCTTAGCTGCCTCCCACATAAGAACAAGACTGGGCACCTTGTGTGTATTTATACAAATGTGCAGGGCCTGGAGAATAAACACCAGGAACTGGACAACCAGATAGAAAGGGTATCATAGGAGTAACTGAAACATGAAAGGAGAACTCCCATGACTGGAGGAATATGATGGGTGGCTGAAGGCTGCTTTGTAAAGAGAATCGGGGAAGAAGAGCAGGGACACTTGCACTTTAAGTTAAGGAGAACCTCAAATGTATCGAAGTCAACTACAGTGACTATAGAAGACCTATCAAATGCCTCTGGGTCAAGTTTTAAAGGGTCATCTCCAGGAAATACGGTGGAGTTTGAGGTCTGGCTGTGCACTCTGAAGGTTAGTACTAAGGCACAGGTTTTAGATTTTAGAAGAGCAAGTTTTGGCTTGCTCAGAGCTCAATTGAAAGGGAAGAGAGAATAAAGGAACTAGCAACTGCTGTGAGTTTTTCAAGGTTGCTCTCATGAGAGCATAAAACCAGTTCATCCTCATCAAAGGGAAGGGAGGTAGGTGGACCATGAAACCCTCTTGGTTTAACTGTGAGCTTCAGGGCCAAAAGAGGAGCACACTAGAGATAGGAAAGGAATTACAAATCTGTTGAGAACCACAAGAACATTGCCAGGGCATGAGATAGCATTAAAAAAGCAAAGACTCAGCTTGAATTGAAATTGGCAGGAGATGTCAGAAACTACGAGAAAGGGGTCTTTGAGTATATAAACAACAAGCAGAAGCAGAAGGAAACTGCTAGCCCAGTGTTAAATGGGAGAGGTGAACTAGTCCCCAGCAGCAATGAAAAGGCAGAAGTCCTGAACACTTCCTTGACCTCTGTTGTCACCAGCAGAGTTGGGCCTCAGGTGCTGGAAGCAAAAGTCCATGTTGATGCAAACAGACCTACTGTCAGTGAAGGAAAAGTTGCTGTGTGGGCTATTACAGGGACTTGGCTCCTACAACCCTATTGGACATTCCAATATCCACTCAAGAGTATTTGAGAGCTGGCTGGGGTCATTGTGAGGCTGTTCTCCATAATCCTGGAGAAGTTGTGGTGATCAGGAGACAACCCAGAAGACTAAGAGAAGGCTAATGTCACCCTCATCTACAAGAAGGGCATAAAAGAGGGCCCAGGAAGTTATAGGCCCTGGAAAAGTTATGACACAGACCCTCTTTCAGAGGGTTCATTGCAAGTCAGATGAACCAGGTGATTGGGAAATGCCAGCACGGGTTCACCGAGGCCAAATTGCACTTGACACACCCGATTGCCTGACACAGCAAAGTAACCCGCCTGGCTGATGTGGGCATTGGACATTGTCTGCCTGTGTTTCTCCAAGGCTCTCTCTAGGCTCTCCCACAGCCTCCTGGTGAAGTTGTTGTGTAACAGTCTGGACAAGCTGCCTGTGCAGTGGCTGCAGTGACCCACGGGCAGCACCCAGGGTGGGGGTAAATGGTTCCTTTTCCAGCAGCCTGGCACAAGTGGGGCTCCCCAGGGATTGGTGTTGGGCCCAGCGCTCTTTGATGTCTTCACAAGTGGGCATCCAGAGCGCTTAAAATCAAGAGAACACTTGGGAAGGGAGAGCCACCCTGCAGGAAAACCTGTGTAGGCTGGAAGACTGGACAAAGAAGAACATTTTGAAGTTCAGCAAGGACCAGTGTAAGGTCTTACAGCTGGGAAAACAAATCCAGGAGTGCAGCACAGGCTGGGAGCACAAGGTTGGGGGGCAGCTCCATGGCAGCCCTAGTGAGCAACAAGCTCAGTGTGAGTGAGCAGTGTGCTGCTGCAGCAAAGCAGCCCAGTGGGATCTTGGGCTGCATCAGCAGCAGAGACTATCGCTTTCTTGTCAGCATTTGTCAGGCCACACCTGGAGTACTGTTGTCAGTTTTGGTCTCTATACAAAAAGATATGGATAGGCTGGAGAGGTTGGAAAAAAGGGCCACAGAGATGATGAAAGGGCTGGGAAGCCTGTCATTTTAGAAAAGAAGGCTTAACACCAGGTTCTGGTATTTAAAGAGTGGCTACATAAAAAACAGAGACTCTTGTTTTTACAAGGAGTCACATGGAGCAAATGAAGGATAATGC
Source organism: Prinia subflava (assembly GCF_021018805.1). Classification (NCBI taxonomy): domain Eukaryota; kingdom Metazoa; phylum Chordata; class Aves; order Passeriformes; family Cisticolidae; genus Prinia; species Prinia subflava. The sequence goes on along the minus strand of NC_086283.1, from coordinate 47,097,771 downwards.
ATACAATCCTGGGGAGTTTCTGATTAGGCACAAGAGGAAAATTTTTCACAATTACAACAACTGGAATAATCCCCAGAGAAGTGGTGTATTTCTCAACATTAGGCACTTTAATGTTCATCTGGGCAGGGTGCTGGACCACCTTGTCTGAAGTACTTGTATCAAAAAAGTTTGGACTAGGTCACCCTTGAGATCTCTTCTAACCTGTTATTCTATGATTCAAAAGAGTGCTTCCTAATTAAGTATGTGAAATGAAATGGCAGCAAAAATGCAGAATTACTTACAGTTTTCATACCAGACTCCTTTCAGAAGATGATGTGGGAGTGATACGAGCTGGAGTTCCCCAGTGAGTTCCTCAACGAGATCCTCCTGCATGAAGTCACGTAGGATGTTACTATGATTCTTGAGCTCAGAGAAAAATGTAAATTTGTAAAACTGGCAAACACCATTATATTTATGAATCTTCCCAACTCAGCGTGTACTAATTTATTCAACTGCCATTTTTGCAAGGTGTATTTGATTATTTTATTTTGTAGTACAATCATAATAGATAGTAAGCCAGAAGCATCAGAATTCTTTGTACTTGCTGTATGACTTAAAAAATGTGCAAGGTAAACAATGGTTTCAGGCATGCACTGGTATGTTATTAGGATTTTATTTCAGTATCTGAGTAAGTGGAATAGATGTCATTGGTTATAGTTAGTGTGATTGTAGTATTATACTTAGTATAATTAGTTACAATCTGGTCTTTTTTGGGCCAAGCTATCATTTACAGTTTGCCTTTAATGGTTTAGTTCAGTCTTGGTTCAAAAGTTAATAAGCAAAGTAAAATAACTATGAAAATTACTTAAGGAATGAGCATAAACAACCTACTAACATAACAGTAAAAATGTGCTTGTGCTCACAAGTACATTGTTCAAAAAGATAAACTGTTTTCTTTAGTATCATTTATTAAATTTGTTTAGCTACATCAAGCTAGTTTTTTATGAAATACAACTGTAAAATATGCACTATCTTTCAGCTAAGTAAAATGCTGTAATCTATCGTATCATTATTGGCCTGTATTTCTGACTTCTGCAAAGCTGACTAATTTATCATTTGTATACTCTTCTAGTTCTTGTCAGTAGCACTCAGCTTAGCTGCTTATGGGGCATAGACATTGACAGCGGGAGGTGCTGTTTTCAGAAACGTTCAGCATAAAGAGTTGTTTCTATGAAATTTAATGCACTTTAAAAAAAAGAAATTCAGTGTAAAACCTAGCATGAGCATTTAGCATTTTAAGATCTGGCTGTAATGCATAAAAATATAGTAATTGACAATAGTTAGAGATGATACTAGGAATATTACAGAAATTATATTTTCTACTATTTAGGTTTTGTTTTTTATTGCTAGTGTGTGGGAAACAAAGTAATTAAAATGTTGAACTGTTGGTCCAATGTTACAGTAAAACTAGCTATAAGTCAAACGACATTTTGAGTTTGCTAGTGTTAGTGTTGCAGTACTGCAGAAGCCAGCAATTCTGTCGACAGGATGTGAAGAGAGATACAGTGTATTTATAAACAAATATTCTGCTTGGTGACTGATTTTGTGCTTTTAATTTAAAAATTTTAAAATCTCTCTACTTTTAAAATCATGCAATATTTATTTAGAATGGTGCTATTTTGATGGAGAAATTCCATGAAGTTTGTCTGATGTGTCTTGAAATACTACTTTTGTTTTATTTGACAAATCATGTCCTAAAACATCTTCTGAACTCTAATGTAAAGGAATGCTTAACACTTGAAACATTACAATAGCCTATGTTTTTATCATACACTACTGGATTTCACACGTTTGTATATATCAGAAACCCAGTCTTGAAACTATTGGATGTTTTAGGATGTAGGAACATTTTAAAATTTTGAATTAGGCAGATCAAGTGCTCTGAAAGATATTTATGGTGCACATATGTTCTCTGTTTAGATAATGATGGGAAAGATCCTTTTTTGATTCCGTAACTGGGTACAATCTCAGGACTTGAAGTCAATTGTTTTGTCTAACTGGAAACTTCAGGCTTTATTTAATTTTATTTGAATTTTTATATATTTTATTTAAAATGCAGAGATTTAAAAAATAAAATAATTGAAGTTGAAAGCCTTCAGCCCTTATTTGAGTTTTCAAACTTCAGATTACCTAAGCAACTCCATAGCTGAGTTGTTTGGGTACATTAAATACTTTGTGTTTTAAAATGATACATATTAAGTCTAACCTGCAGGCTCTTTGAGCCAGAAAAACCAACACTCGGAGCTCCTGTGTATGTTGCAAGTACTGCAACATCTTACATTTTTACCATATTTTCCTTTTTCAATATAGACTTGATAAAGTGTAAAATGAAAGTTCCTTCAGTGTAATCTTGCATTTCTTTTATCATAAAGATATTTATTATTTTCGCCATAAGAAATGCTGTGCATGAATATACCATTTTTAGTCCTGAAATTGTTGCATTTCTGAAATGAAACAATATCTTTAACCAAAATTGCTGAGTACAGATTGAATTTATTAATCATAAAAAGAAAAAAAAAAAAAGAGTAGGAAGGTGGACCTTCATTGTTTTCCTGATTGCTTTTTTTTTTTTTTTTTTTTTTTTTTTTTTTTTTTTTTTTTTACTTTGTTGGAAGAATAAATCTCAGTATTTTGAGTTTTATAACTTTCTATTCATTTGTGATTCTTGGTTAATAAAAAAATCATCCTTTGACTGAAAATTCAGGTATGGAGAGATTTTAATTTCTCATGGTAGCATAATTTTTGGGATTTTGTACAAAGCCAGGAAGTTTTTGTTACTCTTTACACTAAAAGGAGAAGAAAAATACAGCAAGACACAAGCAGAATAAGGTACTTTATTCAGCTGTGATCATGTAGCTCTCAATGCATCTGAATTTCTTATGCCTGTTGGGTGTCTGCCTTCCAGAATTCTTACTTCTAAACAGAATATAAAAACACCACTTAAGCTGATGAGGAAAAACCTATTGAGGCTACAGAGTTTATGCCAGAGCACAACAGAAGGAGCTGTTTATCTTCCCCGAATATGAAAAATCACAGTTTTTGCATTACAGCTATGGGGAATGGAGGCATGTATACAACCTTTTCACACTTTGGGTGGATATCTCTCAGTTCTGTGAGAAAGAACTGGTAACTCTGAATACAGGCTGCTTTGTTCTGTGGCTCAAATCAAACAGGATTATAGAGTTGGTAGTAAAATGAAACAGAGAACTTGAAAAGTTATCTGTCTTCATTGCCAGATGATTTTTCTTCCTCCTTTGCATGAACAACTAAAGCTCTTGGGAAAATCTCCCCTTCCCTGGATGTTACCATTATGAACGAAATGGATCGGCTGGTATCTGTTATCACTTCTGACACTTTCTACGGGAGCATAAATGTCACTTGGCTGCAGTACTGTAACTTGGCATCATTTTATCCTTCTCATCTTGCTGCTGTTGTTGCCTGAGTCACATTTTCAGAGAAATTTTATAAAAACTTGATTCTCTCTCCATCCTTTATGGGGGCGGAGAGGGAGAAGGGAAGATCTAGACTTACAGAAAAAGTAAGGTAAGAGTAAACGAGATCCACTAGGAATCATCTTCAGTCCATTCTTCTTTATTTTCCCCACTGCAAGATTGCAGTGAGATCTGGTCAGCAATCTGTGCCTGGCTTCCACATGCAGAACTTGATTGTTTTTAAGGTTCCATGGATGACAGCCCTCTGTGCATGCTTCTTTCATAATCAGTATTTGTCACAGTCTAGTAAGGAAAAAAGCTGGAGTAGATTGATCTTGTACCTCAAATGAGAGCTGTTAGGTCAGCTCTGCAGTTGATCAAACACTATGGACTTAGACTACTTGTAGATAGTTTCATTGGAAGAAGGATTTGAGGATGAGTTTGAGTAAATGGCAAGTTTACAACCAAGAACCTCTATAACTGCATTTTAGAACCAAAAATCTTAACTGAACTCTGATTTAAGGGTAATTTTTTTGTCCTCTTTCATCACATACTGATACTCTTCTGAAAATACATAGTTTTGGTCTAAAAGGTATGTCACCTTATCTTTTCTAATATAAAAAGTGCTATCTGGGTTGCTTCTGAGCATTTGCTATTAAAGAAGACTTTCTAAATAAAGGGACTAGATATAATTCAGAAATAAAAAAGTCATTTTCCTTTCACATCTCTCAGTTGAGTATTTGCCATATGGGTTGCTCAGCATTACACTCTCAGCAGGTCTAATTTATGGTAAACACACAGTGAGTGAGTGAACAGAAAAAAAGGCAATGAAAATATTCATAATCTTGCTTAATTCCTTTATTTTTAAATTTTTTTTAACTAAAATCAGCTTATTCAGGTTCAGCCCATATAGTTGTGGCACTTAGTTGAGTATGTGCGTATTTCCCACTCTCCTGGGAATTTGTGAAGACTGAAATGCTGCACTTTTCTTGCCATGAGACTGATCTGCTGGAGCTTGCATGGCAGTGTGTAAATTATACCTTCTTTGCTCTGGTCTGGCGTGCTGCCAGCTGCCCCAGGGCTGTGCTTTCTCCATGAAGGGCAGTTGGTGGAAAACATCATGTTTCTTGCTGTGGTTATGAGATGCTTTAGCTTTTCCCTGGGCCTCTGCAGAAGGATCACCAACTAAATGAATATCTTCATCTTCTGGGCCACTTCTAAGATTTGGATCAGGCACAGAAGGAGGTAGAAAATAAGCGAAAAATAAATAACATTTTTTTTCCTCAACCACAGCCATGCAAATCCATAGTATCAGTATTTTGAAAACCTCTCATCTCCAGTGAGCTCCTGGGACTTTCTGTTAGTATTGTGTATATGCTTTCTTTCTCTTTGTGGGTTGTCTTCTTTAGGGACTTCACTGCCATTTCTGTCCTTCAAGGACTCTTTAGAGCTTGCTCCACCATAGTTTTCTTGTATGAATCAGCAACCCAAGTGACCATTTTTAATCAGTACTTCCGGCCCAAAGAAAGAGGTTTTTTTCCACAGGTGGTTCTGCATTGCTGTATTAAAAATACCCCAAAAATATCTCTTCTACATTTAGGAGCAGGCATATCTGAGCAAAAGAATCCGTAGCATAAATGCATTATTCTGAATAATAGAAATGGCTGCCATTATGCATTTCATATTGTAATTGCAAACATGAAATAGCTTCAAAAGGAAATGCTTTAAAAAAGCAGTGGTTTGCATCTTGCCCTCTGTCTTATTGTTATACATTAGACATTAGTAATGCATATGCTTTCCTTTCTGCCTGGATGCTGTCTGTTCCTGCACATTTCAGTTGGGGATTCAGCTGAGAAGGACTTGGGGGTACTGGTGGATGAGAGGCTGGACATGACCCAGCCATGGGCACTCACAGCCCAGAAAGCCAAACGTGTCCTGGGCTGCATCCAGAGCAGCGTGGGCAGCAGGGGAGGGAGGGGATTCTGCCCCTCTGCTCTGCTCTGCTGAGACCCCACCTGCAGGGCTGCATCCAGCTCTGGGGTCCCAGCACAGGAAGGACATGGAACTGATGGAGAGAGTCCAGAGGAGAGTTACCGAATTGATTAGAGGGACAGAGCACCTCTGCTATGAGAAGAGGCTGAGACTGTTGGGAAAGATGAAGTAGAAAGACATTGCAAATATGGGGTTTAGATTCTGGGAGTCTGAGTTCAACAAGTGAGATAGAAATGAAAGCATGCTTTGAGATTTAGGGTGTGGGGTGCAGGGCCATCAGCTTGTGAACAACAACCTGCTAAGCTGAGGGCCAGATCGTTTGATTAAACAATCCCCTTCTGCTTGCCTTAGGTAATGGGACATTTCTATTGGCTGTATGTGTTGTTATCTTGTATTAGATTGGTTGGTCCAACCCATACTCTTCAACTTGGAAAGATATTTAATGTACGGGATTCAGGGCTCTGTTCGTGGTTCGCTGTCCCTGCTGTCCTGGCCTGCTTTAGCTGTGCCCAGCAGCTACAAGCAAGGCCTTCACAATAAACCAACCCCTGCAACTTTGCTTATAGAGATACTTTGTCGCCGACTCTACTGTCATGGATATACTCCTTCATGAGACAATTGGGATTGTTTGTCCTGGAAAACAGAAAGCTTTGGGGTGATCCAGTTGCATCCTTCCAGTACCTAAGAGAGCTTACAAAAAAAATGGAGAGACCCTTCATAAGAGCATGTAGTGATAGGGCAAGGGGAAATGGCTTTGAGCTAAAACAGAGTAGGTTTAGGTTAGATGCTACGAAGAAGTTCTTTCCTTTGAAGGTTACGAGGCACTGGAACAGGTTGCCCAGGGAAGTCATGGATGTCCCACCTCTGGAAGTGTTCAAGGCCAATTTGGATGGGTTCTGAGCAACCTGGTCATGGTGAAGTGCCCATGGCAGAGGTAGGTTGGAAGTAGATGATCTTTAAGGTCTTTTCCAACCCAGGTTATTCTTGATTCTGTGATAATTCAAAACTGTTCATGATTCCGGTTTAGAAGAAAGTGCATTAAACATTGAACAATTGTCATACAATTTCCTTTAAGCAACATTTTTCCATGTCTTCAAGAGAAAATACTCAGTTTGCAGCATCTAGAAGTATTTAGTTCAAATAAGTGCAAAACACTTTCATTGGCTCCTGCTAAACATTTGTCTTAGCGCGGTCATCACAGGTTGCTGTTGTGATCCAGTTTGCACATTTGGCTTTTATATTAGTATGTGCAGTTACATTTAATTTCCCCTTGTTCCACCTTATGGATAGGGGTTAATTGGAATGACCAGTTTTGTTTTTCTGTTTGTTTTTGCGTATTTTGTACTGCTCTAGTGTGCTGAGGTTTGTTGGTCTTCTCTGCAAACTAATCTGTAAATACTGACAGCTGAATAAATAGAAGGTATTGGTTGTTTTATCATCTACTATGAATTCTTCCTTCATGCATATCATCTATAACATCAGCTTAATTGTTTATGGTGCGTCAGTCAGTTATACTTACACAAATTCTCTGAGATAATGGAATTTTGTTTTGTAGTGTAAGCAGTATTTACTCAGAAGCCAAGCCTCAGCCTCTCTTACTGTGGACTTGGGGTACTAGCAGTGTAACTGTAAAACTCAAAGTAAGGTTTTAAAGATGCCCAGGTGAATAGAACCCTGAAAGTAGTCATTTCACTACTTCTGCATTTAAATTTCTACAAGTATCACTTAACTGAAGTCAGGAGCCACTGGTATCAAGACTATTCAGGACTCTGGATTTTATGCCTTAAACCATTTCAGAAAAATGTTAATTTAGTTTCTTGTGTCAACTGGAAGTAGTTGGGAGGTTAAAGAAAATTAAGTGATGAGTGATCTTTTATGTACCGTATACTCAGTCATCATGAACTCACTTTCTGAACACATTTAAAGGTATATAGAAGTTGGCTGTATTTTTTAATCCACATTAAAGGCTAAGAAAACAAGCATGCTTTCAAATGGCTCTCTGCACCATCAGTGATTACCTGTGCTTGATGCCTCTATCCTTCACAAAATGTGACAATAATGTTACCTGTTAACATAAGAACAAAGTTTGACTCCACAGAAGCGGCTGGAAATGAATAACCACATGCTTAAATCTCCCAGGAACACACTGTTTGGCATATACAGCTAAAATTCCTCATGTTTAGAAGTGAAATACTTACGTTTTGTCTCAGCTGGGGTGCATGAGGGAATATTCATTTCTCAGTGGTAACATGGAATTTGATTTTATAAAATGTTTTTATACATATTTAATGGATTGAAACACTTTGAAGAAAACATACATTTCTGGTCATAATCCAGTTCAAAGGGGGTTCATAGTTCTGATTCCAGGCTTTTCTCATGTTTTATGTATAGGTAAATCAGAAGGTTATGTGTTGCCCAAGCTAGCAGGGAGCAGAAGCAGTCCTTTTCAGTGACATGCAGCAACAGGATCAGTTGAACATTAATAAATGGATGTTTACTGGTGGATACTGCAGATGATTTGAAAAGGGATTATCTGCAGTTTGGGAAGAGGGTCATGCTAACAATAGTATGTGATAAAACTTTTTTTTAACAGATGCAAGTTGCAAGGGAGTGGTATATGAACCTCAAGATCTACTGAGTGCTTATGCCTGCAACTCTGTCATACTTCAAAATTTTCAAAGTTATTATATTGTACTGCTCTTGGCATAGAATCAAGCACAGTTCCTGCAGTAGAAGTCAGGGATAAAAGTAAGTGATAGAAAGTAGCCTTCATGGGTTTGGTGTTTGGTCAGAAAGGACATTCCGAGAGTCAAAGAAGATACAGGAAATTACAGCAGAGGAGGGGAGAGAGCTGCTATAGTACAGAACATAGACATAAAACAGTGTAAGTATGATATAAACCAGCTTCAAGCTTCTACCAGCTTGTGGGCTTCAAGATTATGCCATGGTGTTTTTCTTAGAGATGGGGCACTGATTGGTGTCACTGCATGCCATATAAAATGTGCCATCCATTTATGTCCGTATGTATGTATGTATGTACATACACACCAGATATATCTGAGACATATGAGCTCTCTATCTGCCATGTAATGTGAAAGTTTTTCTACATGGAAGATTAATTAGGCTCACTGTCTTTCATCTTCATTAGCCATTTTTGTTGTTCTAATGCAGTTTGCTTCATTCTGTCTGTGAGAGTGCATTTTTGACTCAAATACTGAGAAATAAATTTCCAACTTTCTGTATTTCAGAATTGTTCTAAGAGGCTACCTTAGAACCAAGTTTCTCATCCCAAAGAAATGGAGAAATGCTAGAGTCTCTGCTGATGTTAACTATTACCAACCAGGAGCACATTTCTCTCTTAAGTTTGACCACATACAAGTCGTAAAACTGATTCAGTTACACTCAGTAGTAAAATCTTTTCCCGGAACAGCTTATTCTATGTATGATTTGGCTTAAACTTTGCAATTGACAATGCAGGTTTCAGGGATGAAAGAAGGATTTGTGGTGAAACTCAATAGAAAGAAAGGAATTTTCTGGTGCAGAGCAAGTTAACATATTCTAGAGGTGAGATACAGCTCACTTTCCATAGAGGGAAAGTATAAATGTAAGCAGTGAGTGGCAATGCTTTTATAACAGAGATACAGCCTAAAACAACATCGCTAATAGTACCTACAGTAAAATACTTTGATTTTTGAGACAATGGAGAATGAAGATCAAGATGTGGAAATAACTGCATAATTCTACAGATTAAAAAGCACAAGCAGATGCAGAAGATATTTCGTATTAGGACTTAGTTAATAGTGTTTTGTAATTACACATACTAAAGGTGAAGTTCTTCACAGAACCGTGCATGATTTAGTTACAGTGGGCAAATGGTGTTTTCAACAGAAAAGAACTTATTTTGGGTCAGAAGACGGAAGCAGTTTTCCTGAAGAAAAAATTGCTTTAGCTTCCCACTGTCTTTAGACTACTGGTTTTCTTGGTAGTTTTAAAGATATCCCACTGGTAAATCTTTAAAAAAGAGAATCTCTTGACCTCATGAAAAGTTAGTTGCTTGGAATGTTGCATGCAATTATATTGACATATGGTGATAATGTGATAAGGCGTAAGGGTTAAAGGTTGAAGGAACCATGGCTTGGCAATTAGCAATGTAAATGAAACATTCATTATCCAGCATGCTGAGAAGTTGATGAACTGTACAATAAATCTGAGCCCAAGTCACTACTGAGATAACTCATTTCAGACATAACGGTATTTATTAGGATTCTAGACATTGTTTTGCATTCTCTGGTGAAATATCTTGCTCTAGAAACATTTTCTCCATTAATGTATGTGAAATAAATCAATAGTAACAGTACTTCAAGTAATATAGAATAAAAACGTAGGAGTGTGAAAGACGTGGAAATGATATTTGGTTAGATAGATTGGTATCTTTTCAGTACATTGATATTAGTATTTCCCCAATGTAAATTGTCTCCAGTGACTTACATTAACTCATTTGGAGCCATTTTTTCTCATCTTCTGAGATACAGTTGAAATCAGAATCTGACCTAGTAAGTGGACAAGCAGTTATTAGATGTTGTAAATTCCATTAATGCATAAGAGAGAGCATTTTTTGGTGAACACAGGACAAAGACTTGTTTGAGAGATGAATGTAAAAAATGTACTCGACATTTATAAGTTCCATGAAGATGAGGATTGAATGTTATCAGGATTATTAGTTCCCTGTCCTTGTGTCCCTCTTAAAAGAATGCCTGGAACCAATAAAATTAAATAGCTAACTTCATGAAAACAGAGGTAGAATACCTCCTACTCATTAGGCAGGTCTATGAACAGCTTAGGAGTAGTTTCCAATAATTTAATATATAGTGCATAATTTGATCAGTAAAAATGACTGAAGAGGATTTAGCAGAAATCCAAGGCACAGAAATATGTATTAGCTTACTTGTTGGTGGCAATAAGGATGTATATTTGGTTTGTGTTAAAAAATACTGAAGTCTGTTCCTTTTAAAGGCTCCCAGTTTATCATGGCCATAGCAAGTAATGCATTATGTTCTTCTGCTCCAGCTTTGCATGTGTTCAGCATTCTTAAAAATTTTGTGTTACATTTTATTTTACATATATTTCCCACTGTGGAGTAGACAAATTCTTTACTATTGAGGCAAAACATTTGGACTATATATATATGAATGACATATAAACTCTGGAGGAGTATCACGTACTATGTAATTTTCATGCTAGTTCTTTGAAAGGTTATTCTTAGAAATCATTATAAATCTTGACAGATAAATGATTTATGAATTGAGAAAAAAAAATCAGTATTCCCCTAATCTTCTTGTCTATGAGTATCTGATCCATGTAATTCTTATTTCACTCATCAGTGTCAGCAAGAAATGCAGTATTTATTCAGTATTACGAGGAAACATAATGCACTGTACAGAAGAATAAGGTAACATTATGTATTCTATGCAGAGGAGATAGCATTCCTATAGGTATGTTGTATGATATATTTGGGTACTATTCTGTTCAACAGTGAAAAAGTACAAGGAACATGCAAGGAAAACTCAAAGGAGCATTGGCTCCGCCTCCCTTCCCTTCATTGATTATAAAGAACACTATTCAGAGAGTAAGCTGATGAGTTATACATATGGAAGAGCTGAAAATTGCTTTTGAGTAGTCATCTCTCAAATACTTTATGTCTTCAATTTCTCTTTAGAATCTCTTAGTTTTATTATTCAATTGACATTTCCTTAGGTCAGCATGATACACAGGTTGGAGAATGCAGGACACATTTGAGGTCATATGGAAAGCATGTAACAGTGGCAGGAATTAAGTACTCAGAGTTGTTCAAAATTGCCATTTAAACTAAAAGAAAAAGTCTTCTAACTTCTTGGAATAATTGAGATGGCTGATTATTATATCATCCAAAAATAGGTTGCAACACAGTTTCTGTTGCAGGCACTACTTGGTTTCTGCTGTGGTTGTGTCACAGCATGGCCGTACCTTTAAACCAAAATCGTGTGAACATAATACTTGGTGAAGTACATCAACCAGAATACTTGTTATAAAGACAAATGCACATTCAGTGTTTAGTATGGCTGCACCAGAACTGAGAGTGTAGCTACTAATTTATTAAAAATTTGTGAGGAAAACACTATGAAGAAAGTATTTAATAACTCTCAAGTTGTATTTCTATCTAATTACCTGGCTTTGAATTTCTTTGACTGTTTGCATAACATTCACTTCTGTGGCTACTGCTGTGCTTTTCCATAACAGTGGTATCAGTTAGGTGAGTTTGAGGCAATAAACTTTTGAATATATTATAGGTTTGCTTTTACACAGACTTTTAAAATTAAAAATTACCACAAATGTGTTAATGTTCTATTGCTTATCTTTATTTTTAGACTATTTCATTGTAATATCTCCAACCTAAATAAACTTGCTGAACCACAGTTTTTTATATGACTAAACAGTGTTCTGAATTACAGTGTTTGTAAAGTCTTAATTTCCTAAATACTTACTGGCAGTACTGGATCAGCTTGAATTGAAATGCCTAAGCAGTAGTGTGTATCTGTGTTTATGTGCAAATATTCTATTTAAAAAAAAATGCATATGGACCCTTTGAAAAGATTAACTATTCAGTATATATACAGTATATATAAAATGTTCAGTGCATATGTAGTAAAAATACACATTAGATTTCTTTTTAACAAATTCATATCCACAAGTATCTCTATCAGCAAACAAAAGTAGAGACCTCAAGTCTGAATGTTGCCTTTACTATCTTTTAGGTGTTTTTTTTAACTACTGTGCTTTCAGTTTCTCAGTTTGAAAAGCTATTAAAATGTTGAAAGAAAACTTGGTGAAGAGGGCTGGTCTTTCATCTCCCATCACACCCTTTTTTTAGATTTCTTAAGCTTTCTTTGTAATTTTTTGCTTCACTTGACATTTCCTTTTGACTAAAGGTGGAAAATTCACCAGTCTCTGTGGTGTCGTGATAACCCAAGACAAGTAGGCCGGAAGACTTTACAGTCTTTGCTAACTTGCTAATGCAGAGACCACTTGGGATGATATCTCAGAATATGTCTCATTTATTGCAAAGTACTTGAACAAACCTTCTGGAAAAATCCTAGATGAGACAAAGAAAAATCAAGACGTTGGGAAGCTTATGGTATATTAAGATGAAGGTACCTGCACATACACTGTGCACTTCTCAGACCAGTTAAGACAATGTTCATTTTTGTGGCATCCAGTAAAATTAAATAATACTGTGACCATAGAAGCTCAAATCCAAATAGTTTCTTTGAGTTCCAGAACTAGCATGTAAGTAATATTTCTTCCATGTAATTTGTGTATTTCTCAGAGAAGACCAATCAGAGATATTCAGTATCATATTCATAGGCATGTGGTCACCATATGATGTAGGAGGGTCATCATACAAACAGCAAAAAATACCATTTTGAATTAGTATTTTTCCTTAAGTTTTTATGTGTAGACGTCTTCAAAGTATCACTACTTGGTCTCAACAAGTAACTCTCTCGTCAAAAACCAGTCACTTTCCAGTATGATGCCCTCGCATTATGAGTAATGAGAGTCTGACTTTAGGTGATGCGTCTATTTGTTACCACAGAATCACAGAATATGCAGATCAGTGAGCCCAACTCCTGGCCCTGTACGGGACACCCCAAGAGTCACACCATGTGCCTGAGAGCACTGTCCAAATGTGTCTTAAAGTTGGTCAGGCTGGTGCTGTGACCACTTCCCTGGGGAGCTGTTCCAGTGCCCAACCAACCTCTGGGGGAAGAATGTTTTCTAATATCCAGTATAAACTTCCCACTGGACACAACTCCAGGCCATTCCCTCAGGTCCTGTCACTGGTCCGCACAGGGAAGAGATCAGTGCCTAGCCCTCCTCTTCTTCACACAATGAAGTTGTAACTGCAATGAGCTCTGTCCTCTGTCTCCTCCAGGCTGAACAGACCAAGTGACCTCAGCCACTTCTCATAGTGCTTCCCCTCAAGGCCCTTCACCATCCTTGTTAGCCTCCTTTGGATGCTTTTCCACAGCTTTATGTCTATCTAAGTATTGTGGCACCCAAACCAGCCCCCAGCACTGGAGGTGAGGCTGCCCCAGCTCAGAGCAGAGCAGGACAATCCCCTCCCTTGCCTGGCTGTGATGCTGTGCCTGATGCCCCCCAGGACAGGGTTGGCCCTCCTGCCTGCCAGGGCACTGCTGACTCATGTTCAGCTTGCCACTGACCAGGACCCCCAGGTCCCTTTCCATGGCCCTGCTTTCCAGCATCTCATTCCCCAGTCTGTCCATACATCCAAGGTTGCCCCACCCCTGGTGAAGAATGTTGCACTTTCCCCTGTTGAACTTCATATGCTTGGTGATTGCCCAGAGCCCTGATTTGTCAAGGTCGCTCTGCAGGGCTTCCCTGCCCTTGGGAGAGTCAACAGCTTCTCCCAGTTTTTTGTTTTCTGGGAACTTGCTGAGAATTTCTTCCAGTCTTACATCCAAGACATTTATGAAGATGCTGAAGAACACAGGGGCGATGATGGAGCCCTGCAGAGCCCCACCAGTGACAGGTCCCCATTCTGATGTCACCCCATTCTCTGTAACCCTTTGTGCCCAACCTGTGACCCAGGTGCTCACCCCTCCCATGATGTGTTTGTCCAGCTGTGGGCTTGACCTTAGGTCCAGAAGGATCCTGTGAGAGACTGTGTCGAAGCCTTTACTAAAATTCAAAGAGAACAACTGGCTTCCCTTGATCAACTAGGTGTGTTACCTTGTTATGAAAGGAAATCAAGTTTGATATAGTAGCTTCTCTCATGAAGCCATCCTGTCTGACCACAGACTTGTATTGTCCTTCAGGTGTTTTTCAATACCCCCAGAATAATCTTTTCCGTAAATTTACCTATCAGTGAAGTGAGACTGACAGGCCTGTATTTTCCAGGGTCCTCCTTCTTGGTCTTCTTGAAAATCAGCTTCCAGTCAGCTGGGACCTGTCTGGGTTCTCAAAAGTCATTGATCAAAAATGACAACAGCTCTTTGAGAAGTATCAGATGAATCCCATCAGAACACATTGATTTGTAGGTGTCCAGCTGGAGCAACAGGTCCCTCAAAATTTCAGGATCAATTGGGAATTGATTGTTCTTGCAGTCACAATCCTCCAGTTCAGGGCACTGAGACCGCCTTGGTCAGTCATCTGTGTTGAAGACAGGCAAAGAATCCATTAAACATCTCTGCCTTGTCTATGTCCCTGTTTGTGAGATAACTATCCTCATCCTGCAGTAAGACAATGTTACTTTTACATTGCGTATTGCCATTAGTGTATTTGAAAAAATTCCTTTTATTGGAATTATTAAATATAATATAATAATTGTATTATTCCCCCCAGTTCGGGCCAGCTGGTTTATAAATATCTGTTGTGGGTTTTACAGTCTAACCTCATTGGTGTTTTTCTCTTAAGCCCAGCTCTTCTATAGTACTGATTTAGAGATAGAAAGTACTTTTTTTTTCAATTGATCATATTTAAATGGTATTCTCTAATTGCTTTTCTCATATAAGCTGATAGATGTCCATAGATCTGACCATAACTCTTGGCAGACATGAGGGGAGACCTTAGACCATGAGTCTTAGGAGAAAAAAAAAATTTTTTTAATTTTTAGTTCTTCTTTTGTCATTAAAAGTATTGTAAATAACTCTGCTGTGCAGAATGGATGTGAAAAATCAGAGTAAACCAACTAGTAGGGGTAAGTTATGGGATGGTATTGAAATGAGTAGAGGAAAAGGTGGTGCATCTCCACGTAAAGCGCCATAAATGTCAAGGCATTCCAAGAAAAAAAAATGCTTCTTTTAGTAATTTTCCTGATTGCTTGAGATGTTTAAGTGCATATCAGACTACAGAGATGAGCAAGCATGGAGGTAGAATCTGAATCTGCAGAGCCTGCTGTAATTGACATTTACTATAAGCTAATTACCCAGGACACTATTTGTTGTGTGGATGAAGTCAGCTGATTTGTAAGGTGGCTACCTAACACTGCTCACAAACAGCACCCACTTAACAACTTGTTTATCCATATCCTTCTTCCTGCAAAACTAGTCCCCATATTCCTGTATGATGGAAATGAGAGTCCTGACTGAAATTTTTAGTCATAGCCTTCTTTTGTGGAAAACTGGAGCCACCTGGTGTCTAAAGAGGGCATTGTTTAAGGTGAAGTGTGTGGTTTTTCTTGTCCTATATCCCCAGAAAATCTGTGTTTTATGTTCTTAGTAGGGTATTTGCTAACACCGTGGAAGCAAAATTATTTAGGTCTAGATGGTTCTAGAAAAAAACCTTACCCATTAGTACCTATATTAAAAGGCATTTATCCAGGCTTCAGCATTAACTGGTACGCAGAAATTTATACAGGCAGCTTTAGAATCAGGAAAAGGGCTGGACAAACAGCCATCTCTAAGTGTGCAACATCAAAAAATCTCATTCAATAAATTTATCAAATTCTCTTTCCTCAGTTCATAATTAGCTGCCACTACTAGTTATCTTCTGAGTAATTTTTAAAAATCCCTCTCATTTCACACAGTTCAACTCTGAACATGGCTCAATGGAAAAAGCATGCCAGGGTCCTAGTTTCCTATTTCTTTCTGGTTTTGTGTCTAATAGATATCAAAAGACACTTGCTCATACAATAAAATACCCCAACCAGTCAACCAAAGAACACCACCAACCAAACCAAACCAAACCAAACCAAACCAAACCAAACCAAACCAAACCAAACCAAACCAAACCAAACCATCACAAATCAGGGAAAAAAGCTTAGTCATGCTCTTTGGGTTTTGTGTCTGATAGGTTTTCCAGATCAGATCTAACTTTGTAAGCCTGCAAGATGTTTTTCCTCTGAGGCTTCTCCAGACTTCTGCAGGCCACATTGAGCCACTGTCTGCTGGCCAGTTGCTCTGGTTATGGTTATTGGTTATGCCAAATTATGTGCTACGTTTTGAAATCTTTGACAGCTGTAGCTACATGGAACTAAACAAATAATCATATGTCAGTTTGGGTCATCAAATAGGCTGTAATCCAGGCAGCCTTAGTTGCAATGAGCTATTCAAGAGCGGGAAGAAAGAAACACGTAAAACACTTAATTTTCTGCTAAAGTCAAAAGGTACACACTAATTAGTTTAGTTTGTAAAGTTCCCCAGCATTTTCATTGCTGTGGTAGTTGCTCATGTCTTCTACACATGTACAGTCTTACCCAGTGCAAATAAGACAGCATTTACATGTAGGTTGAACCAAATGATTATAAATGAATTGACGGATGTCTCCTGGGATTGGACATAAAGGTCTTGTAAACTGAAAATTTTATAAACAAACAGCTGTTGGGAAAATACCATTATGCTGTAATAGCTGCTATTAAAATCCATTAGCAATCTTGATGGCCTGTTTGAATTTGATGCATCATTTGCTCTGACAGCCTTTCTTACTAAAAAATTTTGTAAAATATATGTAGATTATGAAAGACAGTAGTAATAGACTAGGAGATTAACACTGAATACACATTTTACTTCTGTGTGCCAATCAAGCCTTGAAGAATGTTGTGTATCCTTGAGTTTAAATGTCAGCAGAGAAACAGGAGCACATTAACCTGAACAGCTGCAAAGCTTTCTCCATCACTGTGGGAGAAATACACATCTCTGCAGAGATGAAGTATTTCCAGGTTAGAAACCATGTTTCAGGCAACAAAATAAATCTCCAGTGTTTTCTAAGAGTTTGTTTGCTCCCCTAATTGATGCCAAACTGTCATTCTCCTGCTCACAGATCCATATACCGCAGCGGATACCAGCTGCCATAGGGGTATGTATGGCCTGTAGATCATGCTGCTACTAAAATTAGTCAGACTTCTAATGAGATTTTGAAAAATATGTGTGCCAAGAACTATCTGAGAAGTCTCATCTTTTTAAGAACAGTTCAAGTGTCAGTGATACAGCTAAACTGTCCCTTCAGAACCAGGTATAGGAACACATGGAATGACCTGTCTCTGTCTGTAGACAGAGGCAGAGATTCACTTAGCTTGTTCGTGGATGCTGCAAGGGCACCATCTGGTGGGTGAAAAAGAAAGATTAAATCAGGTTTAAATATCTTCTAATCAATACTTGTCTGCTCCCTTTGTTGGTAATGCTCATACTCAGATGACATAATACTTGTTATTGCGCATACTTAATTTCCTGTTTCTTCCTCTATCTTGTATTTTTCAATGTTTTACTCAATAAACTCAACAGCGAGTTCTCTGTAAGTATTATTCTGGTATAAACTCATGTGCCCAATTTATGGGTATCCTCTTTGTCACTTATATCTGCTCCCAAATTCTTTATCATATCCTGTCTTCCCTGATACCTGTAAGCAGCTGTTTGATAAAAGATCTGGCAAAGAATTCTGTGTCTTGTACTGTTTCCTCTCATCACTCCCCCTCTTCTTCCTGGTGGATGTAGAGTGGTGAAGGTAAACCACACATTACATGTAAGAATGTTGTTCTGCTGAAGAGTATAGCAGAAATATGGTCAGTTCTTTTTGTTTGAGGGAGGAATGTCAGGGTTTGTGGTTCACTGTAAAGAGAGGTAAGTCAGTGGCTTTAATGTTATTTTAGCTCTGGACCGTTGTGTCTTAGAATTTGGATATTTAAAGTCATCTCTTTGTTAAGGATTATGATACAAGTATATTCACTGATTGAGCTGAAGGTCTATGTTACTGCTGTTTATTCTTAACAGAGTTGCAAGAAACTAAAACTGGATTAATGTAGTAGATGCGCTATTTAATGTGCATGTTGTTAAAAAGAGCCTTTCCTTTACTACTTAGCATCTACTACATGGTTTTGATAATACATTATGTATTCCACATATATATATGCCTCTCTCTAGCACTCAGCAATTAGATAGTCTTTCAAAGCACAGTGTAGCAGAGGTAAAGCCCTTGTGTCATTCCATACAGATTTTTTAAGTTCTTGGAAAGAAGACTTGCCTACTTGGAGCTTGGCTTTCTCATTTACATGTTAATGTTTTTAACGGTATTTTCAGAAAATAAATGAGGCCCTGAATTAAAAGACATCAATTTCACAGAGTTTGAAGTGAGAGAATTCTAAAAATGAGCCAGTAGGATAGAAAGCCTTGGATACGTCCTAATTAATAAGGTTTGTGTTTTATTTCCATGGATTATTTCAGTAAGAAATTCCTGAGTTCATTAAGGTTTGAGTACATTTTAAGCACATTTTACATAACGTATATTACCAGTTTGACCACCCTGTCTTTACTTCATTTCCTTCAATGTCCAGAAATCACAGATTCAACATGATAAAAAAATTCATTCAAAACTTAATTTTGAAGCCTCAGATTAGCACCAGTTGAAATCAATGGGAAGCAGTACAAAATCTAGTAAACAGGGTGGCTTCTTAGTTGGGTGAAATTTTGCTTTGAAGTTGCTGAGAAGTTTCTTAGTGTATTAGAAAGATGCTTCAGTCACGATGAATGACTGCAATCATGAAGCAGAGAGTAAGCACGTGTTAAGGCTTGGCTCAAGGTTTCAGTTCATGGAAGAAGGCTGTAGTGATGAGAGCAGAGCCAGTTGTGCTTGCTGGATTCACTAGTGAACATGATGGAATCGCCAGAAAGTTGGTAAAGCCCATTTGAGAATCGTGTTATGCTGTGGGGACTGTACTGATATAGCTGAAGATTATGGAAACTATGGCTGCTGAACATATTGGAAAAAAAATGCTTTTGCATGCCACTTTTTCTGTAATGTTAAATCTTAAAGCACATTTTTGTTTACTGACCCCAACAAAATCCCCATGTTATTGTTCTTCAGAAAAAAAGCCTTTTTCCTTTTTGACATACTCCTAGTCATAAATTTTTTAAACATTGAGTATTTCATGTATCAAGTAAAACTAGAACAATATGAAAGATATTCCAGTTCTTTTGGGTGGTTATTTAACTGCATTTACATGCCAGTATCACCAAAGCAGTCCTGTGTCTCAGAGTGGTTAACTTCAGATTGATTTTAAGGTATTGTTTTGCTTTGCATCTCATTTTTCACTTTTAGTTGTCTAGTGAGAGAGCAAAGAACAACTTTCTGAAGGATACAACCTGAAGAAAGCATGTATGCTGGAGAACTTTGTCCTGCAGGTCCAAGAGCAGCCATACAGAAAACTTGTATTTGGTTCTCAGGAAACAGAACCATCTCAGTGGTAAAAGTGCTCTCTTAGTTACTGTAAAACAGAGATAAGGTTGCCACAGCTAACTTCAGCCTGGTGTAACCAAGTGTGAGTCCCCTGGCAGGCATCTGCAAAGAACTTTGTTTTATCCTGTTTTCGCTTGTTTTGGTAATGACTCCTGTTCTGTCTTCTGAAGGAACTGACTGTTTAACAAACGAGTTGCTAAAGGCATTTTGTTTGCATAACTGTAAGTGCTTATTAGAAGAATCCATAGGAAACTTAAATGAATTACAAAGAACTGCATTGCTACTCTGACTTTGCTACTCTGAATTGCTACTGAATTGCTACTCTGACTGCTACTAGTAGCAGTAGCTACTGCTACTCTGGGATTTTTTTTTTTTTTTTGGTGGCGAAGTTCAGTGTACAGCATTTGACCATCTCTGTCCAATTTCTAGTTCCTAGTTAAGTCTCACTGCAGATGAGACTGAAGTCAGTTGTTTTGGTAATACATTGATCCTTGCTTGTTCATATGTTTTGGAGGAAGATGTTCAGCTTCCCACAGCAGAGAGATAAACTGAATGAATAGAAAATTAATTCTCTTTTGTCTTTCGTTGTATTCCAGACAGTTGCTGACAAGTGACAAGGCACTGTGGGTGATCAACCAAAGTGCCAGTGATTTAGCATACAGTGCAAAAGTGATTTAATCAAAATAATTGAAAATTCATTTCTAAAATACTAACATGCTTGGCAGGGAACTTTTACTTCCTGGAAGGGTGTTTTGCTAAACCTGTATTTTGAGTTAGAGAGATTCGGGGTAATAGGAAGGAGAATGAAAAGTTGGAAGTGGGAACAATAGTGTTCATGACAAGTAATAGCAAAAGTAAAAATTTATTTAAGTCAAGAATTTTCAGCCCTGGAGGAAGAAAACTTGTAGGAGAAAATAGTACTTTGGAGTCAAGAGCATGAATCAAAGAAATAAATTTTTTGAGAAAAATGATTTGCAGTCAAAAGACTCTGAGGAATCAAACAGCTGCTTTTGAAAGGCAGAAGATGTAGCTAGATCAAAGAGAAAGCTTCACCAACTACTGAGATTGGGTGAAAGAATCCAAAACTGACATATTAACAACTTAGAAGTGATAGAACTGAATCCTGCATAAATAGCTCTTTTGATTTATTATCAGATGATTATTTTTAATTTTCTATTAATTATCTTGCAACTTCATTTTCTTGTCTATATATATGTAGTGAAATGGCTTTAATAATTACTAAGTATGGTTTATTCCTGAAATGACGTTTTGAGTTGAACACATAAATTAGCAAAGTAAATCTAATAGAGAGAAAAAAAAAAAAAGGGTAAAAACTAAAATTGCCATGTAACTTTGAATGGCTGTGTTGCTGTGTAAGGAACACTCAGGTTGTAAGACTGTCTTCCCCAGCAGATTTTGTCATTTTGCCTTTTTTTAATTGATAAACTAATAATTTCACATTAAATACCATTCCCATCCAGAAGCAATAGTAATGAGAGATAATGTCATCCCATGAAAATATTTTCATAATTTCTCCTCCTTTTGAGTATTTTACCTGAAAGTTTTTTAGTCCCTTCCAGAAGATTTTTGCTGTTTCTACAGTGAAAATAGTGTTAAAAGTATTGATATTTTGTTATTAAGTGCAAGTCACACTGAATGATTTGTTTAGAATGCCGAAGTGTAGGTGGTACTGCAGGTTTCCTTCTGCCTTCTATACATAAATGAGCTCTCAGGATATAAGTATTAAGTAATTGTGTTGCTGTTAGAGACAGTGCAATGGAATTCTCCTAGGCCGTATTCCACCAACATCAGGTGGAAACATCTTCTGGCTCTTCTCTTTGGATTGCAACCGAGGTCTGGCTTCATTTTTTCTATTACCAAATAGGGGACAGGCCTGAATGCCACTGCATTACAAAAGAAGGAAAAAACCCTAACCTTTCCCCCTAAAAAATAGACCTCAGATGTATTATTTCTAAATATGCTGTTGTCTGAAGACTAAAGTTTTATTTTTAGCTTGAGTTAAAATAATTTTCAAAGATTAGGAAAAAGTTATTTCCAGTTATGGAACATAGGATATGTGTGATACCTCTGATATAGAAGATATAATGAAGATATATGAAGATATATTAATGAAGATATAATTTTTCAGACTGTCTGCCGGTGATGGCCTCCATTTATAACCTTCTAGCTTCTTGCTATTGAAAGTGTTTTTAATGGTACATCTAGTCTTGCTTTTGTTTCCAAACAAAAGAAATGTTCCTGAAAGTAGGAGAGAAAACACTGTTTCATCCCTCTGTAGTGGCAGCAACTGAAAAGATCTAGCACTTCTTGCCAGACAAAACTCCATGTTAAGGGAAAATGGCAATAGTATAGTGTTGCCGATGTTATGACAAAGCAAGTCTCTATTTCCACTTTAAACTGCAAACATTTAAGAATAGCCTGCCATCCTGCCTTGACATTTTGGCTGGTTTCTTTTTTGATTATATTTTCATGAAGAATTAACATTTTGATACAACATTTGTTCATGGATTTGCAGTGGTTAAATCAATAGTTAATGAGGTTCGCTGTATAATTTGAGCTTGTAGTTTGTTTATGCTAGACCAACTTTATCCATACTCCAAACAAATTATCTCTTATAATCACCAGCCTGAAGATAAATCTCTAAATGTTTTTCTGATGATAGTGCTGTGGTTGGCAGGTGTTAGAAGTGCCTCCCAGGGACAAAGATTGAAGATGGGCTTGTTCTCACAAATCCTTCAGGCGAGGTTGTTTAGCTTTCTATCCTGTCATCTGCAGACGAGCCTTGTATGGTGCCCTGCTAATGAAATCTAATAGGCAAAGGTCATATATCTTTATGAAGAAAAATGCAAAGCTGGTGAGTGATGAATGTGCTTCATGGGGTTCAATGGACGATGCGTAGCAATAAAATCCATGTGCTTCAAATGGCTTGGCATATCTCTGCCTTTTGTGCCTTAACTACTTCTTACAACAATTCTCATTACTAGTGATGGGAATAGATAAATACAAAAACAGTTGAATATGCATGTAAAGTTGTCTGTGTAATTAAAGAAATAGGTGGGGGTAATTAGTTTTCAGTATTCATAGCCTAATGAGTGAGATGGCTCACATAACAGTACACAGCAGTACTGTATTTAAATTTGAAAGCTCTATTGAGTAGCAATAGAAGCATACTTGCTGGCTGGTGTGGAGATGTGAAGATTTAGGTACAGTCTAATATCAGTTATAAATCAAAAAAGTCTTTGCCAAATGTCAAAACATAATATTAAAAATGTGAGGCAGTACAAACATAACATGCTTTTATAAAATTGCAGATAGAACTACCAAATATTGCAAGTCAGTGCCTTTAAGAAATTGCTAATCTGAAGTTAGAAGGAATCAAATAAACCAGATATTGTTGAATCACTGCTGTTTTTTAAGAAGTTACCAGTTCATTTGCTATAGTTACACTGCTGAGCTAAGAGACAGTTCAATAAATCAACTCAGGCTTGATGGATTTTACAAACCATTGCAATGAGCGCGTGGAACAGGAAAGAAATCTCTTAGTATTCCCTCTTTGACAAAAGGATATGCAAAGAGCCTGAATGGATGAATGGTTGATTAATTTTGCCAGAAATTTTCTTGACAGCCAGAAATGTGTTTTTGCATTATCATGTTTGCATGGGGATTATTTTGTAAGATATGAATTATTACGTATAACCTTACACCTGAGACTTAGCTGGCTAAAAGAGACAGCTCCTGGTCAGTATATGTATGGTTGTAATGTTTCTTATGTTTTAATTCATCACTCTGTCAATTCAGCCTTTTGCTTGTTACCACTTGGTAATCAGTCAACAGTGAAATCAAATATTGTATGTGACTAAATGAACCTTGTAACTGAAGTAATAGGTTGTGTCTTTTTCAGTATTTTTAATTGATTTACAAGCTGTGGAGAAATCAGATGGAAGTTCTTAACCCAGAGTCAGAAAACAGAATAATATAAAGGAGAATAAAAAACTGTATTGTAGGCTTTGTCCACGTGGCTTATTGATTAATAAAGAACAACGCTTTTTTTTTTCTTATAAATTTTTTGAGGTAAAGAATTGTTAGATTGTATAAACTATGCTGTACTTTAGTATGGAGATACTTATTTTAATTTTGTACATATTTCGTGCATATTTTCTATGGGAGATCTTTGCTTATAAATGTGGTGGGTAAGCAGTTTTAGGCTTTGTATACCTGTGGTTTCAAAAGAAAAGATTTTCCTCTCCATGTACGTTTGTTGAAAAAAATATTTTCCTATTTACTTCAACCTTTAAAATTATCTGGAAGGGAGCACATTTAAACATACTTCATTTCTCTATACTCCTCTATATGGAGCAGAAGTCATACTACTATTATTGCAAGTTTTCTAGTTGGTCCCTTGACTTACTTTACAGAGGCAGAGTTTTAAAGAAACATTTGAAAAAGGAGGTGTAATTTAAGCGTTTAAACTTGAAAATTACAGCTATGTATTTTAATGTATTTTGCATTTTTAGCCTCTCAAAACTACTTACCCTTCAACTACCAGAAATACTCAAAATTGGCAACTTTATCTTTATCAGTGACAGTTTTCGTATTACAGAAAACATCCAGTAACAATGAGACAAATTACAAGCACTTTAAATTTCTTCCCTTAGAGATGGGAATAAATGAGTACTTTCACCTCTGTGCCAGACTACATGACGTACTTTGACGTTCTCTGATTCCTGTACTGCAGAACTTCTTTTCTTCCAGATACTGAGGTCACAGCAATCTAATATTATTATTAGATATGCAGGAGTGTACCTGTGTTTGTTAATGTCTCCAGGCTATGCACTCAATGTTTATGTTGTGCAGTAGTGGCAGTGCCCTAACAGGGCACTGTTGTATTTCAGGGAGTTACTTGTACACCTCAGCACTCATGGGAGGCTGCCTTGCTTATGGATAAGGATTTGTGTTCCATAGGTGGGCGACAGCGATAGACACTAAAGGCAGGCACTCCAACTCTAGGAAGAATGCTGTAAGACGAGCGGACCATGATGATATTTGTATGTTATATGTGTATCATAATGTCTTTTAGGATACGTGAAGATGCTGTACCCCAGTTGCTAAATTCAGAGCAAGTTCTGAATGGGGAATAAAGAAATTGCATTTCTGCGGTATACCTGAGCAAAATTTTTCTACCTCAAGTTTTATGAATGAATTGAGACTTCACAGTCTTGCCCAGAAATCATGTGTTGTGCTAAATACACAAAAAACATGTAAATCTTTGTAAGTTCTGCTTAAACACAGCTGTTTAGCTGCAATCTGAATTCATAAAAAATGGATCATTGTTAGGACTCTATGATAAAATGCACTAATGCTGTAGAAAAGGCACTCTTTCCATTATGGACCTGTGTACACATGCTTTCATTGAACAAAGCATGCTAATTTTTTTCAGTTAAAGAGGAATCCTTCTTTTTTCTTTGCTTTCTTTTTTTCTAGTTACTCTGCATTTAATGAAAATAATACACTGTAAATACCACGGCCTTCATCAATACCAAGGGGTATGAGTGCTAAACAGGCACTCAATGCATTATTTGATATGAGCATTCCACAATGTTACAGTATTTCCAGTTCAAATTCTTTCCAACTTACGTTCGGAATGCCAAAATTTGAATGTGGAACTGGGGTTGTCATAGAGCAAGACAACAAAGCTCAAAGATTCACTTTCTCCTACTCTTTAGTTTAGGACCTAACACCTTTTTTGTCTTTTGGAAACATAAAGACAAAAACGGTATTAGGTAGACATAAAGGAAGCAGAATTTGCTGCTGTTTTTGTTCTTTCCAGAAGACTGATAAATATCAGTGCAGAAGAGCTGCTATTTGGTACATCAAACCACACAATAGAAAAATGCAGTCTTTCCTTGCAGAAAAGTGATTTTTAATAGAGCATCTTTACCAGTGGTGTTGACAGAAAAAAAAAAAAGCAGTTAAACAACAAATACACTTGTCTGTGTGTCTGGAGTCCTGTAAACATCATGGTGTTTATACTATTCTTTCAATTTTTAGTGACCTTTACCTGAAAACCTTTTATAAAAAATTGAGTATTTTTCTGCACCCTTTTGCCTTGCTTTTTAAATTTTTTTTTATAAAGGAGGGGGCTTCTAGTAATTAGCTGGATTTACAACAAATGGCACACAGACTGTTAGCTCTGCATGTGTGCTGTATCATTGGTGTTTACCCTATTATATTGCAATTTTAGTATGTCATAAAGTTTTATCAGTGATCACATAGAAATAAACTGGAATGCAGAAATACCGACCATGAAATATTAAGAGAATGCAGTATGCAGCAGTATGTATGACTTCTGTATTGTGATAATTGCATCAGTTGTGAAAATTGTAATGGCATATAATATTCTTCATTTATATTTTGTGACGGTTTGGTATTTTTAGCAAATGAGTTGTCAGCAGAAAGGCTTCATTAGACCCATCAGGGTATCTGCCCATGAATAACGAATCCCAAACTGTACTGACAGTTTCCTTGAGCCAAAATGATGGAGCACCTCTGACAAAAGCCATATTGTGCTCCCCATGTGAGAAGTGTGAAGAACAAAAGAGACAGTTTGTTCTTAATTTGGTCAGGTTAATATTGACACAGTTAGTTTAGAAGAGTCAGAAGTGTGTGTAATGTACGTTTGTAGTGATAACTTGGGTAATTGGCTGTTGATTTCATGAATCAGTGTTGCAAGAGACAGAGAAGTTACAGATTCTCTTTAGATATTTCTTGGCTATTTTGCCTCTTTTAAACGATCATCCATGTTTATAGTTACATCATTTGTTAAACTTAAAAAGAGATTCTTGAGAATCAAGAACGAAAATAGAGTTTCAGAGAAAGAAATTTCCCAGCAGTATACAACTTAGTTAAAATAGTATTTCTCAACAAATTACATAATAACTAAACAGGTCATGTTAAAAAATCGTTCAAAACTCTTTGGATTTCTTCGACTTTCTCATTCTGCTTCCCTAACTGATGCAAAAAATATTTGTAAATTTCAGAATGCCCATCATATTAATGTGTTACAGCAGAAGCTATTTATATGCATTAGACAAAACCAGAATTTTATTACACGTTATGACACTAAATAACTTCTCTAGTTATATTGTTGTTAACTATGCAAAATAATATGTACTACTTGATTCTATTTATTTCAAGTACATACATTTCAAGTATGCTAACAATCTTTTTTGTTGTTGTTGTTTATAAGTTACTTAGAGGGCATTATAACAACTAATAATGTTTATATATGCTGTTTACCTGCTGCATACTATGTAAATATTAGTTAATACTTGAGCCAGCACATGCTAGTTAAAGAAAAGGAGTGTATAAAAATGACTAGTTAACTTCCTTTATCATTGTTACCAGTATATTTCCTGGTATACTAATTCATCAACAGCATAATTTAAATGCTTGTCATTAAGTTGGGATATGCCAGCTTAACTGTTGAAATTATATGCATTTTTTCATTTCTGAAGGAAATTTTTTATTTTCTGTAAGCATTTATAATACATGTAACATTCTGCTTGTTAATTTAGGCTAGCAAATTTGTGGGAGAGTCCATATATCTATCGTGTCTTTCAATGTATGGTCTTTGGCAGGTTTTAAGTCTTGTTTGCAACTGTCATGATTTACTTGAATGTTTGAATGCTTGGGAAGGAAGTGTCTGGATTTTGTTGCTGGCACTAGTTTAAAAGAATAAATTTTAGGAGTGTTTAGATGAGTTATCAGTGATTTTCAGATGGTTTTGAATCTGCTATAGTTCAGATTTTTTATTTTAATAGATTTTAATTGTTCCAGCTGCAGTTAGGAATGGGATAACTGAGGTGACTTTTTCATGCTCAAGGACATTTTGGAACTGTTTCTAATCTGCCCAATGCATGTATCTTCAGAAGATTTCACTGGTTTGGACATTCAAAACATATTCAGAATAATTCCTCATCATGACCATCTATTCAGATGTCACATCTGAGGGTCCACCAATAAACTGGCAGTTGACTGTCTGTGCATTAATCTGTGTAAATTTCACATAAACCTCATTTTAGGTTTGCAAACATCAAAAGGGACTTCATCTCTAGTCACAGAAGTGAATCTACGTTCAAAGCATTTGGCAAACAGATTTTTTTAAGTTTAACTTAGAGGGAGGGAGATGCATTTTGTGGACACATTTGAGTAGATTAATAAATAGTATTTATATATTTGTAACCAAAAGAGCAATTTATTAGGCAGGAGATAGATGCAGGGGAAAAACATGCCAATCTGCACATAAACAGTTCTGCTGTGTTCATGAGGAACTACTGGTTATTCAAGGCCAGGGTAGCTTGGCAGCATCAAAATAAATCTTGGGTAGAAGATGACAAAAAGTTATTTTAATACAAACAGCAGAAACATAAAGGAGAAAATAAAATTTGTTCACCAGTAGTTATCAGAAGTGAGGGCTGAAAAAAGACATGTATACTTTGTGCATTATGGTCCCAGTTGAGAAAGGGGGATGCATGGTTTATGTTTCAAGTTCCACAAAACTGAGCTAGTCCAAGCATAGGAGCTAGTCCAAGCTCCTGTGTATTTGGTGTGGGGCGTGTGTGAAAGAAGGCCTTTTTTTTTTTGATGCAAGTAGCATAAAAATACTTTGCCTCAGTCCTTACTTGTGTGTGTGTGTGTATTTTTTTGATAACTTGCACAATTCCAAGAGTAGGAATGAGGAAAGCTATAGGAACAGTCTGTGGTAATTGTGTGTTAGAATAGGGTAACATCATCATGGACAGATATAAAGGGCTGCAAACTTAAATTAGCTTGTGGGGTTTTCATCTCAATACTATTATATTAACATCTATTTTTTAGATTAAATATTGGCATGACAAATTTCATAAAATATTTTTCTTTTTCTAATGAAAACCCATGATTTATTCAAGAAATAGCAATAGACCAGTATCACAGAATTACAGAATTGTTCTGGTTGGAAAGGATCTCTGGAGATCATCCAGTCCAACCCCCCTGCCAAGGCAGGGTCACTGAGAGCAGGTGACAACACAAATGTGTCCAGCTGGGATTTGAATGTCTCCAGAGAGGGAGACTCCACAACCTCCCCAGGCAGCTGTTCCAGTGCTCTGCCACCCTCAGTGCAAGGAAGTTCTGTCTCAAGTTATGGTGGAACTTCTTGTGCTTTAGTTTATGACCATGGCTCCTCATCTCTTCTTTGGGCACCACTGAAAAGAGTCTGGCACCATCCTCCCACACCCACCTTTCAGATATTTCTGAGTATTGATGAGAGCTCCTCTCAGTTTTCTCTTCTCCAGACCAAACAGGCCCAGTGCCCAGAGTCCCTCCTCATAAGAGAGAAGCTCCAGACCCCTGACCATCCTTGTGGCTCTCCACTGGACCCTCTCCAGCAGCTCCTTGTCTCTCTGGTGCTGAGGAGCCCACAGCTGCACACAGCACTGCAGGTGTGGCCTCACAGGGCTGAGTAGAGGGGAAGGGTCACCTCCCTCCACCTGCTGGCCACACTCTTCCCAGTGCACCCCAGGATTCCCTTGGCCCTCCTGGCCACAGGGGCACTGATGGCTCATGGACAGCTTGTGACCCACCAGGAGTCCCAGGTCCTTTCCCACAGAGCTGCTCTGTAGGAGGTCAGCCCCAGCCTGTGCTGGCACTGGGGCTGCCCCTCCCCAGGTCAGGACCTGGCACTTGCCCTTGTTGAGCCTCCTTAGGTTTCTCTCTGCCCATCCCTGCAGCTGATCAAGGTCCCACGGAATGGCAGCAGAGCCATTGGTGGATCAGCCCCTGCCCCCAGTTCAGTGTCACCAGCAAACTTCTGAGGGTGCATTTGATCCCTTCCTCCAGGTCATTGACAAACAAGTTGAGTAAGATTGGTCTCAGTATTGATCTCTTGGGAAAACCACTGACTGCAGGCCTCCTGCTGGACTCTGCTCCACTGATCATGACTCTCTGAGCTCTGCCATTCAGCCAGTTCTTGATCCACCTCCCTGTTCATTCCTCTAACCCACATTTTCTGAGCTTACCTATGAGGATGTTATGGGAGACAACATCAAAACCCTTGCTGGAGCTGAGGTAGTCAACAACCACTGCTCTCCCCTTGCTGATCCATCCTGCCATGCTGTAATAGGAGTCTATAAGATTGGCATAACCTGATTTGCCTTTGGTGAATCCATCCTGACTACTCCTGTGTTCCTGATGATATTCTTGTCTTCTGCATGCTTTTTGGTGATCTCCAGAAGGATCTGTTCCATCACCTTTCTAGAAACTGAGATAAGGCTGGCTGGCCAGTAGTTTCCTGGGTCTCCTTGCTGTTTTTGAAGACAGGAATGACATTGGCCTTCTTTGAGTCATCAGGCACTTCTCCCATTCTCCATGATTTTGCAAAGATTATGGAGAGCAGCAGAGCAACATCTGCAAGCTCTTTCAGCACCTGTGATTGGATCCCATCAGATCTCATGGATTTATGGTGTTAAGTCTGCCTAGCTGATCTCTAACCCAACCCTTCACAGGCAAGGGAAAGCCTTCCTTTCTCCAGCCTTCCTCTCTTACCTCTGAGGTCCGGGATTCATGAGGGCTGGTCTCAGCAGTAATGACTTGCAAAGCAGGCATTCAGTAATTTTACCTTCTCTGTGCCTTCCATCACCAAAACACCTATCTAATTCATCAGTGGCCCTGCATTTTCCCTAACGTTTTTTTTTTTTTGCTGCTGACAAAATTGTAGAAGCCCTTCTTGTTGTCCTTGATATCCCTTGCCAGACTCAGTTCCAAGTGGGCTTTGGCCTTTTCATTGTATCCCTGCAACTCAGTGTTCCTAGAGTCCTTCTGTGTGGCCTGTCCCTTATTCTGCATCGAATCTATTTCTTGAGTTTGAGCTTTACTAGGAGTTCATGCTCATCCATGCAAGTCTCCTACCCCCTTTGCCCAGTTTCTTTATCATGGGGATACACTAGCCTAGAGTTTGGCTATGTTGCAAAAGCAGGTAGCAGGAACAAGTAAGAATTATGTTTCACCAGCAGATTCAGGAAGGCAAAACCTGCATTTAGTATTTTAGTGTTCTTCCATTACTATGCTATGGGACTGGTTCTTGATTTTTATTAGGCACATAGTTGTTTTGACAAGTGAAATGGAATTCTCTTGCTTGTTAGACCTGCTGATGCTTTTTAACATTTATGGCTATATTTACAATATATTTGGATGAAAAGAACCAGAAAAGTTGCTGACATTCCTTTCAATTTCTTAATGTTTTTCAGGACTGTGTATTACACAGGAGTCTTGTTGGTGATCTGAAAGCATTCATAGATAAATATGGGTTTGATGTACTTGTCATTTTGGCCAACTGCTTGTCAGATGAGAAGAAAACAAAGCAGCAAATAGCAGTATACTCAGAAAATGTAGAGCTAGGCAATCAAGTAAGTACCTGGAAAAAGAATTGGATGTTTTTCCTGGAAAAAAAAAGTTGGTTTTTTTTTAAGTACTCTGTATCAAGATGTTGATTCATTAAGTGAGGTCAAAAATATAGCAACAGTTGACTAGCAACGGAGCAGCTATTTGAAATGGTTGCATTATTTATCTGATAGGAGGATGAATGATTATGATGTTTATTATTGTTTCAGACCAAGCTAATAGAAAAAGGTTATGAGAAATACTGAAAGAGGCAAGATTTTTCAACTTTTTGAAAATGTTTTTTTTCATTTGAAAATGTTGAAAATGTTTTTTTCAACATTTCAACAAAATGTTGTTTGGTTTGTGTTTTTTTCCCACTAGTTTGGACTTGGGTTTGTATTGTGATTTACACAAATGTGTCTTTGACAATGAGTGATAAGCAAACACGTTGTAAAAGGCAATAACCAGACTCATATATGTATATGTTATTCCTAAAGAATTCAAGCTCTGAAATCAAAACAAATTATTACTACTGTGTACATTCATCCAGAGTTAGGAGCTTCCCATTTTTTAATACTATATTTATCCCCAGGTGGAAGAAACTATCTCAGTGACAACTTTTTGAACCTTTTTCTCAGCCTTGAAAACTTGTGATTTTAGGGACAGGTGGCTAAGTGACTCCATTGTTTTCAAGGTCAATATAAATGCATTTATTTATTTTATTAATATAATGATCCTATTCTAGAAATACCTTCCTAAAGTACTAATACATAAATTTTACTCAGATTTCTTAAGGGAACAACCGAACATTTATTTAGATTTTATGTTACTAACAAGAAGTGCACCGAAAAGCAAAATGGTATAATTTCTGACCAATCATATAACAAATACTTTGCCTTGATCTTCTGTTTGTAATCTGTAATCTGTAATTTGTAACCTTCTGTTGATGTAATACATCATCTATTTGGGGATCATAATAAAGATGCTACAGTGAAATGGCCAAGCAATAGATTAATAGGAAGAGATAGGTATGGCTGTATTACATGATGATGTAGTCAGTAAAGTGCCTTACGCCCATGACTTCTGAAATATCCTGTTTCTCAACAGATCTGCTGTGAATTAGAAGAATGTCAGAATCCTTGTTTGGAGCTGGATCCTCTAGAATGTGAATGTGACCAAATTCTCATTTATCATCAAAAAAACTCTTTGGTGACCTGTGATCAAATTTTTCTTCTAATTAAGGAAGTTATAAATAGGAGGCAACCAGAAATGGTATCAAACAGTAGAACGTCTTCTACTGAAGCTGTTGCTGGAAGTGCTCCACTTTCACAAGGATCTTCTGGTATTATGGAGTTATATGGTTCTGATGTAGAACCACAGCCCAGTTCTGCCAATTTCTTAGAAAATCCTCAAGATCTAAATGGGTCTATGCCAGCCCACGCTGATGTTAATGTAGACCTTGTGAGTCCAGACAGTGGCTTGGCTACCATTAGAAGCAGCCGGTCTTCCAAGGAGAGTTCTGTTTTTCTTAGTGATGATAGCCCTGTTGCAGAAGGTGCTGCTTCTCATCACAGTCTTCTGCCTGGCTTTGATTCCTACAGCCCTATTCCTGAAGGAGCAATAGCTGAAGAACAAAAGTCTCAGTCAGGAAACAATAGCGATAACTTTGATCTTTTCAATTTTGATCTAGCACCCATGGTTACAGCTCCATCTGAGTCGTCTTCTCGTTCCGTTGATTGTTCCCCAGCAGATGACTACTTTCTCAATAGTGATTCATCAGAAGGGCATCAACTCACTCTGAAGAAAAAACTTGATGAGGCAAACCTATTAGAAAATGATACAATAAAGTATTCAACTCACTTACTTACGACAAAAAATGAGGAAGACAATCTGGCTGAATTTGATGAGAATCCAGGAGGAATGTGTGAGAAAACTTCAAGTTTGATTGATTTAGTTGAAGGTGATTCTTCTTCGCCAGAGATGTTGAAATCTGCTGATTCAAGAATTCCACCAACTCCTATGAATAGTCTTGTAGATACTTCACCATTAGATAATGGGCAGCCTTTAATTTTCTCACAAGATGTCATAAAAAAAATTAATGAAATAGATGGCACAAATTACTCTCAGTCTCGTGTTAGATACGGGAGCTGGTGGGACGGCTTTGACCTAGATTCCAGAAATGCTGATGCATGGAGTTCAAGTGAGCAGGAATCTGTATTTCAGAGTCCTGTCTTGTGGAAAGATTCTAAAGAAAGTCCCTTGCTACGAGAACATACTGACAGAAGAGCTTCAGATTCTGTGTTCCTCCAAAAACAGCCAAAGCAAATGGAATATATGAAAGCAGGTCTGTGGGATAATCAGTTTAAACAAAATAATTGGAACCATGAGAATCAAGAGAAAAACAGTGAACATTCATGTTCACAAACTCCTTCTTTAGATGACACAAAGCAAGAAATTGAGAGCTTTACAGACCTGTGGAAGGTCAGCCAGCCAACACCTGTGATGTCAGATACATGGTGTAGTGGTGAAGGAAAAGGTAGCCAGCTAGTTGGAGAGTCTTATGAAATCTGGGCCAAGTTTGATGAAAGAAATGCTGGTAGATCCTCAGAAAATGTATGGAACATGCCCAAACTAGACAGAGAATTAAAATCAGTGAACATTCCTGAGGAATGGGCCATGTCAAAAACTGGTTTATCAGATTCTTCAGAAATCACAGTGGACAATGAGATTGATAATCCAGAAGTGTGGGACAAAGGAAGATATTCTTCAATAGAAGACCATGGAAAATCAAAAAATACAAATTTTATTTTCAACAATATGCAAAATAATTCCAAGCTGAACACAGGGGGAAAAAACATGTTTGGTGATCCTAAACATAGACCAAACCAATTTGAAAATACAGATACCTGGAACACGTGTGATAAAAACATCAGAAAAGAAGTAACAGAAGTAGTGGTGCCATGGGAGGACACCTTCTTGTACAAAAACTCAGACCTTAGTTCCTCAAATATAGCAGAAGATTTAGTTATTTCTCCACCAGACACCAATTATTCAACATCTGATTCATACTTATCACCTACATATGTGGAAGATGAAAGAGAAAATGAGGACAAGGATTTTGATGAAGAAACAGTTTCTGGTAAATTCATGAACACAAATATGGCTGAGTCAAAAGAATTTGAGAAATCAAGTAAGGAACCATTATCTCCTAACAATGCGCCTTTTTCAAATACTAGAAATACAGATATCTGGAACACTCCTCTCAATAACATCACCCAGTTACAAGAAAGAAATGCTGAAATTCCAGTTCCTTCTGCCTCAGCTAAACCTTTTCTTAATTCAGAACAAACAGCTGATCTATGTTTTTCAACTGAAACATGTACCAGTGAAAATAACTTTCCTGTATCTGAAAGCAGAAGAGTAGTACTGGCATATAATCAAACAGTGAATGACTTACCACAGAATGAATTAAATACTAGACAGGGAGCAGCAGACAATACAGAAACAGTGGGCAGTGTTTCTGAAGAAGACACAAACACCTCTATGCCAACTTCAGAAAATGAGAATGATTTGGGTCTGAAAATATGTGAGTTAGGGAGCGAGACACTTAGTGAGGATGCAGCACAGAACACTGCCGGTATTGATGAAGAGCTGGATAGTCAGGATTCAGTGCACCAGCTGAACTCGTGGGGTTTACAGAGTGAGGAGGGTCGTGAAGAAGGCTGGGATAATGCCATTGTCATCTCTAAGGAGGGAAAAGAATGTAAGAGAACACATGTGACAAGTGGACAGGAGATGATTAATGACATTTGTAATAAACCAGTGCAAGAGGGCAATGAATCTTCAGGTAAAACAGATTTGGAAGAAAACGAGCTAACAACTGAAGTTGCCACCCCCCCTGAAAAAATGAGAAATAGTAGTAGTTTGGAAGTATTCACCACACAGAATGTGTCATTTTCCAATCAAAGCAATCCAGTTAGTCATGAAGAGAGAAAAGACGTGTTGCACAATAGTTTAGAATCTTCATGTATTTCTGAAGGAGTGAGAGATTATGAATTCTTTGATGACTCCTTACCACCGAATTACAATTACAGTGAAATGTCACAGCTGCTTTCTGAGGGAGTTGAAAAAGAGACTACAGTGGCACAGAATGCAACAAGTCCCAAGATGGAAGATATTTTTGAAAGTTCTGATAAGGGTAGTGATAATTCTGAAAGTAATTATTCTAAAATGCCTGGAAGCTCATGTGTCTGGAATGACTCCGGAAAGAATGGTTGTGGCCAAGGCACATCAATTCCTTTGATGGATAAACCACAAGAACATCTGGAAGAAGGGCAAAAATGCTTACATGAAGCGACTCCTAACCATCTAGACATTTGTAATTCTGAGTTAGTATATTTTAAAAATAGCTCAGAACTGATGAGGACCAATGAAAATTCCTTCACAGATGAGTTTAAGAAAAATCCTTCCGGATATGTTAGTGTTCCTGATATTGCACATATGTCTGTGGTGGAAAATTCATTTTCACTTGAAATAGGTTCTGGGAGAAATGAAAACTCTGAAAATTTAGAACCTACTAGTAATCTTTGTGGAGAGTCATTTGCAGTGCTTAATGACAGTTTTCCCCAAATGGCTTGGGATTCCCAGCCATGTGAAGATTTGCAATCTCCTGGAACAAGTCCTGAGGCAAGCGAAGTCCTTGAAATAGCAAATACCACAAGCAGCCTTTCAAAAGATATACGGATCAAAAGCTATTTGGAAGAAGATAATGTGTGGAGTAATTCAATAAATGATTATACACACTCAAGTGGAACAAGTCCTGATTTAAGTGATGCATCTGTGAATGTGTGGGGAGACCTTCCAGTTGTTAGTCATCATGAAAGAAGCAGGGATATGTGGGAGATAAAAAATAATAAAAATCTTGAAGATTCTTTTAAAAATCAGGATTTTGAGAATAAATATGAAGAAGGATTTGAAACAAGCGGCGAAGAGAACAAAGTTCCTAAAAGCTTAGATTTTTGGAATGCCCATGTAGATGACGATACTGTATCTTCTTTATCAACTCCTGACATAAATGAGGATTCAGACAATTCAGACTCATGTCCAGAAGAGATTCATGAAGATTCAGTGTGTGAAAACAAACAGCACAAAGGAGCTGAAAATGGAGAGGGTTACGTTCAGTCCAATGTAACAAGTCCTGAAGCTAATGAAGACAATTTAGATGAAAAAACTAAGGTGGGAGAGGTCTTGGTAAGCAACTTAAATGAAAATTCTGAAACAACTGAAGCCAGAAAGGTATTGCAGGAGAATGTGACTATTGACTTTACTGATCATAATAAGACTACTCAACCTACTACAGGCCACTGGAAAGCACTTGATGAAAGAACTCAGGTGAATATTTTCAATGAAAAAACAGATAGTGGGGAAGACTCATATTTGTATCAAATGAATGAAGATTCTACATTGACTTCTGCTGCTGATGGCAATAAAGAAAAGCATTCTTCAAAAGCTGTAGATAGGTGGACTATGTCACTGGAAGCTGATTCAAGAACTGGTCCAAAATCCACAGTAGG
Organism: Prinia subflava; assembly: GCF_021018805.1. Taxonomy (NCBI): domain Eukaryota; kingdom Metazoa; phylum Chordata; class Aves; order Passeriformes; family Cisticolidae; genus Prinia; species Prinia subflava. The sequence continues at coordinate 47,061,077 of NC_086283.1, read as the reverse complement.
AACATCTGATTTTCTAGATAACAGTTCAGAATGGTGGAGTTCACAACCTTGTGCAGAAAAGCAAGTGAAAGATCTGTATTCTGTTTCAAGTCACTCTGTAATAAATCAGCTAGGAAATAGTAAAGAGGACTCCTGTGGTTCCCCTTCACAAGATGAAGATCTAACAGAAGCACATTTCACTGATACAGGTAATGATGAAAATCTGCCTTGCCCCCTGTACTCTGATGAAAAAGAAAATGAAAGACTAGTACATTCTGTCAATAGTCCTGATGGTCAGATAAATGAAGACACTTTGCAGTCAAAACAATTTGATTCTTTCATACTGGATAAAGAAGAAAGAATGTTGATAGAACAGTTGTATTCTACAGATGAGGAAAATCAACCAACTCCACAGAACTCCTTTTCAGATGAGGAACAAGCTGTACCAAATAAAGCAGTTGAAGGAATCACTGTACTGGATCTACCAAAAGACAATGAGGGAAATGCAAGTCTGACACCTCAAGGACAACAGGAGGACACCTGTGAAAGGGTAGAAGGGCACAACTCCATGCCAGGTGCTTTCACTGTACAAGACTTATCTTTTGAAATGGCAGAAAAGTCAAGTCCCGAGTGGAATATATTAGTTCCCCAAACTGCACTTATCCCTGATATTTTACAGGATAATGCACAAGGAAGTAATCAGCAGTTTTCAGTGGAACCTGACCTGTGGACTAATGCTGAGCAGATCGTTACTTTGAAACCAGATGGTGAAAATCCTGATATTTTAAGTCACTGTGACCAAGACAATGGTTCAGAATCATCAAGCAGTCCTGATGTGTGCCAGGAATATGGAGCTAAGCATGCCTCTATCCCATCTTCTCAGATTGCAGTGGAGCCTGAAGAGGAAGACAGTCAGCCAATTCATACAAGATCAAATATGAATAAAGAGACAGATTTTGATTCAAAGGGTCAGTTAGTAATGCAGAAAGTGGGGATGCACTCTGAAAATGGTAGCCCCCAGGACTATGAACCAGTAAAGACCAATGAATTCTATCACCTTATCTCCTCAGATCCTCAGGAGCCTCCTGATTTTGCAATTCCAGAAGAATACAGTCTAGAAAATAAGCTGGGTTTTAACCCTGTTGAGTCAACTGAAATTGCCAGTGAAGTTATAGAAGCAACATCCTTAGATGTGAAAGACGTGTTCCATGGAAGTTTCACTGATGCAAGCCATCAAGGAGCACCAACTGATACAGCTCAAACAGTGACCTCTCCATTGCATTTGTTTCCCATGGATTTCAATCAATCTGATAGGGAAGAACAAAGCTTAAAAGAAATCAGTGCTTTGGGTGAAGTTGTAAAATACTCTGATACTGACCATACCGCAATAACTGGTGTTGAGCTGGATAGGTCAGAAGAATGTGTGGATGAATCTGACACAGGGATAGAACATGATATCAGGAACACCTCAGTGGCTAATGTCCTGGCAGACACAGGTGATGAAGTGAACATACTAGCACTGGTAGGCAGTGAGGCAGAAGAGGGGAAATCAAAGGATGAACAGACACTCTTTCCCAAATCCTTTCTACCTGATGGTAATGAGGGTGATGAATCTGATTCAAATAAACAACTGTTTGATGATACAAGAAAAGAATATGAAGCTGTAATAGAAAATTATGTTCCTGTGTTTAAGGAAATACCCAATGACCAGTCACCAGCAGTGTGTACTCCACCATCCTCTGCATGTTTTGATGCTGAACCCTCTGGCAGCAGAGAGTATGCAAACAGTGAGCTCTTGATACAGCAGCCATTTTATGACAGTGTTTCTTTGGAAAAACTATTGCCATTGCCAGCTCCTCCAGAACGTGCAAAGGGCATCCTAATTACCGAAGATAAGGTGTCTGAAACATCCACAGAGTGCCTTGAAGAAAATCGCGCCTCAGTACCATCACTCTCCATGTCTGAAGTAACTCCACCAGATTCTGATTTTTTGCCAGGAAAATCTGAAGCGGAAACGCCCGATCCCGAGTCACCACCAGGTGGAGATAGAAGATCATGTGCTGGTAAGAAAATCTGCTTTCCAGGGCAAATACGTAGAACGGAGGAAGGAGGAAGTGTCTGTGGAGTATTTCTGCTTAACGAGGAGGAGGCTTTGAGTGAAGTGTGGAGTTTGTGTGTCTCTCTGATGTACTGTGGAACATGTGGAACAGAACACGTATTGTGGAAAGAGCTCTAGTGTCATTCTCTCAGATCTAAAGCTGTTAAATAGTAGGAATATAATTTCTGTTGTTTGTTCAGGGCCTAGCCTATGGGACACTGAATTGTTTGTGCCTTGGGGATGATGGCTGTGTTAATGTATAACCTTTAACAATAATGATGGTGATGATGTTATAAAATTCAAGTAAACATTAACAGAGCAAAGCAAACTGAAAAGAGCTTTATCTCACACTACTGATTAAAGCATACTATAGTGACTAAATCAGTAATTCAAAAATTAAAAAGAGTTTCTATTTGCCTGTTCTTTTAGAAGCTGGTGCTGACTCCCTACTTTGTAGGGAGGAAAAGCCAAGATATTCTCCTAAGAGCCCTGAACTGGAAAATACAGGGAGTAAGGAAGATGTGAGGATGCAGGCGCTCCCATCTTCTCTGGAGATGGATTACATCCTTGTTACTGAGGAAGAAAATACACCTGCAACAAATGATACCCTTGAAAGAAACAAAATTAATTTTGCATTTCAAGAATCCTGTGAAGGCTTTTCACCAGGCTCCTTGGATACCTTTCAGCCAATCTGCATTTCAAATGAAACCAAAGATCACCTTGTTTGTGGGACTGGACAGGACGCTGTTCACTTAGAAGAGAAAAATTATTCTGCTGTGCCTCAAAATGTGGATGGTGAAAGGAAATTACAGGAAAGCTGTGGACAAGATGAGGGTTGGATTATACTGGGCCAAAATGAAGTAAGTGACATATCGCCTGAAGAAAATTTTGCCAAGACAGAGATGCCAAAATCAGGGTCCGGACATCCTGATGAAGAACTGGCATCTGCTGTAGCACATGACTTGGACACTTGGACAGAATTTCAGGTAGAAGCTCCCCTTCAGAAACCATTTGAACATGAAAGCTGTTCTCCTTCAGATGGCCTGACTGCTGACAATGTGAGTTCGGGCATTGCAGGAACATCAGAATTGCAGGAAGTTGGCGGTGATAGTACATGGGAAGCAAATTCTCAACAGAGGCTTGGGAATAATGTAGCAACAGAACAAGAAATGAAGGAGGAAATGGTTCTTCTCAACAGTGACAGAGAATTGAATCAAAAATCAGGGTAAGTAAAAATCAACCTGTTTTCTTTCAAAAGCCTTCTATTTGTTTGTTACCTATGATTTTGAGGTGTGTGCCATTATGAATAGATGGCAAGACTTTCAAGTCTGAAGTATTTATGTTATTTAACTATCAATGTTAGTTTGATAACATGACAACTATCAAGGTTCCTTTCTGTATACAGATTTGTGGTTCTTCGTTGCTTGATATGAGCCAAATTAGGGTTGTTTTGCAGTTGATTGAAGGTCACTTTCTTAGAAGAGTAAATCTGTCTTCCTTCTGTGAAGTCCCACCAATGGTATTACCTACCTTTAAATCTGAAACATGTGGCCAAGGAATACAGGCCCAAGCCAGGGGCTGATGATATTGAGAGTATATGATGAGATTATGTGGGATTGAGGTGAAGTACTGTCTCTGCCCAAAGCAAAACTGCTGAGAAGAAAGAAAGGAAGGAGTCAAGGCCCAGAGTCAGAAAAACGTGCTGCTTATAGAGGAAAGAAAAGCATGAAGGAAAGTTGTGATCTTTGTGATTATTTCTAGTCACAAGCTCTAGTCAAATCAGAGGAGCATTTATGACGATTTGAATTCAGCTGGCAATTGAAGCAGATTGAATGAGCACATACGGACCTGGTCTTGGGTGGACATGCAGCCTCTGGGCTGGCAGTATTCCTGCTCCCAAGTGACTCTGCTGTGTCATGAGATGGAGTGAGGGGTAGCCCTCCTGACTCCATTTGGTGTAGTGTATTGGAGAGGATGCTTCTGTTGTTGACCTCTCTTTCTTTTCAAACTGCTGGTTGCCATCAAGAGAGAGGAGAATCTTCGGAAGTGTTAGCAGAAATTGAGCACTGATCAGATCTGTAGAGTCTGAAGTAAACCAAATACTGAATGTTTGACCTTGAAACTAGCAAAAGTGTGGTGGGTTGGCACAGCATTTCTGTTGCACCCAATCCTCTAAGCTTCTAAATTGAATTCCAGCAGGAAAAGTAGAAATGCTGAAATTTCCTATAGAAAAGAAATCTTGGAGAAGCCAAACAACAAAAATTTCCAAGCAGTTCTTCTGCATCTATGTTATTGTGTGGAAGGGTGGCTTAGGAAATCTAGGAAAGCTCTGCACTGCAAATCTAGGAAAACTAGATGTCCTTTGACTTGGAGGTGCTTTGTTTGTTAACACTGGAAGCCATTTTGTGGTGTTACCTCTGCAGGGTTTCACTGGGAGTTCATTAAAAACAACTAATTTCAATTAATAAAGATGCTTTTCTGACAAATCATGCATTTCTAGTAAAAAACCTTAGAATCACAAAATGCTTACCAGTTCTGCTCACAATCAGTAATGAATGGGACAGGAAGCAGGAGGAGTTATTTAGCGGTGCTGGCTAGTTGCAGGCTTGCAAATCTGACATGAAGAAATCATCTGTTATTTTCTCTATCTCCCATAAAGTATTCTAAATTTAAAACAGGCAGGTGCTGACCCAATCTAAGTCACACTGATTAATTACATGCAAACAAAATCCTAGGAGTTTGACTTGTCGTACTTACATTCCCATAATGTTTTTAGAGAGGAAAAGAAAGCCACAGGCATCTAATTTAGAATGATTTGTAAATAAACCAACTTATTTTGGACCTGAGATAACTTTAGTGCAGTAGGATTCTTAGGTACCTCAGGAAGAAAATCCTATTTTTGAACTTAGACTGGTACTATAAAAAACGTTCCTATGGCCATTCATTTATAGAAGGGTGTTAACACCTTATTGCCATAAATTGTTAGAGCTACTTTGAGAAAAGCTCTGTTATTTTTTAGGAACTTCGGCAAATCCTGAAGTACTATTCCACAATAGTTCACATTGGAGTTTTGCATGCAGTACATGCATTATTCTTAGAACTTAGTGTATTTGCTTAGACTAATTCTCACATTAAAATCCAAAACTGGACTGTGTTAATGTTCTTGTGCTTTCAGTAAAAATTTGAAGGCATGATGGAATATGGTGCATCCTGCAAGAAAAATATAAAATAATTCTTGATATAGAATACATATGGTCATTATAGCTTCTAGTTTAGTCTTTTTTCTTATCTCACTTAGAAGTTGTTTAATACTAAATGCCTTTTGAGTCAGTAGCAGTGGCTGTTTGTGTCCTGATACTGATGCCCAGAGAAGCAAAGTAAGGAACTTATTCAGCCGCCACATTAACAATTAATTGTGGGAGCATGGAATCAGTAAAATCTACTTTGCTTTGGGTTTAAGTTTTCTTGTTAGATTTTTTTTTCTTAGTAAGTTGTAAACCTCAATGGAAGTTTCTTCTAGCAATAATGTTATTAAAAGTAATTAATCCTCTTCCATGAGGATTTTGTATGTAATAGAGATTGCTTTTGTGGTGTGGTTTTCCTGTCCATTTCCCCTCTGCTTGGTAGCTGATATTCAATAAAATTCTAATAATCTTACATCTTTGGTCAGTTAGATAAGGACTTTAGACTTCCTAGGAGAACAGACATATGCATCCCTGTGCATGCCCACAACATGATCACAGAGGCCTGGATTCCTTTGAAACCAAAGCAAACACACACACAACAAAAAAAATACTGATGACACACATACAGGAATCGTTATTTCTATGGGAGGTTAGTGAAGAAACACTGCTGTCATCACATAAGAGAAGAAACTAAAACTTTCCTGATTATTGCAATACAATTTCTGGAAGGCACCTGATAGTGCTAGTCACGAGGCTCTGAGTCTGCCTTTACATCCTACATCAAAGTAGGATGTAAAGAAACTCTTTAATGTGAGGGTGATGAGGCACTCGAACAGGTTGCCTGGAAAAACTGTGAAGTTATTGTTAGTTAAAATCCTTGGAAGTGTTCAGAGGCAGGCTGGATGGGGCTCTGAGCAACCTGATGTAGTGTCAAGTGTCCCTTCCCCTGTCAAGTGAGTTGGAACCAGGTGGTCTTTGAAGTCCCTTCCAACCCAAACCATTCTGTGGTTCTATGACCTTTGAAAAATAAAGAAATTTATTATTCGTATGCAAACTCAAATCCAGCCAATGAACAGCTGAATTAGGAGTCCAAAGTTTATGAAGGCACTTACCTAGTGAATGTCTTCTAATCCCTTTTATATCCATATGCCCCTGTTTTGGTGGGGGTGGGAGGGCAGGGAGGTTCCTACTTGTACTGTACTTCTGTAGTGGAGTAAGGGCCAGTAAAGGATGCAGTTCACATTGTTTTCTGCTTTCATCCAGCAGATGTCTGCCACATCCAATAAAATTGGCTGTTACACAGAGGAGGGAGTTAAGATTTTGAAACAGAAAGCAGAAACAAAAACTAGAATGAAGAAGTGCCTTAAAATCTTGATGTCTGCTAGTCACTGCCATCTTCATTCCAATGTCAAACCTAACAACTCTCAAAGCTGTTTTAAAGAAGTTTATGGCTAGAGGTAAAGTTCTTCCATCCTCTCCTGTTTTATTTCTGCAAGGAAAAGCTTCAGCAGGGATTGAAGAATAAAAGGATGGTTACTAGTATTAGAACACTGGAGAAAAGACATAAGCTTGTCTCAGGAATACACAAACACCAAATCTAACAAACCCTAGAGCTTCTTTGGACTCCTAAAAAAAGTACAAAAATATTTGATAGCACATTACTAATGTCAGTCTTTCCAGAAAGAAAACAGCTTTTTATACAGCATGTTAGCTAGGCAGGATAACATACTTTGCTGCTGCTGACTGGAGGTATGCCAGCAGTAAAATTTATGAAGACAGAAAGTCATCTTCTTCTTCATAGAAGTTGTCTCGTCTTAAATTTAGAGCCTGTATGAGGGTTGGTGGTGATGAACTGGTCAGCAGGTAGACAGGTAAAAGATATTATAAGAGAAAGGTTTTATAAAATATGGATTAGGCCCTGCTACTTTAGCTAAGCAGTGTGCAATAGGTTGAAAGAAACTGTCTTTAGAATGAGAAGTTCGTTAATACAACAAATTATTCCTGGATGAAAAACAAGTGCACCTGCAATAACAAGGGATCTGGAGAATCAGTAGAAAAAGTATGCAAACTAACTAAAAATACAGAAGTTTGATAGATATGCAAAATACCATGTACTGACCAATGAACCAAGTATGAGTGTATTGGTAACCAAATCCAACACAGTATCTTCTGATAATCCTATATAATATGACATGTACAACAAAGAGGGGTCCTTCCTGCATGAAAAAATGGAGTCTTGGCTGACTTACTTCAACAGGGAGGCAAAGGGAGAACACTGCAGATGGCTGTGCTAGTTTTTACCCAGCACATTCCTCAGAGTATTTTAGTGGCTGTGTATATCAGATCATTCCTGCTTTTGTCTTTGTTGTAGAGAAGTATTATCCTTTTACTAATTAGAAAGAGTTAGAGCTGAACAAAATACTATGAAATGATGTATTGACTTGAGGTACAAGAAGAAGTGAGAACAGTAGAAATAAGAACAGAGATATTTGGAAGGTTTGGGAGAGAGCATGGAAAACTGGTGGCAAAACTGAGCAGAAGACAATTTCCTTCGAAAAACTACCACAATGTATTTAACCTACTAGAATAAGACTTCAAAAGAAAGCTTTGTTTATGTTTCTGATAGCATTATCTCAAAGTAACAGGAATGACTTTTTTTCTGCTCACATGTATAATGATGTTTTTCAAAAGATTGTTCTTCCACTGCCTCTGTCCGAAATGTCCCTCTGTGACCACTACTGTACTGCTGGCTGTTAAAATTGCCCAGTACGGGAAGCAATCCAGTGTTATATTAATAGAAAAGTCTACTTTCATCACATTTCCCTGTGCTTGCCACTGAAAAAAGATAATTAAATTTAATTAAAGAAAAATATGTGATTGTTACAAGATTAATAAGAATTCTGAGACAACTCTGCTGTCTTTGTGTCTTAGCCAAGTACAAATAAATCCCAAAGCTATGAATTATTCAAGTCAATATCAATATCCAGTACTGAAATGAAATACTGACAGACTTGAATCCAGGAAAAAATTCACATTGGCTCCAGTGACCAAAGGTTTCACCAAATATTTTTCAAAATGTCTCTTCTGTCATGCCAAAGCTAAATTAGGGCAGTGAGTTAGGGATCCTAGGTTTGCATTATTCTTTTATGAGCAAAGCAGGGTGCTATATATAGGATGCTTAAAGGCTTGAAAATCTGTTGTAAGAAAAAAGAAAGTAACATTTACTTGCCTTTAGATACCTGTTTCCTTTTTCTCCTTGGAAACCTGTGGGGCTGCCATCTTTCACTTCTGTCAGGATTGTTTATTAATTGGCCAGATCCACTGGAAAGCGGTTCCAGGCACTCTGGGGACCAAGCATGCTGTTTCAGTTATGCTTCCAGCTCCTGCCAAACTACAAAATTATGGACCTGAAATGGGAATTGAACTTAGGTCTCCCGCTTGGCAGCACAAAGCATGACATTTGACTTAACACAAGGACCATGCTTCAAAGGTTAGAACCAAACATGTTGGTAAAGGAGCAACAACTGAGAAGGTTGCTTGTAGGAAGGTCCTGATGATCTCATTATTGTAAAAATAGCTTTAATATTTACATGGCAAATACCAAGACCTTTGTAAAAATCTTTTAGGAAGAAAAGAGCAGCATTTCAGTGACCAAAAAACAACTTAAAAAGGGAAAAAACCCACAACTTACTATTATTTACCAATGGTACTAAAATTTTAATTAAATTGTGAGATTGGTCTGATAGAACCACTTTCTTAAAGCAAGAAGACCTGGACTTCATTAGCATGGTTTAGCAGGTAAATGAAAAAATCCCTTGCTATTAAAAGCATCACTGTTTTCTGAGCTAATTAATTATATAATATATTCCAGCGGTCAATGGCCAGAGACTTCAGCCTAAAGTGTTAACAAGCTTTGAAACTTCAACCCTGTTGACACAGACCTGACTTTGGCAGTGAGCCCCAGTGAGGAAAGTGGTCCCAGCAGAGCATCTGTTAAGGAGTCCATGAACTGGTTCTGGCCTTTGCACAATGAAGGGCATGGGGAAAAGTGCCAGCAGGTGACTGGACACTGAAAGACACAGCAGGGACTGATGACTTTGCTGGATGACCCCCAGACTTTTGCATACACAGACTATGAGGGTATAAAAGCCCAGAGTTTCCTGTGTTTAGGGCCCTTCCTCAGAGACACCGAGCTTAAGCTAATCTTTTGTTGTTGCACCATGAGTAGATTATTTTAAGGGTTGAGACTCTGCTATGGGAAGCATGGGCTTGCACCGGTAAGGAAACCTGATCTGACGCGAGTGTGGGGTCCCGGCTCGGGTGCTGTGAGTGTGACTGCCAGAGTGGCTCACGGATGGCTGGACAGGGAGGTTTCCTCAACAGCACCCTAAAATCTCAAAAATATTCCATAGTACTCTGCACATGGAAAATTAGGATCTTGCTTTCTGCTATATTACTAATTTCACAGCTTCACTGTGATCTTGCTACTAATGACTTCTGTTGTACATAAATACTTTATAACTTTATTTCCTGGATACAGGAAGTCTGGGTATTATGGACTTTTGGGTCCATAGTTACTGGGTCTGTGGACTTTTGATTTTAAATTAATTAAATCTTGGCCAGTTGAAAAAGTGCTAGAAACATCCCCATCACTGGAAATTTTATGTACAGCTAGGTGACAGAAACATCAAAGATGACATGTGTGCAGCACTCTTTAGAAGTTATTTTCATATCAGTGATGATTTTTAAATTTCTTCAAATGCTTTGTATTTATCTGTTTTCCTTTAAAATGGGACAGATTAACCAGGACACATGTAGCAGATAATGACCACTTTCTCTGTAGGGTTACTAAAGCAGTGAAGAACAAGGTGGGAGCCACTGAATTGTGATTTACCCTGTGCTGAAGCTGTGCATGTACTGGAAAGAGAAAATGAGGTTAGGCTTTTGCTTGTTTTTGAGTGTTTATGGCTAAGCTGTCGGATGTGAGAGCTTCTCCAGTTCTCATTGTTTTCCAGGAGGATCTGTGCAGTGTGAGGAGAGAAACCAGATGATGGTTAGGCTATCCTAGGGTCTACTGCCCTACTGTAGGGATTAGGATTGGAAGCTGTTTTGCATTTGGAAAGGAACCTGGATTTTTTAGGGACCCTACTCACAACAGACTTTTATAAAAGGAGACTGAGAGACTGTACTGCCTGGGATGAAGTGTCCTTTCTTTCCCTAAGAAACCAGCCAGGACCACAGGCTGTGGGTATTGCTTCCTGCTGCTCATAGTTTGTGTTTCAGAATCTACCTTCTGAACTGGTCATTGTTGGTGTTTTGGTTTTTTTTGTTTAAATTTGCACCTGCATTCCCATTGCTAAACTGCAAGCCGAAAAAAATATGCAAACCATGTTTGAATGTGCACGTGCTCTATAGTCATCGATGCAAACAGAAATGAGGGCTGAGATAGGTTGAATCCATAGGAACTTTTGTCATGCAGTCTCAGCATAAGCTTTCCTCAGGCAGTGAAATGAAGCAGCAGGGAGCCTTTTTGCTACCGCCAGCTGACTCGCTGCATCAAAGTTTGATGATGCTCCGATGAAGCTCCACAGGGAATGTGAAAAAGAATCATAATTTTCACGGCTGAAGCACAGCTCTGCATTTAAGTATGCCTGTAACCAAAGCCCAGTAGCTGCTGGTTAACACGGGCGGCTGTGTGAAGGCAGGTGATCCCCTTATTTAGCAGTGCCACTACCCACCCACGTGACAAGAAAATGGTGGAGGATCTGTATTCCTAGTAAACTGCCAGAGAACGAGGGATGCTGAAGTGCAGCAGCGAAGCATCTTTACTATTTTTGCAGTAGAAAGGCCTTTTCAAGTCTTCAGAAGGTAAGCATCTCTTTTCTCCGAGTGGCAGATGTGCAGAAGATTTTCTGATTAACGGCTTCTTATTGCAGTTACTTTAGGCAGAAAAAGGGTAGATGTTAGTCAGCATGATGCAAAGCACTCAGGACCTCATTACTGCAAACAGGGCAGCTGTATTTTAATTCTGTTGCAGCTCTTTGTGAGAGAAGCTTACATCAGTTCAGAAGGATTTCTTTTGTCTGAGCACAGGCATGGTATTTATAATTAGGAAACAAAACTTCACTGCACAGTCACCTAATATGATGGATTATTTTCTGCTTTTTTGCCTAGCTCTGAGGATACAATGGGCAAAAAGGCATGAAAGGGCATTGCCAGCATATAGCTTGCTTTTAAGAGTGCTTAATTACTGGTAGCTCGACTGTTTGTGACAGCTCTTATTGCAGTCTACTTGGCATTTTAGTTTCATGTTTATATAGTTGGGTTTTTCCCCTATCAACTGAAGCATGATTTTTGAATTTTTTGCAATGTCCTCTAAAATTTTTGCTATGAACAGTATATGTAATTTTTGAAGGTTAACTGATGAAGGATGCAGCAATAATCTCAGTCGTCAGCGATTCAATTACAGCAAAAGTTGGTTTGTGCAGGCAGTATTTTTTAAAAAATTTAATTATAGGAGCTTGATTCAGCTCATTCAGTTACTTGCTTTTCTGTCTGTGGTAAAGGAATGAAAATATTCTTCAGTTCAAAGTATGGTAAGCACATAAATGATACTGATGATAGGAGTGTACAGGATGCATTGAATTAAACAGAATGTAAAAATATTGGCTACTTAGAGCAACACTGAAAGGAAATGTATGCAGGCTTTTGGTGTGGTGCATTTAGGCAGACTTCTTCTGCCTAAGAAGGGTGCTGGGAAAGGGGAAGGAGGGGCAGGCAGAAATGTAATTTCTGGATTTATCTTTATTTACTTGGAAAGCAGAGCATTTTTGAGAAAGGGAGGATGCGCACAGCTCTAGCAGCACTGTCAGGAGGCATTAAAAAAACTGTGGAGGTCAGAGCAGGGAACAATACACACCAGTCGTTACCCTGCCAAGCATTTCTATTTTTCGGGGCTGCCATATTCAGACTTTCACTCAGCCACAATCTACACTGATATCTCATGTGGGGCAGGGGTGTACAAAGATCTAAAACAGCCTTTTCTTTCGCAGCTTTGATGACTCTGTTTTTTTTTATTTAGCCTTGCACAAATCTGGACAGTAGAAAATTTATGTAGTTACAAGACAAATCTAGTTTTTGCATACATTCACTATTTTAAAAACTTAGATCCTGCTGCAAGCAGTCTGTTGCAGTTTTGTGGCACCTCTATATAGTGTTCAGCAGTAATAGGAGAGCAGTGTTATTTACAGCTTGTAATATATCCGTAGGAAAAAAAAGTCATTTTAAAGCCCCAAGCTTTGTTTGGGCAAAAGTTACAGCTTGCAAAGTTAATTAACGATGTGTAGCTGAGAATATGATTTTGAAAGCACCCGTGAATATTGATAAGGCTTTTTTTAAATTACTGTAGTGTCTTCAAGACTGGAGACACTTCCTATCACATCCTGTATAAATACCCAGAAAATGACAGTGCTACTGCAACAACTAATGATACTGAGGCAAAGCAAGGTGGGAGTGACATTCCAGTTGCTTCACAGATTTCATAGTTTATCTGCTTGGTTTTTCCTTTGGAAATTGAAGGAACTGGTTTAGCTGTTACAGGATTTTAAGAATCAACTAATTATTTGTCTTTAGTATATCTTGTAGTTTGTGGTCTTACCAACAGCTATTGCACCTATGAAAAACAGACAGCAGCAGACAGAACTTCTTTTACAGTCAGATGAAGCCTGATTGTATCCTACACACTGGCAGAAAACGATAAAGAGCTCTCTGCTGGGTAGTAGCCCAGCAGGATACACCATTTTCTGCTTGTTGAGAATAGAGCATATAGCCAGCCTTGCCCATATATTTCCCTGGCTGTAATAGGTGAGGAGTGCCATGTGGAGGAAGGAGGAGCCCCATTTTCTCACCTCATTCCTGAACATTGCTTCTTCAGCCTGGCATTTCCTGTCACTGTGTCTCTTTCACGGTGTTTTTGCTATGACTGACATTACTCTTCTTTCCCACACTTGGGTTGGTTTTTATCTTCTTACTGCTTCTGTGGCACTTCCCACTGAGTGTCAGAGTTCTGCTTCTGAAGATAACTGGTGGCTTTCTGCATCTCCCATCTCTCTTTGCACACGCCTTTTAGACCTGCCAGCTGCACGGTCTAACAGTCTTTCCTGCTCCTAACACCTCTTGGCAGTGCAGGCAAGCTGCAGAACAGCATGTCTTCCAGTTTTAGTGCTTCAGTAGAGCTTATGTGCCCTGATTAGGAGTCTTCTCTGGCTCATGTTTGGGACTTTAACCTATATTTTTCCCAAGCTGATAATTTTCCAGTATGGATGGGAATTCATTTCAGTTACCAATTTATACTCAGTGAGTTATTTCCATTTGAATTTTATGGTTAAAATTCCCACTCCACATTCTGCATTGTCACTTAAATTCTCCTACTGTTTATTACATCTCCAACAGCTTTAGGAGAGACTAAAGTCTGAAATGACACCTTTTCAGAGCCTTTTCTTTAGGTCACCCAAAGCCAAGACAGGGAAAATATAGCTGTTATTTCTAAGTTTGCAGTAGGTCAACTAGGAATCTAAATTATAATTACATAGAATACTACAAGTTGTGAAATCACTGATTCAGTAACATGGAAAAGGGAGAAGGGTAGACATTTAGCAACAGTGACAGAGATGTGAGAAAATAAAGAATCTCACAATATTTAAGGTATTGAAGAAATAGAAATATTTTGAGGATTGGGAATTACATGATAAATAGGACCAGAGAAAAGCAGTATGAGGGGAGGAAAAGATAGAAGTCATATATTACAAAAAAAAAAAAAATGTTGCCATTGTTTTTTCCTATCTATCAACTTATTGTCCAAAAGCTGAGCTTGAAATAAGAAGAGTGTTAGAAAAACACTAATACTTTAATGGACAGCTGAAAAAAAAATCATACATCTTGATATTAAGTGAATTCTTGCAATTTGCAGCTCTGAAAGTTGTCATCATCATCATTTTACCATGTGAGCAAGATATACTTCACCTGTTGTAAGATGCTTTGTTAAAGCATTTCATTCCAGCCTAGTTTAGGATGGCAGTAAGTATCACCATTGCTGTACTTGTCATCATCCGTGCATGCAGAGAAAGAAGTCCATTAAGCAATGCAAGAAGTTGCCAATATTGCAGAAAAACTGAGTGGTAAAGAGAAATACCCACTGAAGTTCAGGTACTAGCTCAGGTTCAGAACTTATGCTTATGAATAATGCTTAAGAGCAGTCTGAGACATTTTAGCATGTTTTAATTTGGAAACAAATGTGCTTGATACAGTGTAGATTGTAATAGTTGGAGGAGATTTCTCACAAGTCCAGTGGAGAATAGGCAAGTCCAGTAGGGTATAAAATTTAAAACTCTCTAAAGATTTTTTGGCTTCTGATCCTATATCCTTTCTTCTGTTAACTACTCTCAGATTATTAGCATACTTCCTGTAAGTGCAGATGGCTGCACTGGGTAGAAGGTGCACCCTGCTTTTCAAGTGCTTCTCACATGCCACTTACATAATTTGGAGCTTCAGGTATTCTGATGGTTGGTCCTGACAGCACAGTACAGCAGGAAAATGGTCACCATGAGCCACACATCAGGAAAAGAAACTGGTTTAAAAGTTAGGAAAACTAAAACTGAGTTTTCTCAGGGGATAATTAATCACTCAATGAGAGTGGAAGGTGGGAATCAGATCCCTGGCATCTTAATAAATTTAAAAAATATAATTAAAAATGAAAATGTATTTTTGGGTTATACCTATGGATCTTTCGAATCAGATTTAATTTCCACTTTCTCTGCTGGCATTACCGTGTTGCATTTTTAATGTTTGTTCAACAGTGGTTGTTGATTAACAGATCATCTAGATATGTGGAATATTATCTGTAGAATGCTAACAACATCTATTAAGAGATCAGAAACATGCTTTCTAAATGCTGGTACTGCTTTGAACCTGCACAGCATATTGCCAGACCTTGTGATCTGTTAGTATTGATGGAGGAGCACCCATCACATAAGCTCCCCAACTTTGTGTTGTTAATTCTGATGATTCTCCATTTTCTCAAAAGATTAAGGAGCATTGATCTAGGTTAGGGTTAGGGTCAGATAATAACCCCTGCTCTGCGGGCAAAACCATGTGGTAATATACAAGTGCAATGCTACGCAAAGAAATAGATGTTAAGTGACATGTTACTTCTGCCTTGGAGTTTGTTACTCTCCACCTGCTTTCGCAGACAGAATATTGTCTTGAGAGAATATTATTCAAGTAGAACTATTAGAAACCTAGCAGGTTCTGCACTTCTCTGTAAGAGGCATAGTTGGAGACAGTGCTATTATATGGATGCGTTCCGAAAGCGCCACCCTAAGGAATTGTCTCCTGACTGTGTTCATGCCATAAGCTTGTTACAAGGTTTTGGAGACTCTGGGATCTACTGCTGGCAGCATCAGCCCAGTTTGCATTTCCATTTTGGCAAGACATCTAGGGACTTCAGTTTCCCTTATTTTATATTAAGATGCATTTTTATGTCATGTGGCTGGAAGTCACATACAACTGAAGAAGGCTGGAGCCCTGGATTTCTTCCATAGGTCTTCCTCATCCATGGACATGTGCATAAGGTTGATGAAATGGCCTAGGGAAATCCATGATCCCTGTTTACTTGCATTTGTCCCTTCATGTCTCCGCATCCCTCCATGACTTTGCCTGCTTCTCTTGTGCTGTGACACAGGGAGGGAGCTGGCAAGGGGTCAGGACAGACAGCATGTGGCTGCCTAGGAGCAGTGAAAGCAGCAGCATATGCTTAAGAATAGCAGCTTTTGTTTTTCAACAGTCTTAAGCTAATACACCTACTACTATGATTGGCTTCTGGGAATAAAATGAGGCTTATAGTATAAGTTAAAAAAGAGGAACAAGGGAAAATATGGGTAGATTAATAGACACAAAACAATTAATTTGATTGGGGACTAGGAAATGTTTTAATAAAGAACGGTTAAAAATTATTCAGTGGCTCTTAAGTGATAATTCTATCATGTTTTCAAATCTTGTGGCTACAATACATGATTTTTCCACAGAAAGAATATTACTCTTACTGTCATGCCTAACTTTTTCATTCAACTCCAGTGCTGAAAATGGAGCAAAATGTCAGCTCATGAAAACTGAAGTATTAAAAACTAGGAAGTTATGATTTTTGCAAATATTTAGCAGTGGCTTATTCTGTGGTTTTTGTAAGTGACATTTTTTTTGTAAAATAGGATTATGTCATCTACTCTGTAGCAAGCAGTATGACAATGATGAGTTAGCATTTGCACAGATGCTTGATTAATAAACTTTTTGGCTCAAACAAATCATCACAGTTTGTTTCTTTTCCTTTTCATACAGATAGGAGAATGAAAGTCTCATGCTATGCATAAGTTACAGTGCTCAATCTACAGATTTTTCGTAAACTAACTTGTGATTAAGAGCTACAAAATAAATAGCAATAGAAACACTGTTAATTTCTAACATATGGTTGCCAAATTCAGGTCTTGGGAGGTTATAAAATTAATCCATTTTTACAAGTCACCTGTATACAGTTAAATTATTTACACAGCTGTGAGTAAAAGTAATTACTTTTTTATAGTCTCAGATATCCTGGAGTGGATTCCTTCCAATACACTTATTTTCTTGGTATGTGGACAGAGCTGAAGCATAATCTCTGACTGATACAGACTAAATCTTGCACAGTGTATGTCACTTTGATTTGTTGCATACTCCTTTACAGTTTAGGGATCATTAATTCTGCTGAATCTAAAAAATTCTCACTGCAGTCTCTTTTATCTCTGAATAGGTATCTGCATAAATTCTTGTTTATTGTCTAGAAGTTTTGTAGCAGGGAACTAGTTATAGGAATTAATTTTGGGTTTGGTGGGTGCATTTGCTAATGGGTGTCTTCATCTCTTTGTGCACAGTCCATTTGGGCTTTTGGGGACTAATATTCTTGCTTTCTTTCTCTGTTTCTTCCTGTGTATTTTCATCAAGTTTCTTCACAGCAAAGCCTATTCTTTTGTCAGTGTTATTTCTGAAATTCGTGTATTAACACTCTCTTTCTTAAAGCATTTCCTTTTGGCTGTAGACACAGTTGATACTGAAGTGTGTCCAACATTTCTCTGACTTTGCAGAACATTGCTACCTATGTAACCTGGACAATAAGCATCAAAACATGTAGATTACATTAGGATTTCTTACTAGCCCAGTAGCATTAAAGGTCTTGGAAATAACACATCTCAGTTATAACAGTTTATGGAGTTAAATCTACAACTGGAAAATGATGGACAGACTGACTTTCTTCTCTGAACACTCCAAGTAGAAAAGTAGAAAGTAGACATTTGCTGTTCTTTTAAAAAATGTTGTTGTAGTGATTGATGGTCTATAAACCTGTAATATATTTTCTGAACGGAAACGGCACAGAAATTATGAGCCACAAGTGTGGAGCCCTATGAAAGTAAGCAAAAGATGTGCTTTCTGGATATAAATGTAAAACAGCTAAAATGAAATAATGTGTCAAGTGTTTAATTGTGATAAGAGAATAGGTTTTGGTATTCTTTTATATGAGGTGAGGTGAATGTTGGAGTAGTGCCCTGGTTTTGACTGGCACAGAGTTCATTTTTTCTCAGCTAGTACAGTGCTATGTTTTTGATTCAGTATGAGAACAGTGTTGGTAACACACTGATGTTTTAGTTGCTGCTAAGTAATGCTTACCCTAAGTCAAGGACAGGTTTGGTGTCTCATGCCCTGCAAGCAAGTAGGTGCACAGGAAGCCAGGAGGAAGCATAGCTGGACCATAGATGACCCAAGCTGATCACAGAACATCATGCCTGGTGTGTAATCTGGGGAGTTAGCCAGCAAGGGGGGACTGATCGTGGCTCAGGGATGGAGTTTGACATGGCTTGGTGGGTGTTGGGCATTTATGCTGTTCCTCACTGAACCCTCAAGTCTAACTTTGTATTCTCCACCCCATCCCACTGGGTGGGGAAAAGTGAATGAGTGCCTGTGAGATGCTTAGTTGCCAGCTCAGCTTAAACCACGGCAAGGAGCTACAGAGATGGGTGATAGCAAAACACCCCATATAAGTCATGTTGTTTGGTAATATATTTTGCCTCTAAATTATATGCATTTCTATAATTGTAACACAAAGAGGAATGGAGCAATTAAGAAAATATTTTGTGTAAACACATATTTGATGTAAATTGCAGTTTGTGGAGTGTTTGAATGGTTGCTTTGGGTTCTTCTAAGGCTTTTAGTTGCTTCTGAGTAGGAAGGAATTCTTGTTTTGTCTGAAAGAAGTTAGACATCTTCCAGTTGAGGTGATCAAAATTATGTAAGACCCATCAGGCAGGCCAGAGATGGATTTACACAGGGTACTGGCAAAACACTTAACCCTCCATAATGCTAAGGCACTTTCAGACAGAGCTGTGCTGAGAGTCAGTAGACAGGCATTACTGGATAAATGCCAAGGGCCTTTTCATACCTTCCAAGGAAAATACTCTCATATCCAATCCGTCAAGCTCTTCTTGCTATTTTCCTGGGCTCAGTACTTGCATAAGGGTGGTGTCACAGGGTGGGGATAGGAGGAGTTCAAAGGAGAACTTTATGCTGCCTGTGTGCTGCAAAAGTAACTCCATAAGTTTAAGTTCCCTTACTTGTTTTTGTACCCTAAAATTTCACTTCACACATTCTTCTTCAAAGCAGCTCAGTATTTCACTATAAACTAATGAGAAAGTGGGCTATCAGCAGGACTCCTACTTCATCCAAAACCAGGGTATACCTGCATAATGTATGGAATTTGGGAAGATGAAAAAAGACTAAATGTCTAGTCTCTGAATAACCTTTCCAACTGCACTTTGTCTCCTGTCTTCACATTTAGTATCCAAACCAAGCACATATTAATATGCACAGAGGTGATTTTATCCATGTTGTTTCTTTGACTCAGCATGTTTTGAAACTTCATAAAAAAAAATTGTGACATCTTGTGAAAATTTATGAGTAAAATTATTTCTGTATGTAGAGGGAACAGCACAGAGGAAACATGATTTATTTATTTAGGAAAAGCACCTGGCAGTTGTGGGTTCCACTTCAGATTAAAAATGATGAGTAAAGAAAATGGGAAAATGTATGAGTTTTGTAGTCCAGCTGGTGAATAAATTGTGGTGACAGTCACAGCTGGATTAATGTTGATCTCTTTTGTACATTGTAGGTATTTATTCAGAGCAGTGCATTGGAAGCATATCTTGTTTTAGACTAAAGAAATTAACTTCTTGATATGTAATAGCTGCAGAGCAACTTGGGAAACTGGTGATAGATCACAGATGACACAAGGGTGAGGCAGCACAGCCCATAGGGACTATGACATATTGCTGTGAATATTCAAAGCTGCTCTTTCCAAAACAGCAAAATGCTGCTGTACCTAGAAAAGTCAGGGAGGATAACTTTAATTTTGAGAAATACTGATTTGAGAGGGCATTAAGAATTATTTAAAGCTTATTCATTTACTGAGCTGTAACAATGTCTGAACCAAAAAAAAAGAGCAAGGAAAGTATTTCAGCTTCCATCCTCTCCTCCTTTCATATGATTTTGGTATCTGTCTCTGATCCACCTTTGAGAAATGAGGGGGGTTCAGATGCTTCTGAACAAGATCATAGACCTGAATATCAGAGAAAATAATCAGTAACTTGATTCTAAGTGCAGCTGATCCTTAAATGACCAGTCTGCGTACAACATAAAAGAAGCCATTTATGACACAAAAAACCTTAATTGACTTTGACCTCTGTTCCAAGATCCCTTTTTTATCAATCCAGTAAATCATACCTGCATGGAATGGGCTTTCTAAAGTAACTTATTTCTTCAATAGGAACTTTCATTAAAAGGGAATTAAAGAAATATATATCTCTCTTTCTTAAATATTTTTGTCCACATCATACAGGGTGTTATAAGCTGCCACCCTTATGGCAAGGCAAGGATTTTTATAAGCCAGAATTTGAAAGCATGTGAAGTAGTCTGTGAGGAAGGAAGAGGAGGTAGTTGCCTATTTTAAAGTTTCTGGAGTCTCACTTCTATTACTAGGGTTCCTGCTGAGATCTGTTGAGAGCTTCTGCGCAACCAGAATTTACTCTGCAAGGTGTTGAGCTGCTCAGCATAACATGCTCTCAAAATCCATCAGCAAATGTGAAGCTGTGTCTGTAGAAAACAATCTTCATCTATATCCTCCCAATTCTCTTACTGACAGCAATTCTGAAGCCATATATTGGGACACAGTATCACAGACATTTAAATATGCCTGTATTGCCCATTAATTTATGTCTGAAATATTGAGTGTGGCACATGAAAATTAAGAACTTTCACTGAACCTAAGGTATGTATGACTGGCAAGGAATCTTTAATGTCTTTGGGTAAAGCTCAAAGGATTGGGAAAAAGAAGACTACCTCCCAGGTCAGACTTTCTCTTCTCCAGAAAGCCTTTTGAATGTTTTGACAGTATGTAAGAACCTGACACAATTAAAAAAAAAAAAAAAAAAAAAAAAGGAAACTTAATCTCTGCTAGAAATCTTCTGAAAGGCAATAGCATTTTTTGTATTTGAAGATAAAATGGAGAACCTTGTGACAGCAATGCTAGCAATGCTTTTGGTAACTGTACTTTTTAAATGCCTGTGTTGACCCAGTGCTTTTAAGACCAGAGAATTTTACTTTCTAAATTTAATAATCCAATATGACCAGTACAGATTTTTGACATTAAAGACACCGTGTCGACAAAATAAAACTAGAAATTCTCCAACTAATTTTGATGCTGTTTAACTGTAATTTATGAGTAAGGGATACTTTTGAGTATACTGCTTCTAGCTGAATTTTGTAAGAAATTTAATCTAGTGTATGAAACATGTGTATGTTTTAATAACTAGAAATGTACTGTTCTTCCCAACTGTGATAAAAAAATCTGGTTTAACTCAGCTGCAGTGGTCCCAGTGAAAGCAGAAAAATACTTCAAATTATTGTTGTGAAAGTGTAAGAGGCCCTAGAGAAAGCAACAATACCAACTCAAGTGCATATGTGATGGAAAAAAAAATAAAAACAAGATGCCACAGGGAGAAAAGCAGTCTTGAGGTAACCCTAGAAGTGTCATAGTTTAGGACAATTATGTCCCGGGCATTGCAAAAATGTTATGCAACTCTAACATTGTGAATTAATTACTTGTAGGAAATTGCTTTCTTTCAGATTATAATTGTCACTGTTTTTGTAGACTATATAAAACTCAATCATGCTCTTTTCATACAGAAGAAAAGATGATCTTCATTTTTAAAGAATTTTTTGTTTTATACAGAGAATAGTGTCTCTTTTTAATTCAGAAAGCCTGAAATTTCACTATCCTGCTGTATCTTAGTCTTCACACAACTTTGAATATTTCCTTTCAAACAATTTCCTCCAGTAATTTCCAAAGGTTGTGTAGTAAGGAATTGCCATTTGGTCTGATAAAGCTGTAAAAAATACCACAAATTAATGATTTGAATGACAGTATGAAAATTCTATCCAATCAAAATATAAACCCTTGAGTACCCATAAGTCATCATCTGACTAGTCTTGAGCTGCTTTAATAGAACTCTTCACAGTTTTATTTTTAGAAAGGTTAATAAAGCCCCACATAAAATCCTAATCAGAATTTAAAATGGATTAGAAATATTCATACTCTTCCCATACCCTGTCCACTACGGTTATTTTCCTTAGCCAGCTGTTACTTATAGCATTTCTTTTGAATTAGGATTTCTCTCTAGCTAGTTCAGATGAATGAATCAGACTTCATTACATATATTTTACTATAGATTGTATAAAAACCACAAAACCCCCCTGCAAAGACTCTTATGATTTACGTACATTGTCTGTGTAAGTTGTGCTGGTATTTAGTACTTCTGAATACAGGTAATTGTACAGAGTAAAGGGAAAAAGGAAATGGTACCTTACAGGCAATTTGTGCCTTCATTTTATTCATGAGCAGGATACTTTGAACAAATTTCTTCACTATTTTGTAGTATGTGCTAAGAGAAAGGTTATTTCAAGCCTTCTTTGACAGTAATTAAACATATTCTAGAATTTACACATTTTGAAAAATCATTAAGCTGTTCATCTCTGTATTTATGAAAGATGTACTATACAGTATTTTGGGATAAAATCCAAGTTAGTAAAATTAGTTTTTATTGAGAAACAAGGCTTGGTTGTAAGATGAGCAGCACAAATGTGTGTGACCATGGCTTTAAACTATGTATGGTCTCATGGAAAAGTGAGAGGTGGCTAGTTTGCCTGTCTGTATTGAGAATTTGATCTCACAGGGCTTGAGGTGAAGACCTTTTTCAGTTTTAGGCACAGTGAAGCCTTTGGCAGTCCTACTTATGTGCATTTATCTATAATTTATATGAAATTAACGAGAAATCACAGAGACTATGCACATACCTTGCTACAGTGATTGACCAAAGGGTCTTGTCTGGACACAATCAAATTCTGAGAGTAGTCCTCCTCATTGGGAGACTGAGGTCAGGAAGAAACTGCAAGAGCATTAAGCCACACCTGTTCAGATCTGTTCCGCTGAATCACTTGAGTCATTCAAAACATATCTAGCTGATGCTGTTGCAGGGAAAGTACCAGCTTTGAAAAGTACCATCACAGTTCTGTTGGTCAAAGTTTAAGAATGGTCTGTTCTGCAGCTTTTGTGGGGAGAAAAAAAAAAGAAACCAGATTTCAGAACAATAATGCAGAATAAAATGCTACAAGTATTATGATAAAATAAATGAACCTCTCTTGAAGTCATGCATTTGCAGATAGTTTGCAAGCTGTTAAGAATGTCCTGAAAATTTAAAATTTTGTTTCATGTTTGCAGTTGAACCATCCTTCCAGCAAGTATTTTGTAAAATATTTAAATAATAAGTAGACATGAAAAACTTCAAGTCAATTTACTCTAAAAAGTTGCTATCTTTGTTGCTATTTTCACCACTTAGTGCCTTTTCCTTGTCTTATGTATGTATGTGTGTAGGTATGTGTGTACATAGGTGTATCTTCCTAAATATGAGGTCTAGGTAAGATATTTTGCAACAATTTAGTCTTTGAAAATCTGTGATGTAGTTTTGGTTCTCACTTTTTCACTTTCTGAACTGTTTACTGTGACACATTACCTGCATCAGTATTACTGGTTTGGGTCAGAATTGCTCTAAGATACAAACACTACCAAAAAAGGGAAAACCTACTAATTTTTGCTATAGAATAACTGTATATACAGTCATGAATATATTGTTTTACAAAGAGTAACTGAAGCTTCTTGCAATGATGTCTCCTGTTTGCTGGATAACCAAAGACCAACTTAGTTTTTGTAAAATGAGAAATATTGGTGTTTGCAATATCAGTTTTGTGATCAGACTTCTGAACTGGCTATGTTAGAGGAAATTTTGGTTCTGTATAAGATAATGAGCTATACATCTCTTTAAGATCTTACTTTGTATTTACTTCTCAGGTTGGTACAAGAGGATGTGGGAATGGACATCCCCTTAGCTGAGGGTGTACTCAGCCCCAGTTCTACAGAGATGAGGCCTGGTGAGAGAAGCTCTTGCTCATTTTCTTAATTGTATCTTATTCCTGTAGCATTTAATTATGCAGTGTGGTGATATTTCTGTGCTGGTAAAGAATCAGTTCAGTGTTAAAAAGAAAAAAGCATTGAGTTTGCTTTTTTTAGTAAATTCTCTTCTTCACTTGAGAAATTATAATTACAGTGTGACATTTTCTCTTGGGCATTGTTACCACGTGTAACACGTGTAACCTTGTAAAGTTTTAATGGCCTGTATTATTTATTTTGTAATTTAATTCCGTCTAAGTGAACAGAATTAGTTAGACAGAAGTTAGACAGAACAACTTGAAATGTGCCATACAAGGCAGAGGCAAGGAGCAAAGGTATATCTAGCTTTCAGCTAGTTGAATACTACTTCCATTTAAGACTGATTAAGAGACTCAGAGATTTTTTTATTTGTTATTGTGTTGAGTAAGATATTATATAGTTAATGGTAAAGATGTAAGTATTTGTAAATCAGCACTGAGTGCATGAGAAAATAAATATTTACTGTGGCTTTTAACTCCTACAGTTTTTCCCAGGACTCAGTAGTTTCTTGATTCATAACTCAAATGATTTGTGTTTGCCCTTTAAATTCGTAAATATTGTAGGTCAGAGCATGTTCAAAACCTGATTTTTGTCTTATGACTGCAAAAAAGTGAATCTGGATTTAAGAGCCCTGAGCTACATTTTCTGCTCCTGTCAATTTTTGATTCATTTCATTAAACATTAATTTGTGTTTTGTGTTAGCGGGTCTTAAATGTCATGGTGTTATTAGAATTGATCTGTCCCATTGTGTTTAAAGTTTTTGAGTACCTGGGAGATTAATTGTATGTGAAGTAGATAAAGTTCTTTCTCTCTTTTTTATTCAGAACCTCCCAATTCTCTTGATCTTAATGGTTCCCAACCCAGAAGGATAAAACTCACTGCTCCAAACATCAATCTCTCATTGGACCAGAGTGAAGGGTCTGTTCTGTCTGATGATAATTTGGATACACCCGATGAAATTGACATTAATGTAGATGAGCTTGACACTCCTGATGAAGCAGACTCCTTTGAATACACTGGACAAGGTGATATTCTAGATTGTAAATGTAGAGTTCATCTCTGTTTCTTTTTTTGCTACTCACATGCTCAGTTTCATGTCTTTCAGATTATCAGTATGGTTAAAGCATTTGAGAGTTAATGCTACCCATCTGGGTGTTTTTACTGTCTGCTATTTTTTCACCTTTATCCCTCTTGTGTAAAGTATTATCCTTCCATTTATTCAGAGTGCAGAAAAAATAGTACAGCTGAATTGATAAAGAGTGACTACCTAGGGAGAATGAAATTCAAAGTCCTGTCTTTGTTCAATACAAAATTGTGTGAAGACAGTTTTTCAAGAAGGACAGAGCAGCTGATGGTTGCTGTAGAGAATGTTGTAGCTAACTGCAGCTTCTTGCAGCTCTGGCCAGCTCTAAGTTACGGTTACATCCATCATATTTAGGAATATAACTTCATGCAAAATATGTTGGCTGCACCAAAAATCTTGCAATATATAAGTGAGGTAGACACAATGTGCTGAGATGTCTGTTGTCAGGAAAAAAGGTCTGCTTTTTATTCCCATTATTTGAAAGCTGAGATATGGAAGGTGCATGGATGGCATGATAAAGCTGGCTCAGGTGATGGAACAACAGAATTCCCCTAATTTATATGTCCTTTCTCAGCAGGGCTAGCTGTACAGTGTAGATGCACCCTGAAGTGTGCAATGGATACTTCATTCTTCCCTCACGAATTAATGATTTTCTCTTACAGAAATATGACATAGAAGTTTTACTCAGTTTTACTTAGTTTCATGATGTTCAAAATAGGATGTTTCCTGTTCCTTGCTAGTACCTTATAAAATGTAAAGTTGTAAGAACTGTAATCACTGATGTAAACAAAAACAGATCACAAGCTATTTGAGGGGAAAACAAGTGTGAACTTTTACAGCCAACTTTTACAGAGCAGAAAGAAACTTTAAAAATGGATCCATTTAAATGGAATTTTCCCATGCACTTACATTCCCTAATGCTAATGAGGTTGCTGGAGCATACAAGGACAGTTGCATTATTTTAAGTGGTATTGCCAAAGAAGCATTACTATGTACCCAATCATGCATGAGCACCTCTAATGCTGTTTCTCACCAGGAGGCAGATTTCCTTTCAGATAGGTGCAAACTATGGGGATGAGTTGCTTGGTAGTGAGATTTTATATTGAAGGTTAAATCTAACGCACACAAACAGGCTCACATGCTTAGACTGTTGTGACCACCCTGTGAGAGAAAAAGTCCCTTGTCTGCAGTAGAACAGATGTTGCCTTTAAGCCCCCCAAGTAATTAAATTCAACTCCAGTCAGTGATTTTGGTTGCCATTGTATTGATGGCAGCCATTTCCTCCCAGTGGTTTTTCTTTTCTGCTTTCTAAATATGATGATTTGTTTGATTCTTAAAGTTTGACCAATTTCCCCAAACTCTTAAGTGAAGAGCTCAGGGTCCCTCTGAGCTTTGGTGACATTTATGCAGTTATATAGTTTTGTTTTAGATAGTCAATAGTAAAAATGTCTTCCACTGAGATGAGCCTTGAAAAGAGTAGAAAAGACCACCCCCCCCCAAAAAAAATCTACATTTTATCAAAATAAGCCAGCAATAAAATAAATTTGCTGTATGTAATATTAAGCTTATAGCTAAGATTATAGTCATAAGAAACAGTGCAGAGTGGCTTATTTGCATGGTAAATAGTCTTTGTTACCTTTGTACTCTACTGTTAGCTGCTACAAACTCTGATGTTACCAGCTATCTCCCACAGTTCAATGTTTCTAACTGCTGCCAAACCCAGAAAAGTAAATACTGAGAAAAACATAGCTGCTGAGACCAGAAAGAACGGTGATTTTTGTCATGATCAGACTGTTGAAGGTCCCTTTGAACTACAAAAGAAAACTGAGAAAAGCAATACTGTTACCATGGTTCAGGGATCCACCTCATCACTGAAAATGTCTTTGTATTATAAGTAATACTGAAACCCATTTGTTTTTTCAAAAGAATGGTGTAGAAGAATCATCACAACTGCAATATGCATGGAAGATGAGATGAGAGCAGAAATACAGAAGTACTTGTCTTGAACTAGCACGTGACTTGTTCAGAGATTGGTTGATCATCAGTTTCATGGGGTGGGGGTTTTTAGTCACTGATACCATACATTCCAGCATTCTCTTTACACGCCATTCTGAAATGAGCTTTTTATGATTATTGCTTTAGAGGACATAAAAATTGCATTTCTGAAAACCATATATGAGTAGCAGTGAAAGCCTGCTCTCAAATCAGCACTATTTACGAAGTAAGAATGGTTATTATTTTTTCTGCAGATATTTATTTCCTTTCTGAATTCACACTGGTGCATTTTTCTCTGCAAAATCAACACTCCAGGCAGTAAAGGAGAGTTACTTCATCAGGAAGAGACAATCTAGTACCATTTCTATCAGAAAATAATTCCTGTATCCAATTTCAGCATTGTAAGTTTTATCAGGGTCTTAGTAATTTTTCATTGTCTTAAATATCACCACCACCACCACCACCAACAACAACAACAACAAAAAATCAAACCCCAAGTACAATTTCAACACTGGTCAGCCATGTTCATAGCCCAGCCTTTTTATTAAAGTTTGTTCTGCCAGCTGTGCTTATCTGCCTCAGTCATGTTCCTCTTCTTCATGAGGAATCAGCTGACCAGACAGTCTTCATAGGCTGTGTTGATAATTCCATCTATCTATTCTAAAAGTCATTGAGCTGCATAAAAGTATCCTTTTATATCCTTACAGGAACGGGCTGCCCTGCAGTGGTCTAAGTTTGCTTAACTTGACTGTATGCAATTTTTATATTGCTACCAACAGTACCTTTGCAAAACTCACAACATACCAAATTGCATTAAGATACCTGGTTTTGGAGATCGTGGGGTTGTGCATTTTGTATGCTTATTCCCAGTGTCACAGAATGAGTGGTGTTTCAAATCTGAATGCTATTGTTAAACATCATAAGCATTGTGAAAGTGTGAATATATTCTGAGAAAGATGTGAATATATTCTTAAATTCCTCAGTATATAATCTGCTGAGCAGCAACTGTTAAACCAATTTGAAATACTATACTTGAAAAAACCCCACCTTTTGTCAGACTGTCCTTTTTTCCAACTTCAGATCTCCTCAAACTCACTTTATTCAGAGTTCCTAAGGAGAAAAGGCTTACATGGTCACATTATAGGTCCACATCTATATATTTCTTTCTTTTCCATCCCTGTTTCTGCCATTAATACAATTTTGGTTTAATATGTTTTTAGCTCATTGACTGGTTAAACAGTGAGGAAAGAGGGGAAATATTCCTCCCTTCTTTCAAGATTCCATCAGGCAGGAGCTAGATAAAGTAGAAAATGTTTATATACTGCAATTTCATTGCACATGAGAGAATCTACCTCAGAGAGGGGCAAATATAATTCCCTAATAGTATTTTGTATTAGGGACAAAATTATTTTGGATTAGAAAATACAAGACAGGCAGCAACAGAAATTCAGACTTCATTAGCCCTAGTGTAGCAATAAGTATGTGCTCAACCTGTATTTTTTGAAGCTTTTTTTGTGGGCTTACTTGGTGTTTGTAAGAGTTTTGCTGAAATTATTGGTTGGATTTAATGGCGAATACAGTTTTACAAATTAATAGTACATGTTTGTATGTGTGCCTGTAGCTTTTATGTAGATACATGTTGTATACATACAGTGTACTATCATATTCCTGATTTCATAGATAGCTTACTTAATTAGTATGATAGCATAGTGCATTTTGAGGATCATATACTTCGATTTGTACAAGTAGTTCAAGAAGAAGCATTAATCAGAGAGGCACATCTGTAGATAACCCAACTCATAGAAAGGTTTGAGAGGACGTATGAAACATTGTGGATTGTAGTTCTTGTCAATTAAAATTGTTTTTTTAGTTTATTTTTAGTTCATAGATCTCCTTAGTATCTTCAAATAGGATGCATCCAGCTTTTTATGTACACATATGTATGTAATAATGTATCTCACTGTATTTTTGTTTACTGTTACTTCACTTACTGACTTGCAGTTCATATTCTGCTCTTGTGACTGCAGAGCCAGAATAACACTTTAGAAAGAACAGCTTACTTCAAACATGTGTCATGCATAAAGTTTACAGGATCTTTACTATGAAGGTAAATTTTTAATACGTACACAGAACCACAAGTTCATGCAAAGGTGCTTGAGCAAGAATAGTACAAGAGATATTTTTTTTTCTCCCCATGGAAAACACTGTATGTTGTAACAATAACTAAAGAGGGAAGTTAAATAATTCCAGCTGTGGACACAATTACTTTTCATGTCAGTTTCTCTGCAAACAGTCATTAAATTTGAAAAACTGGAATGCAGTTAAATTTATAGTTAAGAGCAATCCCATCAACATGCAATGAAACTGTAGATTTTATTAATTGCTTCCCAGTTTTTTTGAAACTAAGAGTATTCAGCAGAGAGACTTTATGGTCACTTGTCAGCCATATAGTTAATTTTTTGTGGTCGTTCTGTCTGCAGACTATGTGTCCATGTTCTCTCTAGGGTGCTCTTAGAACAGGTCAGGCTGCCTGGCTGCTCTACACTTCACAGCAAGATAAAACAGATATTTAAACTCAGACAGTCCTGTGGGGAGGTATCTCCTGTGTTTATGTGAGGGTCAGCATGACTGAATCAGACGAAGATAAGTGTGTTTCACAGTTGCTGATAGTAAAGTGTAAAGAGATTGAAGACCAAGGGGGAAAAGGTTGAGAAGCAATAACTCCCTGGTAATTCCTCTCTAGAATTGCTATGTTCACATTTACTTGGCAGAGCAGGGTTAGCCGGCCTATAGTTCTCATACCTTCAGCATAGATTTTAGAAAGCCTACCTTGCAGTAACTCTAGTGAACAGCTGCTCAGTTTTACCAGCTGGATGCAAAAGTCCCTTGGTGGTATTCTGCATAGTGATAATTGTTGTAGTTCTTTTCATGTTCATAATGATGAGATGTCTTAAGAAAATGGAAACTTCTTGTTTACTGACTGTCAGATGATCACATTCTGCTCTTATTTATACCAATACTGTAAAAATGCTGTTAATCTCACTCATGCATCTCAAATGTATGTAACAGTGAAAATACTTAGAGCTTTAACAGAAGAGGTAATATATGCAGTTCTACTTTTCAGAAGAGCAGACTGCTGCTAAGGATGCTTCTCAGGAGGAGTCTGAATCAATTCCTGAGTACACTGCTGAAGAAGAGCGAGAGGACAACAGGTTATGGAGAACAGTGGTTATTGGAGAACAAGAACAGAGAATTGATATGAAAGTCATTGAACCATACAAAAAGGTCATTTCACATGGAGGTAGGAGAAGCTGTAATTATTTTTTAAATTGGTGTAAAAAATTCATGCTTTATTGATCATGATTTATTTTTATTTTTGTTCTGTTGTCATACCGGCAAGAGGAGAGAGAATTTATTTTTCAGCCTAGGCTGAAATCAGCCAGCCTTGCAATTCAATGTGGCAATGACTAATAAGAATTTTAAATTCAAAGCTATTTCGGAAGCAGCATACTGACATATATATGTGTGTCAGGAACAATCTGGTCACTGTGGAGTAAAATGTCTTGAGCAAGGAAAAGCTTTTGACCGACAGCAAAATAAAATTTTAAAAACTTTATTTGGTGAGCTTTGACAAAACCTTTTGTGCGAGGAAGGATAATGCTCTGTGATTTGCTGAATGATGTATGTGGTTGCACAGATCTAAACAAGTAGAATGGCGAAAGAAAAAAAATAGTTTTCCCTGGGGCTTCCATTCATCTGGCTACTTGCCTTACACCATTTTTCTGCCATTTACAGTTGTCAGCAGCATTTCACCAGGAACTAGTTTATGGGACTTTTTACATAATTTATTAATAACTATCAAATAACATATCAAAGAAAACATTTAAAGTAGGAAAATGGTCCCATGTGTTTGCTGTACTTTCTCATGTGCTCATCTGCTTCCCGACTTCCTCAGAGAATTTATGATTTCAGCGTTACTAGTACAATTCTTAATTCTAGTATACTTAATTCAAATGGACAAATATTACTATAGTTGAAGGAAGAAAATGAAACAAGGCTTTCTAAGTGCATTTTTCTTTATTGGGATTATTTCTGGATTCTGTATTTTTGGGGGGCACTCTTTGTTATCTCTTAAGCAAGATATTAGGTTAAGATCAGTTATTTTATTCCTGCAAAAACTAAGGCAGGCAACGTAACATCTCAGAGGTAAAATTTTTGCATCTATATGAGGATGCTTTTGTCACAGTGTTGTTGATCTGCAGCATTAGTTAAAGATACTAAAATCTTTAAGTTAAAATATTTTCAGTGTTGAGCCTCTGTCCGGTAAAATTACATAAATAAATCATGGTTAATTTTAGCATCAAAAGGAGCTGAATGCTAGCCTACATATATTCATGGTGGCCAGTGTACAGAAGATTTAAACAGAATTAATAAAGATGTTTAGGCCTTCAAGCATTTTTCCAGTACAACACTACCATCAAAGATTTATGAACGTGATGACACCTCAGACACAGTTTAGCAAACATACACAGATGGCTTAATTTAGGAAACAAACACAAAATATTTTTGGCCTTGCTAATGTTGTTTCTTTATAGAATTTGTATGCTCTAAACTAGTCAATATGCTTTTGCGGTAAAAACTTGTATATTTCCTACTAGATGTTGAAGTTTATGTTTATGTCAGCTTTTGTAAAAAATCAGTGTTTAATGCAAGACTAGGTCGTGCAGTTCAACTCTTACTATGAAGTAATTTGAGTTCAAATTTTACATGTCTGATGTTTTTTAGATCACTCAAATCTAAGGTAAAGACCATTTAGTTCTCTGTACTTTTGAAAGGGTGTTTGTCAATAGCATTAGTCATTGTAAAACAAACAGTATAAAAGTTAAGTTTCAGCCTGCCAGTGTCTGAACCAGAATTTTTTCCTTATATCTTGGCAAATAAGTAAGTTAAGGGCTGGATTAAATTGTGCATTTATGAAGTGGCAGATTGAAGACAAGGAAACAAAATCCTTTTGTTTATCATGGAAAACTTTGGACAGCTCTAACAGTTTCCACATTATGGCAGCAAGGACCATATCATATGAAGTTCCCTTTGGCAATACTTCAGTGGAGTGTGTAGAGGGCCAGGAGTCTTTTCTTTAATCTCAAGAATAATAATAGGTTCTAACTAAAATTAGTCAACAGCAAGTCGTCAGGCATTTCTTCATGATTCAAAGATCTACTGAGCATTCCTTCCTACCAAATGACAGATAACAGCAAATGCAGAATCTAGATGGCAGCTACAAAATAGGAAAGGGGAGAGTATATTTGGGAGTGTAGGTTTGAGGTTGTCTTCAACATATGCTGATGGAGAAATTTCTTAGAAATCTTTTTCTTTGCTTAGGGTAACTGAGATTTTGGGCAAATGGCTTTTACTGCCTTATAGTGATGAACTGAAATAACTTGTCCCTAGGGTGAACATTCCTTCTCTTCAAGCATGTTTGAGAAAAAGTGGCTTAGATTTATCTATGGACTTTTCTTCTGTGTGTTGTTAGTTAGCATCTGCACATAATTGTTTTGCTTTCTGTGAACTGCAAACGGTACTGTGTAATTAGGTGGATGCACCTGCCATAATGTGGTCTTACTGCCAAATTCCTGTGCCAGATGGACAGATTGCTTTATGGCAGTGTGATATGAAGTCTTCTAAAATTTTATTAAATTTATGGGAGGAAGGAAATGTCCTCCCTATTTCTCTATTTGTAAACCTGATGGGGGAGAGAAATACTGCTTTTTTCCTGTTATTGTTGAAACCCAGCTGGCAACCAAGACCCACACAGTCAGTCAGTCACTCACTCCCACATGGTGAATCAGAAGAGTAAGAATGAGAAAGTCTTGGGTTGAGATAAGGACAGTTTAATATATAAAGCAAAACCTGTGCACACAAGCAAAGCAAAGCAAGAAATTCATTCACTTCTTCCCAACAACAGGCAGGTATTCAGCCATCTCCAGGAGACCAGGTCCTCATCACATGAAACAGTGACTTGGGAAGATAAAGTCACTGTTCCTTCTTCCCCTTCTGAGCATGATGCCATATGGTCTGGAATATCCCTGTGGTCAGTTGAGGTCAGCTGTCTTGGCAGTGTCCCCTTCCAAGTTCTTGTGCATCCTCAGCCTGCTGTCTGAGTTGTGGGGGGCACTATGAAAAGCAGAAAACGCCTTGGTGCACTGCACAGCAAAAACAAAAACCTCTCTATATTATCAACTATCTGATTCCAATGCAATTCCAATGAGCCCTGTACTCGCCACTGTGAAGAAAATTAACTCTGCCAGCCAAAACCAGCACAATTCCAGATAATCTAGGTGAATTGTAATATTTGCTGAAAACAGGACTGGAGTTCCATAAGCACTTTAGTTAGGCTTGGCTATTGCTCTGTAGTATCCAGAAAGTACTGTGAAAGTCTCAAAATTTCCTCTTGGAAAGGTTGTTTAAGTGTTAGTATTATCCTTTAATTTTTGTCATGAAAACATGTTCCTGAGGGAAATTGAAGTTTCCTTCACAAATATCACAAATCATCTCTCCCTCAATACCAGTTTTTTCTGGACTCAAAAGGTTTTTGAGTGTTCTCTGAGTCTATTTGTCTTCTGTCTCTGCATCACTGGTGCTATCCATCTACAGCCATTTCTACAGCATCTCTATAAATTCTCTCCTGATTGCATGTATCCTTTAAGCAAAACTTCCAACTGAAATGCAGGAGTATTTTTAATTTATTATTAATGATAAATACAGAAAATCCATAGCAGCTGCAAAGGATTATGGAGAAGATTAACCAACATTAATCCATCATAGAAAAGAGACATTTTCTTTTGGACAATAAGCAACTGTGCTGGGCCCTGGAATGGTAGTGCAACAGCTTTGAAGATTAACAGCTATTCTTAGGCAGTGATACGGCCCAGAGGACACCAGCATTGGACAACTGGAGTATCCATTGTTAAAAAATAACTTACACAAAACTTGCAGCAAAGGATTTAACTGATCCCCAGGAGCTTTTAAGGGATAGTGGAGAGCAGTCATAATTTTAATGTTCTAGAGCCATTGGAGCTGCGCAGGCCAACTGAGATTGGACTGCAAGACTTTGTGAAATGTAATTCAAACTATGCAGAACAGCAAATGTAGGATATTTTCTTGAGCCCCTTATTCCTCAGTCTAAGGTGAGCATTCAGTAAATGATGGCCATAGAGAAGTAGAAGCCTTACAAAGGTTTTATGCTGGTCACTATAGAAAGTTTCCTAGCAGTTGTGCTATGTGTGGTTTTTGAGAATTCAGCTTAGCTGACTATCCAACTTTCTTATCACTTCAAGACAGTTCATCTGTTTTCAAACCTTTGGTATGGAGCATTTTGGTATGCTTCAGCAGTAGACATAGGAGCTTTATTACAGAACTTCAAGATTTTTTTAAAAAAATTTATCCTGTTAAAAGCCTTTGACAAAGATAAAAATGTGGTTTTGTTTTTTCTCCACAGGGTACTATGGTGATGGCCTGAATGCTATCATTGTGTTTGCAGCATGCTTCTTGCCAGACAGCAGTCGAACTGATTACCACTATGTCATGGAAAATCTTTTCCTGTGAGTGATACGTGAGCAATGTGACAGAGTCTTTTGAGTTAGTACTCAAATTATGCAGTGAGAGGTAACCTACCTTTACTTAAGAGGTAATTTTGGTCGTTAGAAGGGGAGTGTCAAGGAAAATATCAGTTTTAGGTAAACTGCTCAGTGGAGTATTATTTTGGTATCCTTTATGTGCTCACCTTCCCATATTAAGGTTTATTTGTCAGGACCAAATCTGACTGTTAGTATCTCCCTAAATGTCAAGGAATGCAATATCTTCACCTTGTTGGGTTTACAGTCTTTGCACTATTTCACTAGTCATGTCCAGGTCTTGCTGGGAGCAATCAGCAGGGGCTTAGACTGTTTCATTGTTCATTATATATAATCATAATGTATTCTTGAATGTATTTTTACAATATGCTGTCTTGGGTTTAGGAGTTACAGGGCCTTTTTTTGACACTTGTTTTTAAAAACAGGATAAATGGCAATTGCTGACACAAGCAGCTCTAACTATGCTTCCTGACTCCGACTGCTTCTGATTCAGCTAGAAGTGGCAGGGGCCAGTTGGGCAGGATACAAATTTAGCCACAGAACCCCAAATCTATCACAGGAAAATTATTCCTAATAGCAATTGGTTTGACAGCCCAAAATTTTGAAGGCAGCACTCTCCTGAAGTGCCTTCAGCTACATCCACTTACAGCTGTTAAAAAAATCAATCATTCCAATGTTTTCTGTGCTAAAATGCAGTAAGTAATTTCTAAAGCCAGCAGGAGACACAGCCTTTGCCATTTGCAGCTTACAAGGCACTGAAAGCACAGATCCAGGTCTCCTTAATATTCCAGTCTGTGAAGATGCACTTGTTGGCAGCCAGTGCCTTTAACATTGTCTCTTTTGTGAAAATCAAGACTCAGTGTTTTAGTTTCTGGTCAGAACAACTGATATCATTTGCCTGGTAGAGCCTCTAAAAACTCAGTATCATCTACAGTAACTGATAGACACAATGCCCAGTGATTTAGAAGAGAGGAAGTAATTACTACAGTGGTTTTAACTTGGTAAGAAAGGAACAAAGCTGACTGTAACCATGTCTGACATTCGAAAAGTTGTTCTTCACCCAAGACCTTTGTTCAGATAGAGGTGGTGATAAGTTAAATTTGCAAAGAAAGCCTTAAGAGCTTTTTCCACACAGCTTAAGGATATTGCCAAAATCAGTTTAACAAGTCATTTTTTCTGGAGTAATAATGTAAGTGTGAGTTCACGTTGGCTGTGAATTTGCAGCTTATTTTAAGGCTTGTAGACAGTTGGCTTGAAGAGAACAAGGAAAAGGAGTAAGTTTACCTCTTTCTTTCCATTCTTTATGTCTGTTAATTGCATAGAGATAGAGGTAGTGAAACAGTTCATTAAATATACAGTAACTGATATTTTTAAATATTTGGTAATTCTTTACTATTGAATTATATAGGAGTCTGGAGAGACCTGCAAACCACTGGATCTCCTTTTTTATACAGCATGTTTCTGCTAGCATATAAGCTACCTCTAGTTTCTGATTAACTACTGTCCTCAATTGCTGCTTTCCCATCTGAATTCCTTTCAGATTTCCAATTATCTTCTTCCAATTTTTTAAATTGACAAATTGACGATGTAAAATTGTCTTTGAAGGGTTGAATTTGGGTGAAAATGCTTGAAACAGCTTTTACAGCAGTTTTTGTAGATAATGCAGAACCCATAAAAGAATATACTGTGCAATTTGTGACTGCTTGAAAATCAGATTAAAGCCAGTCCACAGCTTAAAATTTTTAAAAATAATCTCCATTTGAAAAACTACACTTTGCAAACAAAACCAGTACTTTGCTTTCTGAGTGATTCAGTTGTTCTTGTCAATGAGAAAATTTCTGTCCGTCTTTACAAATAATGAAGAAACTGCCATTATTACACATACTAAGAAATTATTAGATATGTAAGGTTTGCAAGGAAGCTCAGTATCCTTAAAATGGCAAATGATCTAATTCAACATGTATTGCATAAGAGCTGTTGAATGAAAGCATGTGAGATTAGTGAGATATGAGTAAAAAACTAGCAAAGATTCCTTTCTGTCATAACATGCCTCCTAATTCTGGTGAGAAATATGCATGATTTTTTCTTACTATAACAAATTAATTCATAATAGGCACAATTCTCTTTGGAGTTAATAAACAGACATTTTTCAGACTGCCATGTTCCATGACTGAAAGACTTGTAGTATTTTAATATGTACTTACACACTTCTCTGTGTTTCAGTGTTTTAAGTGCCTTTGAAGCACTAGATGTTCTGCCCTGTGGGAAGGACTAATCTTATAACCTGTCAAACTGTAGCTTTGTTAAAGTAGCTATTCTGTGAAGCTTTACACATCAGAATGTCCATGCAATCCCTTGCTTTCCTATATCACTATTAGAAGCCTTCCATTATTAGCCACTATTATAAACCTTTACAAATGTCAGGCAAAAGCAGGGAATGCACAACTGCAAGGTAAGAATGAGCAGTGGAATGCATTGAGGGAGTAGTGATATGGATGAGATTTATCAAATGCATAAAACTAGTCTAGTTAATGGCTGCCTACTTTATTCCCACTTAAACTACCACTCTGGTGAGAACTAGATTTCCTACGTTCTTTTAAAGACATTGCATCCTAAGGAATTTAAGGGTCAGATCAGATTGAGAGGCATTCCCATACAACTGTGGAGGGGGCCATTAGGTTTAGAGATAGATCTGCCTTTTGTAGTGAGTGCACTCAGGCATTCAGGTTTTTAAGGTGTGACTTTCGGTTTTGCATTCAAGTTTTTTACATAGGCATGCCTTGAGGCTTGCTAGTAGAGAGAACGATTTGAACATTCCTGTGATGATCAGCTCTTAAATGAGGTAGGGACTTGTGAGTGAACCATCTGCAAAGATAGTCCTAATCTTGAATTTAAAACTATCCTCTTATTTGATTGAGTAGGGTGCTCTTATAGGTAGGATGCATTTGGCCCCAAGAGCACTGTCTGATAATGAGTGATTAGAGTGTTTTGCTCACAAAATGAACTGATGTCTTGGAGTGCTCTGTCATATCAGAAGTCAGGTTGATGCATAGGTTTTCTTGGGCATGGGTGTCAAAGTATTTGTATTTTCCAGTCACAGACTCTGTATCAGAAGTTTGAGGATCACAAGAACTATAAACAAGTATCTTCTGACACCTTTTATTATTATGTTGAACAAACTTGGTGATTAGAATAGTGAATAGAAGTTTCTCAAGAGTTAATTTCAGGAGTTCCTAGGACTTCACATGATGCTATGTTCTCCTTTGCAAAATCTCCTGATTTAATTACATTTTAAGAAAAAGCAAATTCACCAGGGATGCTTGAAAACTCACTATGAAACTTTGTTTTCGTAAGGAAACCACATATTTTTGAAGACACAGGTAAGACTGTGGTTTTCTAGCTATGTACCTACAGGTACCATGGTGATCGGTGCTAAATGTCTGCTTTTCTTTAAAGGAAGAGAAAAGCCTGTATTGTTGTAAAGTGTTCAGTCTGCCTTATTCTTGGTAGCCTATTTCAGTTTGGGTTCAATCAGATAATGTACGGTGTATGCTCACTGACATCTGTATTTTTATCAGATACGTAATCAGTACCTTAGAGCTGATGGTAGCTGAAGACTATATGATTGTCTACTTGAATGGAGCAACACCAAGAAGAAGGATGCCTGGATTGGGTTGGATGAAAAAATGTTATCAGATGATTGATCGGCGGTAAGTAGCATTTTCCTGTCTGAAAATGCAGCCATTACTTTAAACAGTGTCCATTTCTGTGACTCACCTGTATGCCAGGTTTACTGTATATGATCTTCCTTTGCCTTTTGTAATTTTTTTCTGTTTTTCTAAAAAACTATTGCTTTTTTACCTAGATTACGGAAGAATTTGAAATCATTTATAATTGTTCATCCATCATGGTTTATCAGGACAATTCTGGCTGTGACACGACCTTTTATAAGGTATGTAGTAAATACCAGTGATATTCTATGTCTCTGAGAATACATAAGCAACCTAAATGATCAAACGTGGCTGTTACTCTTTCACTGAATAGTGCTCATTTTATAGCTCATGTTGGGATTTTAGAAGTTAGATTTCACTTTCCTAAGATGAATAGGGGGAAAAAAGTGATTTATATGAGTATCCAGTTGCAGAAGTCACAGGCATGGTTTTGTAAACCTGTATGTATATGTACTGGGAATTCAGTTCCTTAAAACCTGGGTTTGTTTAGAATCCAGATTAAAGGCATCTAGAAAAAGGGACTGCATGTAATTACAATAAACTTATTTTTAAAATCCTGGGTACAGAACAAGATTAGGCTACAGTTCTGGGTTTTTAAAATAGCATTGCTGCTCATAGCTTGTACAAGAGGACTGACTGCACCCTGAGGTGTTCGAATGCATTTGATTTCAGAAAAGGTTTAACACTGTCAAAAGTAATGGTTTGATTAGTGAAACAATGGGGGAAAAAAAGGCTTCTTACTTACTGCAGAAGATAGGCAAGTATGCAGTTGAAGTCCTGAGATCAGGGAGAGCAGACTGGCAGGTGTAAAAAAGATTTGCTTCAGGCAAGAGAAGTAGCTTCTTCTGCAGAAGCCACACAGAGAATGACATATGTCAGATCTCAGAGAGTTCTGCTCACAGACTGCAGGCACTGGAGATCTCTTGTCACAGGGTGCTCTGTTCAGATAGGGTGGCTTTGGGGTAGGGAAGCACATGAGTTGTCCCATTGCTGCCAAAGTGCAACAGGCAGAATGTCATGATGGAGTTTCTTTCTAGATGTGGTATCTTAAAGACCATGTAGAAAGTAACAATTTAGAATACCAGAGTAAAAGGGAAACAATATTTGGAATTATCAACAGTAGTTATGAGAATTCACTGAGTTGCATTTAGTATCTGAGATATTTCTATTTGCTCCCAGAATTGACTGTTTGGTCTATTTTAAAGTCATGTATATTTCAATTCATTAGTAAAGTATTCAAAATAACCATACTAAGCAGCAGTGATTAGAGGTTTTTCATTGCCAAACAGGAGATTTAGTTTGACAAAGCAGACTAGCAGTCCAAAACTAGACACACTAGAGACCATCTCAGCCAAGTAGACTGAGTTTTGGTGCAAGAAGAAGGTGAAGTGCAAATAGAAGCTGAAAAAGGGGGGCAAGACACATGGTAGTGGGACTTTTGTGGAGAATGACATGAGATATTTGGACCCTTACCAAGGATAGAAGAATATTATGAGTTCCCTTTCTTCAGGAGGTAAGGAGATAAAAATTTTATTAGATTGAAGGCCAATGACTATAGCTTAGTTTGCCAGCCCTCAGCTGTTCCCCAAAACCCTGACAAGCACATTGGGAATTTCAGAGTGAGAAATTAATTGGCCACAAGGCAAGCAGAGATTTCAGTGAGATAGCTAAAGGCAAGAAACATAATTTTAATTGTATATCAGCTACGATTGGGACTAAACAGTAGACATCAAAAACCTGAAAGACAGCAAAATGGTAGGGGGCAGTCAAGTCACTGAGAGTGGGCTACCCTCAATTCTATCTCAGCTCTGTCTTTTTTTTTTCTACCTCAAAAACTGGCAAGAAAATTCAATGGAGTGTAGAACCCGTCTTGGCTGACAAACTATTGTCTGAATATATAGAATGAAAGAACTAGAGGTAGCAGAGATAGATAATGTTTTAGAACCATTACAGATATTCACTCCAAAATTTATTTGAGCTGTGTTGGGTAAGAGAATAGATTTCTAAGGGTTTTTTCGAGGGTCTGTGAAACACACTTGGCATTTGACAGAAATATTTAAATGATGGAAAGTCACTACTATTGTCAGCATTCTTTCCCTAAAGTCTGAAAGAAACTGTGTCTGGGATACCCATACACTCATTATTGCCACATGACTTAGAAATCAGTCTGAGAAATCAGTCACTGTAGTGAAATTAGTGGACTCAGAAGAATCCTCAGGAGGAAAAATTGCCCACTGAATGATTTTTTTTAATCCCTTCCCACCATCTGTAGAAGTTTATGTTTGGCTTGCATTTTGCTGGGTTACTTTAGATGGCAATGCTGATGCTGCAGATTATGATTAAAAATGTGGATAAAGTGCTAAGAGTCTGTACGTTACTGTGCTTTGACTGGACAAGAATAATGGGTGATTCTGGCATCTGAAATGTGACCATAGTCTGATGCTAATTCGGTACAGAGAAATTACAGTGAATGAGCTTAAACAACTGTTCACAGCACCTTGGTGTATTCCTGTTCCAGTTGTCTCTCTTTGCATTATTGGGAAGATACGTGTGTTGAGAGGAGGGGCAGTAACCTTCTGCTCAGAGCTGTTTCAGAGGCTTCATGTTGTCTGGCTGTACCTGCAGGTCAGCAGTAAATAGAAGCAATATGTCCTGCTTTTAAAACTTACACTTAACTTCTATGGTCAATATGAGTTTGCAACTATTACTAATGTTATAAGATGTTAGTTGTTAAATACAACCAGACCTAAATTTGAAAAAGTTGCCTTATAAGCCAAATGAGAAAGATAGATATTCTCATAACCTCACGATTATTAAATAACATAGGTTAGACAAGTAAATAGCCTTACGTTTTAAGGGTGTTTAATGAACAATTTTGCCTTTTCTCCAAGTGATCATTTTACAAACACAATAAATGAATCATATAGCACAGCTGAAATAAACAAGTTATTTCATCATAAAAAGGCCCTGCAGTAAGAATAAACACAATCAGATCTGTACTCTTCTGAATAAATTATGAAATTCAGTTTTATTGTGTTTGATTGAGAATTTGTGTAAAATAGAAATGCTAAGTCATCACAAACCTGTGATAATCATCATGATGATTATATTCATGTCAATGGATATAATGCTTCCCATCTCTTTTTACATAAGTAAGTAGCTGCAAGGGATTTGATTATTTTCCAAATTTTCACACTTCAAACTGTAAAACTAATCACATTGTCTGGTATGTAGGCAATTTATGATGTTGCTTAATAATGTGATTCAGCCTAGGGAAGGAACAGTAAAAGGTGTAGGCTCGATTTCAGTCTCACTAGAACTCAGGTA
Organism: Prinia subflava; assembly: GCF_021018805.1. Taxonomy (NCBI): domain Eukaryota; kingdom Metazoa; phylum Chordata; class Aves; order Passeriformes; family Cisticolidae; genus Prinia; species Prinia subflava. The sequence continues at coordinate 47,019,374 of NC_086283.1, read as the reverse complement.
GACTCATGATCAGCTGAACTGTGTGTTAAGATATGGTTATTAAAATTCTTAGAGAGATGTCTCTGTCTGAATTAAGTGCAAACAAGACCATATGCTGAAGTCAATACCACAGACTTTCACTTATCAGTAAATGTGAGGGAGAGATGAAATAGAATGGGTGGGAGGAGAGGAGAAAGAGCATGACAAACACAGACTAAGTAGAAAAAAAATCATCACTCCATGATATTGATGGCATCCCCTTGGTCCTCATCTTCTGGTCTTCTTGGTGATGAGGGTTCCAGCCTTGTCAAAGTTATGGTCACTGTCTTCATAGAGTGGGGGAAGCACAGAAAGCACAGAATCCATTGCATTTATATTCACTCAAGTTCAGGTGGGAATGCCCAGGTACCTTGCCTTGTAAGGTGTTACAGCTGCCTGTTACATCAGCGAAGCTGAGTCGTTTATGTTCCACCAGTTATGTCAGGGATGAATAACTTCAGGCTCTGTGTGAAAATCCTGATTCTTTCCCAGAGGGAAGTTTTCACACCTGAGCCATTATGTAAGAGTGGACTGGCATGATAAAAAGTGCTATCCCACTCACAGGACTTGTCTCTTATCAGCCTTTTTTAGCTGTGTCAGGTGGATTGTCTGAGTCATTAATCATTAACAGTCCAGTCTCTCAGTCTGTGATTGAAATATGAATATCCAAGTGCTTCATTATTTAATGCATTTAATACATTTCTTCATTTGGTTTTAGCATGTCATAAAAGATTGGGAAGCAAGGTCAATTAATACCTTTTTTCTGTGTTTCAGCTCTAAGTTCAGCAGTAAGATACAGTATGTCAACACGTTGGCAGAGCTTCGTGAGATGATTCCAATGGAATATGTGCATATACCAGACAGTATTGTCAAGTAAGTGATGTACAGTAGCACGTGCTTGTTCTAATGGAAACTATTTCCACTGATTAATAATAGTGTTAAAGACTGTAAGAAAGACAGAAAGCACTTTCCTGATTTTCTTAATAGTAATTATGTGTTGTTCCACAAACATTTCACTGTCAAACTTGGAAGCAGGACACCACTGTGTAATGGAAACACAAAACACAATAAATATTTACTTCTAGGGGAGTGGAAAAATCATTTTTCCTTTCCTGAGGTATCATCTATGCTGTATTTTTTCATAATTTTTACCTCTATTTAAGTGGAAGTATTTTCAAGTTTTAGTCATGCAGGGCTTTTAATAGATCAATTAAACAATAGCCTATTCAATAGAAGACCAGTAAAATTCCATAGGTTTACTGTTCCTTGCCTTGTCAATTTTCGTGGTTAAATCCACAACCACTAAAAGACAGTTTCTGAGTTTTGCTGCTTATGTGAAGAAGTTTCTTCAATGCAGGCATTTTCAAAGGAAAATATGTGTTAAAAAAGCTGTAGGAAGTTAATTGGCATTGCTCACCTCAACTGACTTTTTTTCAGAGCTGAAAACAATAAGAGGAAATGGTATACCAAGACTGAAAAAAATCATGGTTTTCATGTAGTCATTATTTAAAAGATGTTCTGTTCAGGAATTTAATTTTTTTTTAATTGTTCTCTTTAGTAAATGTCCCAGGTTTTGAACAGCCTGTTCTAGAAGGTAGTTTGAAGAGTAGATATGCAGGTATGATTGTATATTCATTATGACTGGTTAATCAGCTTTTGAAGTTCACATAGGTCTGCTCAACCCAGGCAGGAATTTTCACACCTGTTTCACAGTGGTTGTAAAGCAATTTCCTTTGTCAAGCTGGTGGTGCAATTCCAGGAAGCAAGTGAGAAGCTCAGGTCTGGCAATTGCTGTTGTGAAAACAGTAAATTACAGTTGTGAAATCAAGGGTCATAGAGACTTTCACTCAACTTCATTTTCTGCTGTGACTTCTTTAGAGGTGGAGTGATGCTAAGAATGTGAAGCAGAGGCTGTTGGTCAACTGACAAAGAGATGTCCATAAAGTTCTAACATCCCTCACAAATTTTCTTCTGATTCTTGTAAACATTTTGGTTTCTTACAGTTCCCTTCGATAGAAACCTTACCCTGATACTCAGAGAGTTTCCTTGCTGTTTTTTACTGTTACATTTTGGCAGTACACACATACACAATGTGTTACACACATTTTTTCTTCCCTGTACACTTAAAAATGTACACTTCTCAGTTTACACTCAAAAATGTTTGAAAAGTCCACTCACCTCTCAGACTGAAGGAGAAATGATCTCAGCACTACTACCAAAGAAACTTCAGTACTTAAGGAGTTTTAGGGTAATGCCTGCTTTATGTCATCAGCAGCCAGATCAGAGATCATGATTTTGCTGGAGAAGACAGAACTGGAAAGACTACAATTGCACCCATTGGTGGCAAGCATTTCAAGATACTGTGATAACAAGATTTAGTGGCTATGTGTATTCAAGGCATCTGTGAGTGGCTATTCCCATACCACAGGGAGAAGAGCAATGTTCAGTTCATAGCTCCCCTTCTGCTGCCAATTCAGACAGATTTCTATACAAAAATACAACTCATCTTTTGGCTTCATAATTGCTCCACTGCCAAGAGCAAGCATACCACTTATGGTCAAGAAAAATCCCACCTTTGAAAGCACACAGTGTTTTGCCAGAATGTGGGTTATGTGGTTTTTTGGTAGTTTTCAGTGAAGCACAATGCAATATGATTGTTGTACCATATGAACTTGTACATCTTTTCTCTTCCTTCATCCACTCTTATCTTGTAAGGTATGATGAAGAGAAGTGTATTAAGAGAAGAATGAGGTAAAACTTGCTTTCTAGCCCATGCTGCTGCTCATAATGGAGTGAATCTGTGTGACAGCCTTTCACCTGCAGGCGACCTCAACAGCTGAATGAGAGAGGACTTGCAATGACGTGGCATCTTACTTTCCCCTTCAAGCTGTTGAGATCAGCCTCCCTTGCCAGTAAAACTCACTGAACTGTAAACGTCCTTGACTTGGCCCAGGCTGCAGCTAGTTTAACTTTATCTGATAGAGCAACTGAATGCTTTCAGCTCTGTCCACTGGGCATGCCTCAGACCCCTGCTGCTTCCCTGTCCCTGCCTCCAAGTGAGCTAAATAAGGACTTAAAATTTTAAGGTGGGTTGAGCACAGGGATAAATGGTGTCATACTGAACTGAAGAGCTTTAGAGTTAGCCCTGAATCGTACTGGGTGCCTATTTTAAAAGCATGTACTGTATTTGTTCTTTGCTCTGCTATTGCTCTGCTTCACTCTTATGCTCTGCTTGCTTCTCTGTTTCTTTGTATCGATAACTTTTACTCACGCAGACTGGATGAAGAGCTGAGGGAAGCTTCAGAAGCAGCTAAGTAAGATAGCTTTCTGCTGGATGCTGGCATAATATTGTTTCACAGGAGTAGCTTGAATGCAAGTAGTACATTGTGTTTGGTGCAACAGTCAGCTTGTATTTTCAATTACTGTGTAAGCTGCCTCATTTGTGAATTGACTTCCCCTCTCACCGCTTTTGTACTGCTGGGTCTCAGTAATAAATAATCATACCCTCACACTATAAAATTTTTTTTGCTGTTTTTTGATGATTGTTTCAATAGTCGTAAGAATGACTGAAATCATGTACTCCGTTAACATGGATCATTCAATATTTTTTACTCTTCCCCTTTTATGTCAGATGATTCATACAGTTGTTAAGAGGTAGTCTTTCTACAATTTTTTTTTTACAGTTCACTAAACTAGGGTTAGTTACCTCAGTTAAGGTAGCTATATAAATTCTTCTGTCTTTCCAGTGTTAGCTGGATAGACTGGGGAATTAATACTTGATAATAATATTATATTATCTATGATTACTTAATAAACCAGTGGCAGGTGATGTTCAGATACGTTAAAATTATAACTCTGTGCTTTGAATTGAATGTAATGTGGTAGTATGGGGTAGAGTACCAAATAAATCCTTTAGAAAGTTTACAGTGTACTTTCCTCATGTGGGTATTGTACGCAAAATTCCTGAGCAGGAGTCTGTGTCTGTTGGTTCTAATATAGCAGTCTCCCTTGCAGAGGAGAATGTAACTGTACCAAAATTTTCTGTAATTAGAAATGTTGAGTTTTGAAGTTTCTTCTCAGTCAGTTTTCTTTTGCTTATGCATGTCAAGATTTTCAACTTACAGCTGCTTTTTTGCTGTACTTTTTCCAAAAGTTCCTTCTTTTGCAGTACACATTTTCCTTCAGTTCTTCAGAGATTAGTTTCTAAAACAACCACAGAGAAATATCTAAAACACTGGCCACTGCTTTTTGATTCTAGCAGTTAACACTGCCTCAGAAGCAATAAATTCACAGTAGTTATCAGATGCCACCTGACTATTTTGTTAAACAAAAAGGCCTACCCAGCCTTAAATGCAACTTCTGTCCCTTCTGTTCACATGTTTTCAAATGCATTGTATATGTGAGAAATGAGAACTCTGTGCAAGAAAGCTGCTTTCTTGTTACTCCATTTAAGATAGTAGAGGCTGCAGTGTAGCAAGTGAAAGGGGAACAAAATATTCATAATGAGGCATCACTGATTATTGTTACTATTGGATGTATGAGATCACTGTAGTGTATTTCCCCTTATTTAAAAAAAAGCTTAAAAATTTGTTACTCAAAGTAATGTTGTGTGTTGTGGGCACTAAGATCCCTACATTCCTAAAAACAACAACATTTGTGTGTTCGTGTTTTCAAAGGTACTCACTACAGTTAGTTTTTACATCCCCAAATTTGATGTCATATTTTAAAAGAGAAAGAAATCAACACAGAAAAAATGTTTACTCATCTTTTTCCCTGTATCCAGAACTAGCTGCCTCTCAAATGATCCAGAAATGGCTTCAGTGGAGCAGGAGTAAGAATCTATGCCTAATACTGTCATTCATTACATTTTAACATTATTTTACAACCATGTGTCTAGGAACTGAGGCTGGGTAGACTCCTTAAGGCTTTTTTGAGACCTAAATACTTTTATGGTAATATTCAGGATCGATGTGTACAAGCAGACAAAGCATTGAAGCTTTATTATATTTATATTTTACATAATTTATGTATGTGTGATATACTGAAGATTTGTTATATTTGTATTGCATTGGGAATGTGTTCAAAGTGTTCTTAACCATTTGCAAGCTGAGATACAGAGAATATTCAGGTTAAATTATATTAAAAACAGATAGAAAAAGTGCAGCATGATCACAGTGAAGATGGTTCCATTCATTATCCTCAATTTTAAACTTGCCATTCTCATTCAAAGATTAAAAAGTCTTACATTTTACTTTAATTTCTGGGCCATACTCTTTAATGCGAGCCTTCTCTTTGCTTTTCTGCTTCTCAGCTTCTTTCATAATTATTTTTCTGATTAAATCTTACGCATCTTTAAGTCTTTTCCCTTCAAAGATGGACTTGTTCCCTTGGAAATGGGAATGTGTCAGTCCTGTGGTGTGCTGTTGCTCTGACTGATGCGGTAACTGAAGCGTGCAGATGGAAAACCCTGCACTGCTGCCCTTGCTGTTCATCAGGGAGTGTGTGTAGGTGCAGTGTGCCACAGGGGTGCTGACAGAACCAGCCTTGCAGAGGAGGGTGTGTTCTGGCCAGCGTGCACACGGCACAGGGATTGAGGCCTCTGCTGTCCCTGCCCGTCCGACGGGTGTGTAGAAATACACTCTTGTCTCACACGGTACAGGAAATATTGTATAGTCAGCCTGAATCCTCAGGAAAAGATTCCAGCAATAACATGAGTATTAATAAACAGGCAAGTAATTAGAAGTATATGTAGCAAAAAGTTGCATAAATAAATCGAAGCTTTGGTTTTTACTTTTTAAAAACTAAATCAGTGCTCTAGTAAGATATCACACTGTCATACCTCATACACAGGTTAGAACCATAAGTTAAGTTCCTGATTCCTGAACAGGAATTATATCTCATCTCCTTTTTTTCTCAGGCACTGTTTTATTCTATAATGAGTCAATACAAGAACTGTTTTTCAAAGTATACAAACAAAAAAAATGGCATGTTAAAGACTGTTTGTGTATGATTTTGACCTTTTGTGGCTTGAACAACTTTCCTGTTTTTCTCAAAAGATAAGCTGAGCAGCAAAATGCAATACAAGAAGAGAATTTACATTATGTTAAATAAATATAGTTAAGGCCAAATTAATGGCATTTATTTTCTCTGCATAAATATGAATCTGTCTTCAGAAGTGCCAATAATTTTTCTGTGATCATATCCATTATTCCTTGTGTAATTTCTTCAGGAAATAGCATCCTATGTAAATCCCTTCACCCTGAGAACAGCAGTTTTACACAGACTTTTTTTCTCTATGCTTTCTGCTAAAATGCCTTGGGAGTCTGCCCAGCACTTTGTTTGCTTCTGTTGTCTCTTTCATTTTGTTTCGAAAGCCTTTGTCTGTTGTTATGCTTCCTTGTGTTCTGTTTTGTTCAACTTGTTGCACTTCTTCATGACTTTAAAAGAAATATTGTGAAATAATTCATAGTGGAGGAACTGTTGTGTAACAGTTCATAAATATTGAGGAAACTTTGAATTTTGTATTCTTTAAGGAAGACTGTATATTGAGGCAGCATTTATGAAGATAAATGCTTACTCTCTTACTTCTAACTCTAAAGAATACTTCTAAAGTGTTTGATGACATGTGCTTTGCACTGAATAGCAAAATTATATGCTTAGGAAAATTTTGAGGGGTACCCATTCCTGCCACACAGTTGTATCATTCTGCCAGTGGATCTTCCCCCACTTGATGTACTTCAGACTGGAATTACTGAAAAAGTAGCTGTTAATGTCAATAAAACAGTAACAGAACTTACCAAGATGTGTACTTGCATAGGTGTATCCACAGATAGGATGCGTGTAAGTTAGATCACACTACTGCATTGAAGGAAATGAGAGATGAAACTCTGTGGGAGCTGAGGACTGGGGAAGTAACTAGCCATGTGTTTTCAGAGCACTCATTAATTTTTGTTGTTGTTGTTCTTCTTTGTCATTTTGTTTTTAATAAATAGAATCGACATGACCCTGAAATAAGAAGCATCATTGCCAGGCATTTGAAGAAGAGGATTCACATGGATGTTCATCACCCAGACAATCACAACCACACTGTACAATAAGTGATTTGGTCAATTGTTTTTGGTTTATAAGTTTCTCCTGTCATTCAGCAGTTCAAGAAGACCAGAAGAGCCGGTCCTATTTGCCATGGAAACAGCAGAATTTTGGGGCCTAGTTATTTTTGTTGTTTTCAGAAACAGTTTTTATTAGGAAAGCCATATCATCTAGCATTGGTTTCTTTGTGTTTTTGCCATTTCTGTTTATAAGGATACCATTTTACCAACAGTGTGCCTCATGAATAGGTCAATGAGAATGGGGATTTTTTTGGTTTTGTCTTCAGCATATTAATGTTTATGCATAGCTGAATGCGATCATTATTGTTACAATAAGTGTTAGTTTGCTTGTGTCACAGAGCAGCAGCAACTTTATTGTTTAAAAATAATTTTAGAAATTATGGAGGACTTTCTTGAATTTGACAGGCCATGTTAGATAAGGCTTTGGGCAGCCTGTCCTAGTGAAAGCCTGTTCCTCCACAAGGCGAAAGAGCTGGAACTAGATGATTCTTAAGGGCCCTTCCAACTCAAAGTATTCATGCTTTTAGGAATCTGTGTTTCTTGCTGTCTAAAAGTCTTTCCAGCTTCATTAAATGACTTTTTTTATTTGGTCAGAGAGGAGTGTGATGTGCTAAAAAATAATAATTAGTCTCATTAGACTTCCCAGAGGATGAACAACTGAAATTAATTTTATTTTAATAATGCAGTTTATTATATTTATTTCAGGCATGATTTTTTAGAAGCAGCTAATCCTATAAATGATTTTCATACATTTTGAAATCCTTGGAGCATTAATTTATTGCTGCTTTCTAAGTCTGTTTCTTCCAGAACACTTTTTTTAAAGTTTTGAATCTTCAAGTGACATCCTGTCTCCAATTGTAAAGTCTGTTCATTCTCTGCATAAGAATCAAATATTATTTTCTACTAGGAGCTGCAAGCTGGGAGTCATACTCATCTGTTAGAAATAATTGTTAAAATCTTGCTCCAAGTGTTTCTATTAGATAAAAAAAAAAGTCTTATAATGGTATTTATTGTCTGTGTCACAGAACACACCAGTAAAAACATAAAAAAGAAAAAACCCTAAGCATCTTTTGTTTGCTGCTGTCCTATTTATTGACACAAAAGGTACTACAGTAAGTCCTGCTCCTTAATGGGAAATAGTTTCAGTTTCTCAGATCATGCTTTTGCAGGTGTGTGCCCATTAATTATCAAGAGATTTCTGTTTGTCTGCTTTAAAAAGACGAGAGTCAAGAATAAGATAAATGTTTTCTCTTACCCTAATGAATACACATATGCACTTTCCAAACCTGATGACTCACCTGCCTTTGGGAGTCCTGATGGAAGTCTTATTATTACATACTCTCTGAAATGGTATTCTTTTTTTCACAAGATTCTTGTATGCCCTAGGATTACATCTGTGGATTCTTTACTTTGTAAAGAAATCCTAAGGCATAACAATTCAAGATAAGTTGCACCTTTTAATATGGTGTAACTCAAGTCCTCCTTTCAGTTCAGAATTATTAACGAAAGAGAAAACAAGCAAAGTATTTCTTGGGACATAAAGTTTAAGCAGAGGCAGTAGAGTGTGAACCTTTGCTTTTTTCAGCAGGATCTAAATTGAAAGTGAAAGTTCTATTCTGTCCTTCATTTGAAAGTTTGATGTTTTTGTTCTGTGGTTTGCACATTTCCAACTCTGTCAGTTTCTGTCTTGTATTTGCAAGGTAGTCTGCAAGCAGTGAAGCAAGTGTCTGTCATTGTGTGCATAGTTGTTCAGCTACTGTAACGAAGACTGACAAAATTGTCAGAAAGGCAAAAAGTGCTTTCTTACTGGCCAGCATGAAAACCAAAATACATCCCCTCTGCAATTCTCTCTCTGTGCTGGTATTTCTGTCTTACTTGCTAGTCTGCTGTTTCCCATCTTTCTGTCGGTTCCTGTAAATTTTCACAGATAAAGGGCCTAATCCTGCTGACCATTGTTGCTGCTCTGTAACCTTGTCCTAAACTAGGGTCTGGTAGTTTCCACCTTTTCTCAGATATTTGAATCCTGGCTTGTGTCTGCCTTATAAAAGTGCTGTCACTTAGTATATTGGGGATAATGTTTTATGTACAGATTAATATTTGTATTAACTTCCAGATGCTAATTAAGCTTCATTAAGATCTAAACTATTAAAAGCATTGAGTAGCATGAAGTTGTGTCTTTTGTAGACCTGTAGTTAAAGCCTCTTAGGACAAGCCACATGACTTGTGTTATGCAATAGATGAGAAAAGTTTCCACTAGAAGAGAAGTTCACCACAAAGCAGAGGTTCAGCACAAATCTTCATTCACTGTTGGAGATCTAAGTGGGGTATAAGAGATTTGTGATTTTAGTGGTGGACATCACCTCGGAGTTGAGTTTAATTCTGTTTGCTTTGTGTGAAATTCCTAAGCAGCAAAGGTATGAAATAATGTGATTATTATGGGCAGAATAATGATGGCAGCCTGCAATGAAAGGAATTTGTTTAAGCCAGATGTCACACTAAAACAAAATGGGGCATTGATGTGATAGTTAAAAAATGATTGCAGGATCATTGCAGGATTGCAGTGTGGTTGTCTTTGCTTATTAATATATTTTGAAAAGTTTTTTAATGTTATGACATGGCAATTCTATGTTATACTAACAATAACATACCGATATTACTAATTCAGTAGTTTGTTGAAAGAGAAATATAGTATGTATAATTGCACAGATACAAGCTTTTATATATGGATTTTTTCTACTGTGTATCAGAGTGCTCAGATGAAATATAAATTAGTAGTCGCAAATTTTTTGTTAAAATACCTATGCTGACTTTAATTATAGATTAAGCAATACAAGGATATCTAATAGCATTGTATGGATATGTATACCTATGAATCGAAATAAAGAGTTGCAACCCACCACTGGACATATTTCCTTTCAGTACCAAATTGTGGGGTTTTTTATTCCCTGGGTGCATGGACATACTTGATTGGTTCAGATCAGTTTTTATATAGTTACAAATATTTTGTTTTCCTTTGTGTTCCCTGTCTGTCCTTCAAGAAATGGAAACAGAGTCAATTTTTTGTCTTACGGTATTATTCCCCCTCTCTATTTATTAAAATCCTGGCTTTGTTGATACTAGCAGTATCATTCCTGAAAGAAATCAGCAGGAATTCTTTCAATTTCTTTCATTTTGTGTCCATGCTATTAAGTAAAGATCAAATGCACAGATAGTCTCAGTCCATCTCGTATGTGAGAAAGGCAAAAGCTACAGGGCAGAAAGAGACTGACTGTGAAACCACCCTGAGCAGATTAACAACCTGACTGACCTCAGTGAAGGAAAGGGTCAGAGCTGGTGGACGTGGAATCCTCTCACCTGCCTGGTACATTGTGCCCACATGCCAGTCCACATCTGTGTCAAATGGGCCAATTTATACTGCCCACTATGTAAACCTGCCTGATTTTTGGAGCTATCCTGAGCATTGTCCAGTGAGGCACCAAATACAGGATTAAAGAGGATGAGTTATGGCTTTGTAATTGGCATCCACCTGCAAGCAGCTCTGTGAGTGCTCCTAGGCCTTTTCAGAGTCAAAGCAGTTGGATTAAACAAACCTTTCATGCTTGTTGAAAATAGGTTTCTTGACTTCTGATAGGTTTGGAGATCTATCAGATGTTTACCAAATTATCTGTTTAAGTGTTAGAATTGACCCTCGGTTTCCTACTAGTGGCACTAGTGGAATAAATGACAGGTCACATTGTGTTAGCTGTGCAGCCATATTTGTTTATTTCTAGAAACTAGAGGGATGTCCCTGTATTGCCTGGCACAGATGAAGCCAATTGAGCAAGCATCAGATTAGCAGTTTTACTTCTCTCATTTCCCTCCAGTCATGCAACCTCTCTGGCACCCTGTTCCTTTGCAAAATGCAGCTATCACCCAAACAATTACCTCTTATGCTCAGGAGAAGACCGGAGAATGGCACTGCGAAGTTAAAATATCAGCTGTTCCTGCTTGCACTGTTACAATTTAAAATTCTGTAGTCCTTGCTTAACAAAAGGTCAACCACTACAAAATGCAAACTCTCCTCCCAAAAAATTACTTTGCAAAGGGACTGGAGTACCTTTAAAAATTATGTGCTTGGTTCTTGCATTTATTTTTCCTAGAAACATTCACCCATTTCAGAAGTGGTCACCTACTGCTCACACAGTGAGGTGAGTATGAATTCTCTCAGCAGTCCTAGTGACTCTGGTTTGTCCATCCAGCCCAAACAATAGAATTGACTGGGCTGTGCTCTGCCAAATTTGAGAACCTGAAAGGAACTACAGCCTAAGCTTGCCACATTTTTTATTACTTGTTGTTTTCTTGCATTTGATATAACCCTGTTAAATGTAGCTTTGTGGAAGTAAGGCAGAATCTCTGCCTTACCTACCTTTTGGTACATGTTAGTACATTTAAAAGTGCTAAGACTGCTGTAGGCTTTTTGATGTATCTGTGCTGGTTGATCCTGTAGCAATTATTTTTAAGGAAAAACACACATGACTGATTTTACAAGTACACTTGCAACCTCCTTATTTTTTTCCATTTTGGAAAATCCAGTGTCTTGGTCTTTTATATAAAACAGGAATCAAAGGGTAAAATAGCCTTTTTTTTTTTCTTTTTAATGAAATTAATGCTATTATTATTAGAAGACAATTTTGTGAGCTAGTATGTTCATATACATCGGCACTGTTAACAAGGTGTTTGCTGTCTTCAAAGGATGAAGGTTTTGGTCTTGAAACCAAAATTATGTTAGGTGTGAGAATGCTCTTTACTATATTACCACTGTAGTGCATCGTATTTGGACTGTAAAGAGAGAAGAAATGTCATTTCTAGGCAATATCACATATGAAAAAGTAGTCTGAATGTGGCACAGCACTGTTTCTGAATGATTTTTAGATGCCTTGAGGGTCATACCTGCAGACCCCTGTGCCTGTCCTAACACTAAACTAGTGTAGTGACCTGTGGACAGTCTTAGGATGAAATACTGACTCCAAAGAATGAAGTTTCTGTTATGTTTGAGTTGACCGTGACCTCTGTAGGAGGCTGCTGCAGTGCAGTGTTTCTCATACAGTATCTAGTCTGTCAGAAAAACTATTGCACTCTTAAGCTTTTCAAGCCACGCTGTTCACAGGAATTAAATGTATTCCCTTTATTTCATTTCTCAGTATTGTCTGTTTAGCCAAGTCAAAACGTACTGCTAAAATATAATCAGTTAAAAGGAAATTCAAATCCACAGTGTCAAAACGTTATCTTCTTGCCTCTGTTATGTATTTCAGCAAGCAGCAAGCAAAGCAGCCTCCAGCAATGCTAGGAAAATAATCCTCAGAGTACTTCCCATGCTGCTCCCTGAGGCCTGGTATGTAAAGCAGACTCTCCCTATGAGAGAGTGACTCAGAAAATTAAGTGCTGGCTTTGTATCACAGACGTGTGTTAAGCCATCATGACTATAAAACTTCATCTCTGTCTTCATCCCTTTGAAGTATGAACAACTTTGTCTTAAACAACCAGCCGAAAGAATACAGAGAATATTAATGTGAAATTTGGCCTTTATGATGTAAAAAGTAAGAATAAGCAACACAGCTAAAATTATCAGAGAAGGGAAAACTAGGGGAAGGAAGGAGAGGTCAGGGAAATGACTGGGGGAGGGGAGGGTTATATAGGCTCTTTCTGCTTGAGGCTCCAGCCTCCTTCCAAATTCTGATTCTCCTTGGGGAGAGCTTCTGAAGCATAGCAGGCCTATTTGCCTGGAGGCATTACTTAAAAGAAGCACAAGTGAGCTCTGTTCCAAACATTCTTTCCCCTCCTTATTTAAAGAAATGATGGAATCCCTGGAGATAAGTGGTTTAATCTTCACTCTGGTGTTTAGAATAAAACCCACTCAGCCCTTGTGTAGACAGCACAGGGGAGAAAGCTGAATAAATGGGAAATGTTGCATAAATTTAGAAAATTAAATTTTGCACTCTTCTTAGTGACTTGCACAGAATAAGCATGATTCAGAAGACATCATAAGTGTGAATTAGGAAACAAATTACATATAGAAAGGAAAGAGCAAGATGCAATAGGAGGGCATATGGAACATGGTGTTTTATAGTGGAAAACAGCTGCAGGAGAGAAATGACAGAATAGGAGAAGACCTATACCAAAGAGGAAAAATGGAGACCAGAAATGAAATGTTAAGTAAATAAAAAACCCCTTATCGCCTCAGGAGAGAGTTCTTGTGTTACTTGACAGATCAATAGCAGTGCTCAGAGGAGAAGCTGCCATCTCCTGAAGGTGTCACAGTGGTGTATGATGGCATAGATTTATGCAGAAGTAAAAGACCTCAAGTTATCTATTGGCCCACTTCTTACTGCATTACTTACTGGAACAGGAAAGAAAATCAATATGGTGGAAGAAGTGAATTGAACACTGCAGATTTTGGTGTCAAGCAGCAAAATTAGCGAGGCCTTGCTGATCCACTGAAGTTGGTCTGATACTCATTAAGTACAAGAGTTGGCTTTGATGGAGTTCCGTCGCTGATACGATCATACTGAACAGATGAGCCCAGGACATGGTCCACTAGTAAGGTTACATTATCCAAGGGGTCACTGTACTCCCAGGAGGAGAGATTCATAGATACTAGCTGCTGCTGTTTTCTCTCAAATCAATTTTCTTTGGAAAAATTTCCATTAAAATAGAATTTTGTTTAGTTTTTATGAACTGGAGACTCGAAATCTCTGTCTAGTAGGCTGTGACACACAGTAACTGTGAGAAGTGTCTCTTGTTCACAGCTCCTGTTAGATTGAAAGCTTTCTGCTTTTCTTACCATCTCACAGATGCTGACCTGCCACAGCCACTCCCTCCCCACAGCTGGATTTGGAAGGGTAAAAGTACCAAAACTTGTAGGCTGAGATAAAGACAATAGGTAAAGGAAAAGCTGTGCACCCAAGCAAAGTAAAGCAAGGGATTTGTTCAACACTTCCTGTAGTCAGGCAGCCATCATCAGGAAAGCAGAGCTGCATCATGTAATGGAGACTTGGAAAGATAAAAACCATGAGCACACCCCTTCCTTCTTTTTCTCCCCAGCTCTTTATGCTGAGATGATGCCTTATGATCAGATTGTGATATCCCTTTGATTAACTAGATTCAGCTGTTCCAGCTGTGTCCCCTCTCAACTCCTTTTGCCCTCCTGGTTGCTGGGTGGAGGAGCAGAAAATGGCTTGACTCTGTGTAAGCCTGCTTAGCAGTAACAAAAAAAAAAAAAAAGATTGACAGGATGGTGAGCACTGGAACAGGTTTTCCAGAGAAGGCTGTGGATGCCCCACCCCTGGTTGAGGCCAGATTGGATGGGGTTTTGAGCACCCTGGTCTCGTAGAAGGTATGCCTGTCCATAGCAAGTGGGTTGGAACTAGATGATCTTTAAATTCCCCTCCAACTCAGGCCATTCTATGGTTCTGTGATCTGTTTGCTATCAATGTCATTTTGGTCACAAATCCAAAACAGAACCATACAAGCCACTATGAAGAAAGCTAACTTGTAACCCAGCCAAAACTAGTACACCAGATCAAAACCAGGCTGCTAATAAACATAATTTTCGCCTGCTAAATCTGAATTCAGGCATTTTTAGCTTAAAATGTTGTTCCTTAAACAGAGCAGTGATCAGCTAGACACTGGTCTAAATGCGGTTGGTGTTCTGACATTTTCAATTCATAGCAGGCTTGTCAGGCAGGCTCAGTACCTGCTGTGGAGCCCTTTCTCAATTGCCAGAATATGAAGGGAGTAAAAATGTATGAGGCTAGTGATGTGTACCCACAGAAACAATGCTGTCACCAATTTTTTTAACTTACTTGCCAGATCTAGCAAGTCCTGGGGGGAAAAAAAAAACGTATTCTCTTGTGCCAAATCAGACAGGGGCAAAGTGGGCTAAAGGGGTAAAGTCCCCTCAGAATTATCCTTCTGAGGCTGCATAGACATCCGTCTCATTTTCCACTGTGATTTCAAGTGCTGCACTTTCTGGAAAGCTGGTTCTCTGTTTTCCTCTAATATGAGCAGAAACAGCCTAGGAAAAAGTGCAGGATGAGAGCAAGGATAGACTTTTTTTGTGAATGCTGAATAGAACCCAGAAGAGACACTCTTGTGCATCCATAACGGCTTACTCTGGATTTTTTCCTCTCTGGTTTGCTTAGCCTACTAAGTTGTTGATATTTATTAGTTTGTTTGTTTGTTTGTTTATTATTCTTACTACCACTGCTACCACTACAAATCCATATTAGGTGTCTTTACTTCCCTGTTGCCATTCACCAGCACTTCTTCCATTTATGTTTCCTAACTTTATGCCAACTTCAAATGAATAATTACTGTTGATGAATGGCTTTGTTTTTCCATGTTTCTAATTCAAATAGCACTGTTTTAAGCGCCTTCTCTTGAAGCAGCAATGTGGTACAGTGGAAATCTTGAGGGAGCACAAGAAGGTTTCTCATAATCTTTAGTATGAAGCTCAAGACCTGAAGCTCAGAGATTGTGAAACAGTGGTGACAACTCACCTAGGTAGACAGGTGTGATATGATGTGTTACATAGGCACATATTAATAAATATATGTGCATATGTATAGTAGCATAAATTTATTAGCAAAGCCAAAGTTGAAAAGATTATTTTGCATTCAAGTTTTTGTGTTGTATTCAAGCTGTGACAGGTTTGCATCTGTTGCTCTGCTGCCTAATTGGGTGCTGGATGTTTAGTTAACTGTCCCAGGGATAAAACCATTTTTTATGTCCAACAGAATAAATCCATGAATTTCTTCAGTTACAATGCAAAAATGCAGATTCTATGAGGTTTTTTTAGTTTTAACTTTATATCAGTGATTACTCACCATCTGGTAACACAGTATCTCACTGATATTTGCTATGTTTTTGTTTTTGTTTTTCATTCTTACTGGAAATTGTAGGAAGATTTTGTAAGTTCAGAGGGAAGGAAAACCTTTTTGGGGTCTGCCTGTTTTGTTTACTTTGCACATCAATACATCCAGATCTGAAGTTGATGAGATGCCCGTATGATTCCAGCACCTCCTCCTTCCCCACAGGAGGAGAAGCATGGAGGCCACTGAGCTTCTGCAAGCGCTCAGAGCTTTCCCCATGATGGGCATCCTCCTATCATGGAGGCCATAAGGAACCTACCCCATATACTGGCAACTGGTTTAACCAGCTTGAGAAGTCATTCCACTAAGTCATTCCACTAATCCTTGTGGTGTGCATGGAGGAGCAGATGTCTGACAGCCCTTCAGAGTTATTGGTGGAGACTAATGGAAATGTGCAAGTGTATGTGAAAGAAAATCTTGAGTTATGTTGTGCTGCTTTCACCTAGGATTTTGTTTTTGTAAAATACCGAGCTTGCTTGGTGCCTGGTCATTCTGTCTTCACATTCTGTCTTCACACAGATAAGGAAGTCAACACAAGTGTCTCTGATAACACCTGATAGAAGAGAAAAAACAAGTCTAATTGCTTCATAAAAAAAAAGGGGGGGGGGGGGGGGAAGGGGGGGGACAAACCTAAAAACATTTTAATGTATTTAGAGAAGAAAACTCCAGATTATTTACACATCAATATTGATATGAATATTGATATTAATAACTTGGAAATTCTGTGCGTCTCCAGTGGATATTTTAATATTTAATAAGCTCTATCCAAGAAGTTGAATAAACTTTGTCTGTACATCCTTTTGAACATGCAGATGTTACAGGGTGCCTGTTCAGTGCTTCTGCTTGGGGAAGTGTTTGAATGTAGTGATCATCAGCTGCTGCAGTCATCAGCAGACAGATTCATCTGAGGGACATTTCTGTCAGCTGTTTCAAGATCACTCAAGAGTTAGAAACTGAGTGCATGTGGGAAATCAAAAATAAAAATTAGTCATTTGGGGATCTGGGTTGAGAAGCTATGATTTTTCTGAGTATATTAACAAGAATATTTAAAATTGAAAACTAAAAAAAAGTCTATATTTTGGTAGCTTCTTCATGTACAGCCAGATCACAGTTTAAATACATGTATAAACGAATGGTTTTTTTCCTGCTCTTAAGAATTGTCCCTCGAGCCTATGCAGTAGCTCAGAAAGACAGAAGCCTAACTTACTCTGCTCACAGCTTATGGCAGCAAAAGCCTTTCCCTCACCATTGGTTCACGTAAGCCAGGCTTGGGCCATCTCTGCTTCCCAAGATAGCCTGCAGAGAGGCTGTTGTTTAGAGTGAACATTTTATCTGAGCAGGTCTTTACCAGCTGCCAGATTCATTCCTGCCTGTGGCCATACATTGTCCTGCTGCTGCCGTCCCTCTGCACACCCTTCCCCCTCCAGCCCTCTGGCTTCTGGATTAGCCTTCTTCCTGTTCCTGCCTTTCTGAGACTCTATGCAATAGGTTCTAACTATTTGCATAGGTAAAATAACAGCCTGGGGCCAGTACAGTTACACACCTACGTTCTCTGGCTGTTCTATTAACAATGCAATACTCTATCCCAACTGCAGTGAAATCTGGGAAAGATTGTTTTACCTATTATTGCAATGCTCCTCAAGGAGAAAACTGCTACTAGATAAAAACTAGTTCTGAACTGGTCTGGAAGATACAAATAGCCTGCTACCTAGTAAAAATATTGCATCAAGACTTAATTACGAGGCTTTCTTATACACCTTCATTTGAGACATTACCCAGTGTCTATGAAATTGGATTTAACTCAGGAAGCAGTTGTAATAAAAGTAACCAAGCTCCTGTAAGTTGAAAGTTTTGCTGAACTGTATTTCTGCCTGGGACAAGCAGGTCATTATGAGGTGGGGAAAATGCAGCAATTAACAAATCTGTGGTAGCCACTGGTAACAGGGTTGAATTCAGACCATTTGGCTCAATTTCTACAGGTATATGAATCCCTCAGGAAAAGTTGGGTTCAAGGTTTTTCTGTGCTTCCCCAATGAGGCCTTTTTCAGTTTCAGAAGTCTCACATCTCGATAGTGGCTACATAGTTTTCCAGTTATTCTATGTATTACCTTTACTTTTACTTCCTTACCCTTTCTATTAAATGTCCTTTAATGTTTATTTTTTTACTTCTGTTCTGAGGAGAGGAACATTCAGGGAAGCTGATTCCCAAACCCACTGGCAACATTCAGCCTGTGAAGGCCTCAGTGTTTGATAAGCATTAGGTGTATTATTCCTAAAAGTCTTTGTGTGCTAAGTAGTTCTGTAGCTATTCTAGTGCCATAACAAATGGCATCGCACACCTTAAGCCAAGACCTTAAAAACCTGACTGTATGAAAATCCTACAGGACTGTACAAACTAGAAAGCCTGTCCCCTTGCCTTGGTCTCAGACTTTCGGGAGGATGGATTCCTCTTCCTCTTTTCCTTAAGGTAGCATTTTAACAATGTTGGAGAGAAAGTAAAAAGTAAAGGAATGGAAAGATGTAGTAAAAAAGCTTCTAATTTTTGTCAGCAACATGCTTTACTGCATTTATAAGCATCTGTACTTGTCTTTGATGATCACCAACACAACACCATGCTCCATTGCTTATACTTCCAAGGAGCAAAGGTGAATTAGGTAACACAACACTGTGCTTAGCACCAGATAAAATGTAGTCTGGATAAACAAATATAATTTCAAATTGCCTACTAATCTGAAGACTTATTTTGACATTTTTAAAGAGATTGCTTAACTGGAACGGTGAACTCAGACTCCTTTAGCTAAAAGGTGAATCATATTGTTATTTTTATGTTTTCTATTTAGTTCTACTGCAGTCCCCTAATTATTTACTCTTTTTTTTTTATTAATAATCCTCTGTTTCAAAGAAAGGAAGAGCCATCTGCTACTACTGTTAGTAGAAGAGTTAACATGCCTTAAAGTGTTTTGCTAGCATTTCTACCACTGGTAGGTGGGGAGTACCTGATAAGTAATACAAGTTAGTATGTGTATACTCATCTTGACAAAAACTTTCCAGAATGAGTCAATTCAACTGTATGCAGCTAAAAACAACCAGCTAACCTCTCCCATTTCCTAAAATGTGAACACTTACATTGGTGAGCAGAAGCTCTTGTTATGAATGCCAGGATGAAGCTTTGCTTCATGTAATAAGTTTTCAACATCTGGAGTTCTGCTTCTTTCTCTTTTGTGACTCTGACCAAATAACAAATTAAACTTAATTTGTAGGCACACTGGTCATAACTTCAATAGCGATTGAGTGGTCAGCTAACATCTTTTGAAGATTAAATGTGTCTGCATGGATTTTAGAATATAATTTTTAGAAAGTTACATGAGTTACTTTTGTTCTTTGCTGTAAATGGGGTAACATCAGTACTGTGAAAACAGAATTAAAAAGTCCAGTCTGGGGTCTCTTCTCATTCATAGATGATTCCTTTTGTAAGTGCTAGCCAGTGTAAGATGGAACACACAGAGAGAAGATGCCATGTGTTGGCAAAGTACTGACATCCTCACATTGTGATGTACTTTAAATTTGTTTTTAACAATCAGCAGTATTTTAAAAGGTGAGTGCACTGGTTTGGAGACTAGCAGCAGAGTGAGCCTACTGACTGCTGCTGCTACTAGCATAAAGCCAACCTCAGCTGGCTTACTTATCTCAGTACCTGCCACCAGACTTTCTTGGTATGCATAAATTTCCACACGTTAGCTGGCTTTCTCTTCAGCTGTCTGCAGAGACTGTCTTCTGTTTGCTGTTCTGTTCATCAAATGTGGAAAGTAGTTCTTCAAGCTGGCAGATATAATTACCTTTTCAATACTTTTTCATTGTGCTCTCTCCAAATCAATATAAGTATTAGTCACACACTAGCTAAGGCTTTTACTTCAGAACAGTAGTAACTATTGCTAAATGAGAGAGTTCAGTTCTGCTGAGTGCCTGATACTAATTTGGCTGGGTATCAGCAGTAGTTTCACCCACTGCAGCCCCAAGCTGAAAATAAAAGCCTCTTTCACTCAGATGGTCTTATTTATTAGCCTCTTAAAAGTTTCCAAGGGTATGTGCTCAGGACTTTTCAACAGAACTGTTATTTTTCTTCAGTTTTACTCTTGTTCACATTGCTTTAGACAGGAGGAAAGTTTGTGTCATTTTAGTCAGGCCTGTGTAATAGCTTTACTTTGAATCCTCATTTCCAGATTGAAGTGAGCAGAAGTGACTTTAGGATCATGTCATAGTTAGCTGAGATGCCCTTTACATCAGTGAATTCCCTTTGGATGGATGAAGTGAGCTGTCTGGGCTATAGTCTCAGACTTGGGAGATCCAAGGTATTTACAAATATTAAACATACTTAAAAGAAGAGATGCAAAACCTGATCTATTCCATGAGAACAGAAAAACAATAATGACAAACAATAAGCACTTCCTCAGGGCTGCCCATACTAGTTCAGGCAACTCGCTTTAAAGTCAGTGGTTGTTTTTAACCTGAGCAGATTGGACATGGAGCACTTGTATTCCACCAAAACCAGTGGAGAAAGTTGTGTACGTGTTACTTCTCATATCCAAACAGTACTGCCTTGTAGGCTGGCTCTGCTGTTTCCTTGAAGGGTTCACAATCACAGCATGGGGCAGATGTTTGTGATGCTGCACCCTGAACAGCCCAGCATGACACGGTGCTGTATGTAAGTATAGACAAGTGGGATGCCAAAATTACTAAAAAGGACACAATTGCTACCCATCTTTGCTATGACCAATTCCTTACAAGGGAAATAGTACATAATAAACATGTATTTTTTCTCCGGACAGTTACAGTACGTTGAGAATAGACCTGAAAAAATAATGGGCAGCCTATGGCTTAAACCTAGAAGTAAACTCTAGGTATCCAAGGAACATGTGTCAAATTTTTTAAAAATCTAGGAAAGAAAAATTTCACATTTAGACACAAAAATTTCAACAAGCCCAGTGTGTCAGCAAGCAAACAAGAGCTGGGACAGTTCATGACACATTCCCATCCTTGACGGGCACCATGACTGCCTCTTCTTTACTAAAGTTGTAAACTTTATATAATGTTAATACCATTTGCTATAAACAAATGTATTTAAAACCACTACTGTAGTATATTATGTTGTGCACAAATAATTTTAAAGCCCATTTGAAGCTTGCTGAATGGTGCCTGCATTATTCTGTTTATAAGCTTACTCAAATATCATTTTATTTTACATTCAGGTTCAGTTTTATTCCTCTTCGGCCACCCCTGCTGCTGCTCCAGTCCTCAGCTCTTCTGCTGACCATTGATTTCCTTCTTGTTGGTGGCATCACTAGTGCTACTGCCCTCGTCTGGTGTTGTGTTGCTGCGCTGCTGAGGATGGAGTGGGAAGAGATGAGGCAGCGGCAGCAGCTGTTGAGGCAGTGGCAGTAGAAGTGCTGGGATGAGCCTCAGAGCAAGCAGGTTTGTGCCATGGCCCTGCAGCTTTCTGGATAGCTGGAGAGGGTTAGATAACCAGGGCTCATTTCACAGATCACAGAATCATTTCTCTTGGGAAAGACTTCCAAGATTATCACCAATGTCATGGTTTTGTGGCTGAAATATATACTATTGAGTGAACATTTGGGGTGGAAATTGTTTTTGTTTTTCTTTTGTGTACAGAAAAGGAACTAGCTTGTAATCAGGACAATAAAGTAACTTACAGTGGCTTAAAATTTAACACCTGGCTAAATTTAAATATCCTATTTTTCTTTTCTGCAATCAGCATTCAGAAACACTGAGTGAACCCAGTGAAGTTACTAAGGAGTGAAATGACCTATTACGGAGGGCTAGCTCTAAGGCTGAGTTTATCATTAAAGTAAATTCATTGTTCATAGAAAGATATATCTGAAAAAAAAATATCCTAGAAAGACAGGTTGCTCTGTTAGAAATTAGATCAATAAAATATTTAAGAAGGTATACACATTTCTGTAGTGTTTCCCCGTTGTTCAAAAAGTGAAATGTAAACGTTGGTTAATAAATGTAAAAAGCTACTGCACCCCTTTTAAAGCTGAAAGGATGTAAAAGAAAATAGAGTAACCCTTCCGGCACTCGTAGAACATCTGTGGATCTGGAATTTCCTGATGATTCTTGGTTTGTAACTTACCAAACAGGTTTTGTTTCTTTTTCATAACCTTATCTGTCATGACAATTAGTCTAAACTTTAATTTTTTTAAAATATAAATTTATTTCTTTTCTGACCTCTGCTCTCCTATGAGCCTTAAGCAAACACACTTTATGGTTTGTGGACTGAACTAGTAACCAATGTCCAGCCAAGAAAAACAAAATTTTCTCAGCTTTCACTAATGAGGTTAAATGCAGGACAGGTGCTTTTCTCCATATGGGGAAACCAGCACTGTAGCTGTGCATCAGGAAGTACAATAGGAAATACTGCTACAGAGGTAGGTTCTGTTTACAATGAAACCACCAGTATGAAAAGAAAAATACCATGAGATTGGTTTCAATAGAGATGGATCTGGGTTAAGTCTTGTGAAGTGCTATATAAAAGTCAGATACCTCATGGAAAACTTGATGAGAAGTGAAGCACATTTTGCAATATAAAGCTCTTTTTGGCCACTGCTTTATCAAGACCTTTTTCATATTATGAAGAAATTGTCCTGATCTGCTGATGACAATATTCCAAATGCAAAGTCATGAAACAACTAAAAGCAAGAATTATTTACCTCGGATTTGGCTTAGTTCACAAATGTCCACATATCATAGAACCACAGAATGGTTTGGGTTATAAGGGACCTTAAAGATCATCTGCTTCCTACCCACAGGGACACTAGACCAGGTTGCTCAGTGCATCCAGCCTGGCCTTGAACACTTTCAGGGGTGAGGCATCCACAACTTTTCTGGGCAGCTTGTTCCTGTGCCTCGCCACCCTCATAGTGACTAATTTTTTCCTAATGCCTGAACTGTATCTACCCTCTTTCAGTTTAAAGCCATTACTTCTTACCCTACAACTAAGTGACCTTTTTGATGGTTGCCCTTGATTTATTTTTTAAAATTTACTTAATTCTTTAATATTAACACTTATTTTCTGTCATGTTGAGTTCTGTCTTCACTTGGTTTTTTTTGTCTTTTGCTGTGTGAGCAATTGTCAACTCCAGTCAACAGCCAAGCTCCACACAGCCACTTGCTCATTCCCCCACCAGCAGGACTGGGGAGAGAATTGGAAGACTAAAAGCTAGAGAGCTCATGTGTTGAGATAAGGAGAGTTTAACAGGGAAAGCAAAAGTCACACACACAGGTAAGGCAAAAGAATTTGTTCAGCCCCACCCATGGGCAGGCAGGAGTTCAGCCATCCCTAGGAGAGCAGGGTCCTATCACAGGTAATGGTGACTGGGGAAGACAAATACCATTAGTCCAAACATACTTCCCTTCCACCTTCCTTCTCCCACTTTATATCCTGAGCATGATGCAGTATCATCTGCAATATCCCTGTGGTCAGTTTGGGTCACCTCTCCTGGCTGTGTCTTCTCCCAGCCTGCCAGGCACCCCCAGCTTCCTCACCAGTGTGGAGTATGAAAAGCAGAAAAGGCCTTGGCTGTGTGTAAACTGTGCCCAGCAATAACGAAAACATCTCTATGTTATCAACCCTTGTGTTCAACATAAATCCAAAACACCATACCAGCCATTGTGAGGAGAATTAACTCTACCCCAGCCAAAACCAGCACAGTACTTCTTTCAGTTTATGAATGGAACAAAGCCTGAAGAGTACAAAGTACTACTACCCAGCTGGAGTTAGTCAAGTTATTGATCTCATTCCCTGTAGAAAACATCTGCAGGTATCTTTCTTTACCCTGGATTTATAAATAAGATTGGGATTACCTTATATAACTGCGCAGGAGACCATATGAATCCTTACCCTCTTCAGCCTGTTCCTGTGAGTGCTAGAGTTAATATTGAGCCTAGAAGGTCTTTGAACAAGTCATCAGTCATCATAACAAATTACAAGTGGGTAATATACATGACACAAATTATAGGCATCAAACTTCCCAAAGGTACTGCAACTGCTGACAGGACTTCCCATCATTTATTACCAGATGGGGAGAGAAAGGGAGCTAGAAATAAGCAAATGTTCAACTATGTGAAAAATTAAATTATGCCACATAGTGTTCTCTGAGGCTGAATGTATGTAAAGACAAAGGAAGATGCAAAGCTTAAAACCAGTTAAAGCAAGTGGAGTGAAAATTACCTGTAGCATTTAGGCTGGCCTAAAGTCCTCTTGTGCATCACGCTACAGCCAACTACTGTGACTTTTGAAGCCAAAAATACATTTCAGGTGGCCTCAACAGCCCTGATGAGGTGACAGATGAGATGGTGTCTGAGACCAATTTGTTCCAGACAGCTTGTTCCTGTGTCCAGAACAAGGCTAATAAATGGATGACTGAAGAAATGTGAAAGGAAAACATATTTGAACTAGAAGGCACTTACTGATTCAAAGTAAGCTAGGGGAAAAGGGCTTGGCATGTGTGTGGGTTTGGGATTGTGTTTCATATGAGGACTGTCAGTTTAACCTTGAATTAGGACCACTAAATGGGACACCTTGGTTTTGGATGATCCCTTAATTGCAATCTGCTTCTTTCTACAACCTGGCCTCAAAAATATAACCTGCTACTCAGTTGCTACCCTAAAATCCTGATTTTGAGCTGCTCAATATTTATCTGTTGCTTGAGTGATGATCCAGATGCAGGTGATACAAGTAAATCCCCATGGATGGGGCTAAAGGAGATTTTCTTTTGCATTGGCACAGCTGGACTTCCTCAATATGCAAGCTCGAATGTTTGCTCGGTGAACACATATGTCCTTTGACCTACAAATGTCCTTTTCAAGCTTTGTGCATTCAAACTTGTATGTCCTCTTCCCTGGAAAGTGTGTGGGAGAAGCTTAGGCACACAGCACTCTTCCATCAGTCTTGTATGTGAAATCAGATGTTGCATGTGAAACAAAAAACAATACAAGTGGGCATTGGGGAAAGCTTTTCTCTTCTTCCTGTTATTTTGTTCTTTTGGAGATTTCTTAACCAATAGTGTGGTTAATTCTCTGGCATTTGAAAAATTATGTCTTGTACAGTGCAATGATACCTCTCTTTGTTGCCAAGGCATTGTGCCTTTTCTTTAATTTGTGTGTGTGTTTGCACAGATATGTGTCTAACTAAACATGTGGATTGCTGTGCAGGTGTACACTGAATGAAAGCATAAGACTATACTCATTTTTTTTTAAATATGTGGTGAAAATAATGTACTATTATATTTAACTGCCTTATTTTTAATTCTTATAAGTGGCTGACATTGCAAAAGGTGCAGATGTACACATATGATGTTACATGTAAGAATATGGATATAGATAAAATGGAGGAATTTTAGAAAATTTCAGTGGTGAAAGAATAGAGAGATGGAAGCAGCTGGTTCCTGTTATCTTAAAGACTTCTGTTTGAAGATTTTGCTGGTAAATAAGACAGATCTTAACTGGCTCTGTTGATGTCAGTCAGTCAGTCAGTTTCTCTAAAGAAATGTGTCATGGATTTTAACATATCTTGTCACTTGTGGTGACAACTGTGCAATCCTTGTGACAATGCTACTGTTAAAGATTAGCAGCCTAGCAGAGGATCACATTGTGATAAATTAAAATATGTTGGGTGGTTTGGCTTACCACCAGTTGATGGCTGTAACCCATCTCTTCTCTCAACTTCTTCCCTTTCTGTTGAATAAAAACTATTTTAACACTTAAACTAATTGTTAAGATAGCTAGAATTCTCTGATTCTTAAATCTGACAAAGTACATGCATTTTGAGTGGAGATAGGTGAAATCAATCTTAACTATCACACTAAGAGTAACTCAGCTTCAATGCAGAAAAAATACAAAGCATAGTGTTCCCCAAACTGGAGCCCTCCTACCTCGTTCAAGTTGCAGGATGCAAAAGATGTCCCCTGTTCACTCTCCCCTCTGGCTGCCCCCAGGGACAAGGCTACTGTGTGTTTCTCCAGTCCTCACTGTGCCTGACTGGCCACCATCAAACTTGTGTGCAGCCCCAGAAGACCACTGTGCTGGGAAGCCTCACCTCACCCAAAGCTAGAGGCTAAATCTGCAGAGCTGGCAGAAGCAGGGAGGCTAGGGCAGTGTTGCCTATCTCCACAACCCTCCTTCAGTCCTGCTTTGCTATGACAGTGCATTTCCACATTTACATGCAATAGGGAGGAATTTTGAGACCCAGATCTCTTGCACTGATTCAAGACTTAGCTGAGGCTGGGTTTGTGCTTCTGTAATTCATTAATCTTGGAGTGACATCTTGAAATCACCCCTGTGCTGAGGTTAAAGAGGATAAATTTGTTTTCTTGCAGTATAAGCACATAATGTAGTTTGATCTCCATTTACTGCATGTAAAGTATCTGGAATCTATCTAATACTAATTATAATGACTACATCTCATGACAAAAATGCCTGGATTATAGTAATAATAAATTGCTGTAGTAAGCAGCGCATGTACTCCCAAATGAAGAAAAGTTCTTAGCTGTCTGGTGGTAATTAACCCAAAAATTTATTTTAATTTTAGGACCAAAGAGCAGACCAGGTGAAAATGTGGTACCAGAAGACTTCCTGTTACGGTTTAGACAAGATAATGGATGACCTGTGAGAAAATACTAGGATATGACTTGTGCAAGAGATTTGTCATTGTTTAAGATGATTGATGTGTGATGCCTAACTTCCTGTTCTTTCAACTTTCAGATGGAAATGAGCATCCTGATCTGCAGTAATCTGTTTGTGGAGCTATCTCAGACTTCTTTGTTTAGTAGAAGTCAGCGTGGATGGGCTTGTTTCAGAATTAGATTCTAAAAAGTCTAAAGACGTTATTACATTGAATTAATTTTCCACAAGGAAAGATTTTTCCAGATAGTTGTTCCATTTTAGGTAAGCTAGAAATTTAACTTTCCAGGGAGGAGGGGCCCTTGGTGCCTGTAAAAAACAGGGGTTTATTTCCATTACCTGCCAAATCTTTTGACATTGCCTGATGTCATTTATACTGAATGCATACATACTACTTTGCAGGTGAGAGGAAATTATGTTAGTTGTTCTGGGAAGGCTAGTGAAAAGATTTTAGCTTTATTATATTTTTGGTTTTTGACTATATGCTGATTTTAGTTCCCTAGAGTGATTTTCATTCAGAGCTTCTGTTTTTGCCTTGAAGGTGCAGGTCTGTTGCCATCCCCATAAGAAAAAACAGACAGATCTTGTAAGGTATCATTCAAAATCGGATTTCTTAGCAAGACACTCCACAGACCCTATTTATGACAGAGAGAGTGTGTGAGTTACCCCTGGCAATGATTCAAGCTGTTGCATGATTTCCTAACAAGAAACCATCTCTAATAATAATTTCTACTGTGAAAAAGGAAAGACATTCTCCACAGAATTTCTTTACCAAGAGTGCTCAGTGGGAGCTGCCCAGCGGTGGGTGCTCCTGCAGCACCATGCAAAGGCTGTGGTAGAGGAAGGTGTGCACAGTGTGGCTCAGCACAGCCTGACCACCAGCCTGGCATGCAGCACCCGCCCAGCAGAGCTGTGGTGTGAATCCCTGCCTCCTAAATGTGCAGTGGTCTCCCAGTCAAAACTTGCATTTCCCTACAAGTACATTATTAAGTAATTTAATTTAAGTAATGCTTCAGCACTGCTGTGGTGGACAGGATGGGTACAGACAGAATGGACAGCTTTTTAAAATGTCAAAACTTCATTGGAGCAGTTTCCTCCACCTTCCATAACCTGCTGGTTTTTACTATCATTACTCCTTACAAGTTGTTCTGTTCCTTGTCAGCCTTCCTGTTTTCCTGTTTCAGGGTTTTGGGAGTTTTTTCTATTTTTCTAGTTCCAATCTATTTATTGTTTTATTACACATTATTTTCTCATTCTATTTTTCTCAGTATAACAAAATATATTCTTCATTTCACTTGCCTTTTAGTGCAGTGCCCTGTGATTTTTTGATGTAGTTTCTTTGGAGGAAGTGGGCTGTCTTCCTATTTGTTTACATTACGCTTGCCACAGTTGGGCATTTGGATAAAGTTACACTGAAATCAATAACCCTGTGATATTTTGCTGCCTTTTACTTCCTCTGGACAAGTTAATATTTAACTCTAGTAGAAAGTCATACTGAGGATTTTTTTTTCTTCCTTTTCCACCACTACATGTCCACTCAGTGTATGTTCACTGCCAGGACTCCAGAAAAAGTGAACAGATCTAAAGTGTTTTCTTTTCTGTACTATTGTGTTCCCAAGGTTTGCATGGGCTTCCCTAACCACTTCACTACTTCACATGTAACACTGAATCCTCTGTCCCTTCTTTCCATCTCCCTACTATGTGCAAAAAAGCAAATGGTTGTGCTAAGCAGAGTCTCATCACTGGTTCTGCTTTTTATGGCTCATTTTTGAGACATCTTGTGTCTCCAAATTAATGCAGATAATTTCAATTTCCCTAGAAGGCACTGTGATCTGTAAGCCTCTGCTGATGTTCTCTGACTAACAAAAAATGTTCTGTGTGAACCTTCATAAAATACACTGTAGAGCCACAGGAATTAGATTGCAGCAGAATCCCCAAATCTGCCCAGCAGCTGGACTCCCTTATGGCAGAAATAATCTGATAATGTGGGCTAAGTAACTCTGAAACTAGGATTTGCATATCAAACTGCAGCACTGGAATCGATTTTCTGAGAAAAAATGCCAAGGGCCTCTTGGCATATACTTAAATGTTATTTGAGAGTGTTTTATCCAACAGCCTAACCTTTCTTTTCTTTTCTTTTCTTTTCTTTTCTTTTCTTTTCTTTTCTTTTCTTTTCTTTTCTTTTCTTTTCTTTTCTTTTCTTTTCTTTTCTTTTCTTTTCTTTTCTTTTCTTTTCTTTTCTTTTCTTTTCTTTTCTCTTCTCTTCTCTTCTCTTCTCTTCTCTTCTCTTCTCTTCTCTTCTCTTCTCTTCTCTTCTCTTCTCTTCTCTTCTCTTCTCTTCTCTTCTCTTCTCTTCTCTTCTCTTCTCTTCTCTTCTCTTCTCTTCTCTTCTCTTCTCTTCTCTTCTCTTCTCTTCTCTTTTCTTTTCTTTTCTTTTCTTTTCTTTTCTTTTCTTTTCTTTTTTCCTTTCAGATTTTCATTTAACACCAAGTCTGAAATTTTATTCTACCATTTTTATTTTGCCATTTTTAAAATAGAGAATCGTCTATATGGTAATTAGAGATGTTTAAAAGGCAGGGTAGTGAATGTTGGCTTTTTTTCTCCAGCTGAGGTTTATTTGCCTAAGCCTTTTGAGGTTAATAAACTTTCCTTTCTGAAGGAAACTTTCCTTTCCTTTCTATGCAGAGTCCAGACTCGTGTAACTTGCATTGCTTTGCTGTGTTTTCCTGACTTTTCCTGCCTGGCATTCTTCAGATGTCAGTTCTTGAGATTTACCATCACTCTGAGCCACCCTCCCAACTTAGCAGTGGGCCTCTGATATTGATTGGTTTGTACCACAAACTCAGAAAAAGATAAAAGTTATGTGGTTTGAGATCAGAACGGTGACACTTCCTCCTTAGCATTTACAAAGTGTAATTAGCATGCAGTGTCTGCACAGAGATCTGCAAACATCAGTGAAGATGTACACATGGGGCTGCATTTAAAATGTTTTCCCAAAGAGATGTTGGCATTATGTGCCTGATTTCCTGTCTGAGATTACTCACAAAGCTAGTTAAACATCATAAACAACCAGCACAGGGAATTAACAAGTGCATGGGGCTGGCCAAGGCAGTGGATACTATGGAGAAGGGTTTCTCTTTAACCCTCTTGCAATTATAGAACTGCTGACTTCTTCAGAGAAAAGATCAAATTCTTGTGTAGACAGTGACATGTATTTCTCATTCTTTCAAAAAATGAGTGTGTATGCTGTTCTCACACAGGGAGGGAAAGAAAAGGAAAGTCTTCTGAGGGTGCCTACAGCATATGTCTTTGTGCAGACTCAAAAAATAGTCAGTTTCTGGGCTATGCACCACGGGCCAAGCCAGATGGAAGAAGATGTGTAAATGCACATGTTTAAGTGAAGGATCAAAGATCAAAGATAAGACCACCATCTTATGAAAACAAGATGCCTCTAACTTGAGGTGTAGTGGGACATGGATGCAATTTTGAACATAACTATTTAGTATACTCCATTAGGTTCTTTCAGCTTTAAGAATTGGCCTAGGCTAGCAGCATAAAATATGAATTGTATCATAGTCCTTTCCTACAGTTTTGGCAATACCAAATATGGGAAAGAAAATTTGAGCCAGTGCTGTGAATGTTAAAAAACCATTTCACGGTCACTTTTCGTTGCTGATACTTTTCCTTCCATTACCTTTGCCAACAAATGACACAGAACACTCAGCAGAAACTGAAATAATTTTGGTAGCATTATTTTTAGGGTTTTTCCCTCTAATTAAAGAGAGCAGCACTTAACAAACATTAACCAAATACTGCCTTCTGCCAAAAGCCATTTATACTACTATAAGCCTGATGCCTTTTTATAAATAATAATAATACCACCGGTGATATATCCTGATATACAAACTTCAAGACAAGATTTTCCTTCGGATTGCTAGACTATATACTAGATAGTAGGTTTGCATCAAGGGCCTTTATGATGTGGTTTCTTAGTCTAAACTATTTTATGTATCAGCTTCTGTCCAAAGAGATGACAAGCCACACAATCAAACATATATCTAGTCTTTTTTACAGTTGTTTTTAAAAGTACCATTCAAGTCTAGAC
The DNA here is from genome assembly GCF_021018805.1 of Prinia subflava. Classification (NCBI taxonomy): domain Eukaryota; kingdom Metazoa; phylum Chordata; class Aves; order Passeriformes; family Cisticolidae; genus Prinia; species Prinia subflava. The sequence goes on along the minus strand of NC_086283.1, from coordinate 46,988,535 downwards.
ATACAGACCTTCTGTAGCAAGATGGAGTACACGTGAAAATAATTATACTAAACTGATTTGCTTTCCTACAGTTCATGATCACAGCTACCTTGATGAAGTAGCTAATTCATCATTATAGCTACTAAACAATATTTAAGTAGCCAAAAGCCAAATACCTTCTTAGAGACATACATAGAAGAAGATTGACTTGCTTGCGCAGATTCTTCTTTGTGTCCGAAGTGAGATTTTTTTACAAGAGCAGATCAATTTTTCTTCTAACTGCAATCCAAGAAAAAGTGAGGAAATATTTTCTATCATCTCACTGTTGTATCTAACAAATTGATTCGTTTATGACTTCATTTGGTGGAGTGAGCAAAGCCAGATAGTGGTCACAACAGAACCAGAAAGTGCTAAGTGTTCTCATTGCTCAAAAACCCCCCTGCTTCATCTCAGCAAAAATCTCTCAGCTTCATCTGGGCTACGTGAGCCTCTGAAATGTGACTGCCAGTAACAGGGAGATGCCATCACATTACATGTAGTAAGCACCCTGGCCCTCTCAGAGTGAAACCGTCTTTCATGTAAGCAATCATTTCACCACATTTAATCCCAGACAGATACGGCAGTGTTCTTGTGAAAGGAATACTGAGTTAAAAATAAGACAACAGTTGAAAACCAGGAACAATGTGCTGAGACTTTGTGGGGACTGATACTTGTGGGTGACAAAATGGATATGTGCAACATGGGAAAATTAATTACAGCAAACCTCTGGTATTACATATTATTTAAAACCTTTGGTTTGTAAGTAATGGGTTATCTGATTCTGGAAATACTTTTCCTCAACTCTTACTTCTCTGGAGTGGTTTTGTAACTGTGTAACTACTGGAAGAATGTAGGAAAACAGTTATACGGAATGATGTGGAATGCAGCAGGTCTCCAGACTCAACACCCTACCCAGAGAATGCTTAGCTGGTTGCTCGGGGCTTTGTGTCACTGGGGTTTGAACTCCATGAGGGACAGAGATGGTACAGCCTCTCCAGGCAGCCTGTCCCAGTTTTTAGTTACCCCGCCAAGGAAATTCCTGAGGCCTGCTTTCTCTAGCTGAAAACTCTCCTGTGTCTACTTGTGGCAGCTATTGTAAAAAAAGCCTAGGGAACCTCCCTGTAGGCAGAGCAGACACTTTGAAGCTACCTTGCTCCAGTCCAGCTTGCTGCCTTTCTTCAGTGTCTGCTGAAGTCCTGCTCATGTACACCCAGGCGGGCATCACCTACTGCTCTCACCTCATTCACAAACCCAATCATTTAGTCACGGATGATCATCCCTCAGATCACGCATCACTTAGCCAGTCTTCATCTTCTGCCTTGTGTGCTTGTACTTGTCTAAGAGTTCTTGCTTCACACATGCTTTCCCCAGGGACTGAAGATGAGACAATCAGCCTGTAGTTCCTCAGATTGTTCTATTTGCTGTTCCTTTAGATGGGTACAACATTTGTTTTGCCTTGGCCATTTGGGGCCTTCTCCAGTCTCTATGATTCATCAGGTCTGAAGGAGAACAGCCTTTTGAGGATACCAGATAGCATCGTCAGCACCCTTGGGTGCAGACCAGCTGGGCTCACAGGCATGGGTAGGTTGACAGCTCACTTGAAAGCCACCAAGTACCTCATCATCTGTCACTAAATCACTGCCTTCCCTTGAGCAGCTGGTTCAAATATGCTTTTTAACTTCCACTGGCTGTAAAGCAACTGGTGACTGTAGCATCTTGGACAAAACTATGTGAAGTGTTCTGATGTTTTGATTGTCATTCTGTTCTGCTGTGACTGTCACTTCCCAGTGTTCTCTGCTCTTAGCATACTTCCAGTTTTTTGAGAGACTGTTCCAGTTTGTGTCATTCATCTTAGGATGGTGAAAGTAGCCTTGTGGAGGATTTTCCCACATTTAAAAAATTTCAACGTGTGACTATTTTAATCCTAGCAAGATGCTCAGTTGATGGAAATAGGTTTGTGTTCTCATAGTTTCATCCAGATTAACTGAAGTACATGAATTACATGGCTGCACTGCCAGTCTGGCAGATTTAGAATTTTCAGAAGATTCTTCAGGCTACTGGTAAAAATTCAACCTTCAAAGGCCAAGAAGGGAAACAGTCTTCTACACTGACTGCAGATTTTGATACATGAAAAGGTAAAAGGAATGTGATGTCAAAAATAAAACCCTAGCAGAATGTAGTTTGCCAAATAACAGGCAGACATGCAAAAGCAAGAGGTTTTTAAGATGGGTTTAAGATGCTGAATTTACTAAAAGAATAAGCTAAAAAATAGCTACCAAGTCGAGAAACAGTCACCCCTCACATACTAGGTCTAATACACCTGATGGTAGTTTCCCTGAAACTTCACCTTGTGCCTTGGCCAGCTGAAGTAATGCTTAGAAGGTCTCTTAGTGTTTCTTTCACATGTTCCCTCTCTTCACAGGTCATGGCAGGAAGAGAGAAGAAGATAGGAAATTCTGAACCAAGGAGGCAAGGGTGGGACAAGTCTTGTGTTTTAAGGAGCGACAAAGCCCATGGGACTGGAGATACTGTGCCTGGAGGAACAGATCTCCTTCTCTGTGCCCTCAGTTACACAAGCAGGCAGAAAAGTTTAAAAAGTAGCAAAGGAAAATACTTTGAGTAATTTCTGTGAAAACAAAGTGAAGTTTCTCTTTGGCCCTTCTGATTCTGGTTATTTGAAGAGAACAAGAGCTCTCCAAAGGTCTGCTGCCCTAGGGAGCAGGGGCATTATCTCAGTGAAATACTTCGTTTACTGTGTTTCCTGGCATGGCAGCTATTTGACTTAAATTTAGTGGGGAGGGTGGAAGAAAAGTGGGAGGGAAGAGTATGTGTAGAACTTCTATTTTGCCTTCTATGAGAAGTGCTTGAAGAAGGATATTTATTTTTGCATGGCTCTCTCACTGCTGTCTTGTTGTTAAGGATTTTTGTATCTCACAGGCAACATCTCGTTAGTGCTAGAGTGCCACAGGCACAGCAGAAAGAATAAATCCTTTTGGTCTCACTGTCCCAATATTCCCAGGTTCACCTGGGTTTGCTCTGGTATAAAAGCAAATCCCCTCTGCTCTTGGGGGCCCATGTAGCAACAGGAACTGAAAGTGCCAGGATACAAGGCTCACAAGAGTCTCATACATTAACTCTTAAGAGCACCTCCTTGTTCTTCATGCCCGGCAAAGACATGCCATGGGGGTAACATCACTGCTTGGCATGTTGTTAAAAAGAGGTTTGCTACTTTTGCAGAACTTGAAAAGGCTTAAAGGGTGGCTTGGACTAACTCAAAATTAAGGTCAACAGCATTTCAACTCCTGCTTGTAGATGAGGTATTACGAAATCATCTTAATAACCTAGTGGTTCAAAGGGGTAATTAAGATTTAACTGCCTGGTGAAATCAACATTTTTAATTAACAACAGGCTGTTGTTAAATGAGATTATTATCATTACCTACAGACATGTCATGTGCACTCTTCTAGTACATTTTCTATACTAACATGATTTCACATCAACACTGGGAAATTTCTATTTCCAGCATCACTAATGCAATTGACAAAATATACTAAAGACTCACTCATAACTGTTGATGCTAAGCCACGATTTTCACTTTTGCTATCACACAACAATCAGTAAATTACACTTTGAAGCCTTATGACCATTTCTGCTCCGCATTCTCATGTGTAGCAAAGGCAAATTGTCTGAAAGGAAAAGCGATAAAAAGGGTTTTGATTGTAGACAAACCAGCTTCATCCAAGATATTGAAGATTTTAGTAACAAAACATTTTCTGCTAAAAGATTCTTGAAATGTTGCCTGTTTAGATGAGAGAATAAAGGTCATGTCCCTCAAATATTAAAAAACTGTTAAGATATGCAATATTAATATGTTTTCATGGTAGAGAATAAAACACAATTAGTTGTATGTGATTAGATCTCCCAGAAGGCCTAGGTTTGCCAGTCCAGAGGATATACTTTTTTAAAAAAAATATAGCTAGATCTGTATCTGTCAGAAAAAGTTCAGCATCCTGTCTTGGAATATCTGACATGGATTTTAAAAGCATCTGCTTGGCATCTGCTCAAGGCCCATCCTGACATGCTCTTAACAATTTTTTTTTTAATCTTTTGCACAACTTAGTGGTTTTCTTAGGAAACTTTAAAAACTTCAGGTTTTGTGAAAAAAACAATGTATTTTTAAATATACTGGTTTACTTCAAGGATTTGGTTTTGTTCTTAACTTTTTCTTGTCAAGCTCTATTATAGATATAGAAAGCAGACAAACTAAAAAAAATACTGGCAGATCATAGAAGAATGCAACCCTGTTTAAGACCCCAACAGCAAAGCTCAGTTTGAGAGGCACAGTAATTAAATGAGGGCACAGAGCAGAGTATTTGAAGATATTGTACCTAAGGCAGAGCAAATAGGGCAGACAATGATGCAAACACAAACATCTGTATGAAGAACTGTCAGATCCAGAAAAGGGGGAATGGGAAGAACCAAGAAGAGAAAAAAAAAATCCAAACTATTATTTGTATGCCCAAAGTTTTGTATACAGATTCATTTCAACTATAAAACAGAAAAATTAGGATACATAATCTAGAAAGATATAGTAGTATCTTGAAATAACTTGAAAGAACAGATTAGATTTTTATACTTAAAAGCTAAGTATATCTGTAAACAAATTGCTAGCTTGATTTCAAACAAAGAACATAATCTAAAGGTTATTGCTTTTCATGTCAGTTAAAGCACCTGGAAGGCTGTTGTCTGTCAAAAGCAGGTTCCTGTTAATTTATAAAACTGTAGTCTAGGGCATTAAAATGCATGAAAATTATCCATTAAAAAATGATAATTTGAAAACTATGGAAACTTATCTAGATTACTGAACATTAAGCTAAGGATGAATGGTATGGATAGCTGGAATTTGGAAGCCATTTTACATTACAAAATTTTCCTTATTTAAGTTAACTGAAGAGATAAACTTGGACTCCCTACAATATTAGTTCTAGTTATTCCATGACTAAAAGAAAAACACTATAATTTTCAATAAAAAGACATATAAATTTAAAAATTGTTAAAACACTTTTACGTTTAAGTCATATGAAACATGTTTATTACTTTTGATGACTGCTGCAGCAATTCAGAGCTGGCAACAGCACTGAATCTGGAGGGATTAGATCCTCCTGATCAGCACAGTACAGGTATGTTGAAGCAGATGACCTTTCATTTTTATTTTGTACTGCATTCATGTTATGACCTAGGTCAATTTTTAATTGTCAGACCACTTGAAAATGCACCAAGTAAGGGTGACCTGACTGGTGACCTTGATTATAACTGCAGTGTTGTAGGTTTTCTGTCATTTTTTCTTGTGCTCAATAGGAAGGAGCAAGAGCCAAACACATGCTCCTTTGTCAAACCAAACCTCAGGCAGGCAGGAGATAAAAGCACAAGTATTAGGTTTCTGGGATCAAATCAGCCTTTGATCCTAAAGGCTTTCAGCCTGGTGAACCTTAGTGACACAAGATACTTTGTGACCACAGTTATCATCAGTAAACCAAGTAAATATTATTATTAATGCCACTCAAAATGCTTATGTGTTAAGTGGGGACTGAGCTAGAGCAGTGTCTTCAGTGCACTGAGCTCTTCTGGAAAGATCTGCTATGGAAAATTAAATGATGTTAGGGGACTTTGAATAGCATATATGGTACTTCTATGGTTTCAGTGGCTGCTCATTACTTCCCAGCAATGGTGGTCAGCTGAACTGAGAAACTGGACCAGCTTTAAGCCACACAAAAAATAAAAAATAAAGAAAACAAAAAGGGTTATTCAGTAGGCAGAATGTAAACCAATTTCCCTCTTAGCTGCCCACAGGATGACAGGATCATGGAGTGAAGGCTGGTGTAAACTGGGTGTGTGACTTGGCAATACCACGGCCGAACCCACCATCACAGCCTTGATTTCTACTGCTGTATGCTCTGTCCAAGTACAGCCCATCTTGGCACAGGTCTGTGTGTTGCCTTCTTCCCTCATCTGGAACCTGAAGGTGATCAGAGTAAATCAGCAGTACAGCATCGCTGTATACAGAATGTATGGCTGAAAGGCTCATGTAATTAATGACTTTTTTGCTACTCCTGACAAGTGCCCAGTGCCTTCAGCACAGCATCAAGATTAGGTTGTTGCTGCAGTTACCAATGAAGCACTTTTCTTTCATGTTCACTTAGGTTAATATTAGACTTTTACTCCAGTTTTCTAAATATCTAGTAGAAAAGTGAAACAAGTTATGAAAAAACTGCTGTCAGTAAGGAATACAGTCTAGATTTTGTCTGTTTTACTGATGCCACAAAGTTACTTGATTTAAGAATGATGATTGTTTTGGCTAAATTTCTTGGCAGATTTGGTGGAATAACAATGCTGCAAAATATGGAATGTGTCAAGATTATCTTGTGTCATCTTAATCATATTCTCTGAGCCAATCAATCTCTTTGTACACTTTCAAGTGTAATCAACAAGAAAAGAAACCTAACCAGAGGAACAGGCAGCAACCAGAATCTTTTAGTCAAGGCCATCAGGGACTAACAAGCTTTAAGGATGCAGAAAATCAAGCTGTTGTTTTATGTCAGTAGAGGAGACAGCAGCTAGCAACCTTACTCAAAGACAACTTGGAGCTAACAAGCTTAAAGAATGTAGAAAACCAAGATTTTGATGTATGTCTATTTACATATTGCTAACTTGGCAAATTACTCAATGTCCATGTATCCTATAGCTGAACTGTGTTCGTTTTAATAGTAAAATCTGTGCCTACAAATAGAAAAAAAGACCCCAGCCCATGTGAAAACACTTCCCCTAAGCATGTGTAGAAGTTAACTGGGATTACACAACTTGTATGGAAATTACTAACCAAGCATAATAGAGGGGCTGTACTTGGAAAGTTACAAACTCTGAACTTCTGTGTATCAATAACGGCAGGGAGGGTCTTGAGGGGTGGGCTTGGTTTGTGTCACACTGAGGCTCTTGCACAGATGTGAAATGAACAATTAATGTATTTCTCAAATGTGTGGTTCTTGGCTTGTTGTACACCAGGTAATGAATCTGATTTTGTGGATAACACTAAAGTACATTGGATTGCTTTCTTTACTTGTTATAGCTGTTGAAAGTGTTTTTTCTTTATGTGTACTTGCAATACCCTTTAATTAATCCAATAACTCCTTTGGCACATTGAGTACTTGCTCAGGAAATAGTTCTTTCCATGAAAACGTCTTCCTAGAACATTTAAGTTCTGCCACAGCAGGGTGACTCTTCTCTAGTCAGTTTTAGAGAGGTAAGTTTTTTTTCCAGAAGAAATTTTTCCTTAGCCTAATGAAAACGTATGCTAAACAGCAATGCCCTCTTACTTTTCTGTCTGTTCAGAAGATACAGCAAACATACACACAATCTATCTTGATTCCATCTAAACAGTAATATTTGAAGCATCTAATCAAGCAGTATCTTCACTACCTATAGTAGCAGTTTTTTTAATAGCAGAAATACAGAAAGGCATTCATTCTATTACACAACTGACTAAGTACAAAGCAGGCTGATAGAGGTAGGGTAAAGATGCTCTGTCAAGTAGATTTCGAGCAACTGAGTAAGCAGTACATCCAGTGCACAGAATATTTTATTACTTATCATTACTTTTTCAGTCTTTTTGAACCAGCAGTTCTGATCTCATAGACGATGGTCATGTAGGTGGTCTTTAGGTTCAAATTCTTAAAACTGCTTTCTGTTAAAAATGACTTCCTGGAAATTCCCAGTACTAGATGGAGTGAAGTTTGTTGTAGCTTGTGCAAAGGTGGTAAAGCACAACTGTCTGTAAGAGCATTCTTGTAGAAAAGCCAAAGGGTGGGGAAGACAGGGTATTTCCCTCAATTGCCTTCACTCACAGGCTTTAATTACCTGTTAATGTGAAAGTCTCTGAAAACTTCCTGAACAACTTTCAGGTGGTTTTGAAGGCAGGGGTTGGCAAAAGTCCTCCAACGGGTTGGCTCCATTTCAGATTAAACTGCTTGCCTCCCTAGCTGTTTGCATGATCAAAAATAAGCAGTCCTTCATTTTAATGTCCAAGTAGGAGAAACTTCAGAACAATCTGCCTTTGTAAGAAATACATGCTGCAATTACAGCAACAGTTCACAAATAAAATAATTTAGTCTGTTTTGCCATTTGCTAATGCTTGTCATGAATTCCACTGCCATCTCAGGAATGAGACATCTTGCAGTAACTATACATGACAAACATGAACTGATACAGAAGGGAATAATATCATCCCTCACAGTGTCCTGTTCTTTCATCCCCAAGTTTCTGTGCCACACTGCAGCAGCTAAGCTAAGCAAGAACCTAACTGGAATTAAAATCAGATGAACCAGTTAAACCTAAACAAGCACAGACATATGAACAAATGATCATATAGGGCTTATCTCAACTGCAGCTTCAGTCATGTATGGAAAACGACAGTAAAAGTATCTTTGGCTTTCACCACTAGAAGTTATTTGTGGTATTTTCAGAGGGACTTTAATTGTAGGAAGAGACAATACAATTTAAAAAAATAACTTTATTTTTTCCATACTTAGTGTTAAAATAATCTGGAATGCAAGGTGAGCTTGACAGAAAGCAGAAACCAGCAGTTCCATCAGTAATATTTAGACACTAATGCAGTTCTTTAAGTTTTGAGAAACTTGAGTGATTTTGATACAAAAGCAAAACTCCCCATACACTAAGAAATGTAGAATTACAAGTCTAAATCTCATCAGGCACAAAACTGAAGTTTCCCTGAGAAGATGTAATTACAAACTAGTGTATAAACTTTATATCACACTATCAGGGTGCTTTAAGAATACAAAAGAAAGATTTGAATTTCTTAATACTCCATGCTGAAAACATTTTCAAGAGGATTGAAAATTACATATAACAGAACTGCAGCAAACAGATCTAAGTAATATGGTAACAGCTGGCTTTGCATATCCCCTTTTGCATAGCTTTTAGATAATTTTAATGTTATATTCCTGAGATCTTTCAGTACTCAGTATGAAGTGCAGTCCAGCTGCTTTTTATCCCAACCCATTTTTCTCTTCCAGTTAGAATTACATTCATGGGAAAAAAATTAGGAATAACCATGAACAACATGCATTTTCTATGCCTTAAACCAATTTAGCCAAAGGAAGTCCATTAATTACACCTTCTAGACAATAAATATTCCAAACAGTTGGCTTTCCAAAAACTGCTGTCTGATTTTGTACCTAAAGCTCCAAGCCTCAGTGTGCCACAAGGCATATTTGAGACGTGTCTCTTCACCCCCTTGTCCATGTGTTATGAACGGAAAAAAAAAAAAAAAAAACAAAAAAAAAACAAAAACAAAAAACAAAAAAAAAACAAAACCAAAACAACCACCCCACAACTGACCCTCTCCTGGCTAGAGTAACACCCCCCACACCCCAGACAATCTGAGCAGGGAGAGCTGCCCTGAAGGAAAGTTGCCTGGCAACTTTTCCCTACCTAATTGAAATGTGAAAAGAAGCTGCCCACACCTAGATAGCCCTATTGTCCTTTGTAACTACCTCATTTAGCAAGAGTAACTTCGGCTATGACCAGGACAAATGCATATGCATTTGGATATGCAGATAGGGCAGGGCCGCCCCCGTGGATCCTGGGAGGTTTTTTTGGGGATACTGCACCCCGGGACAGGAAGCTGGATTCGTCAGAAGAGAATGGGATAGTGCCCTGGCTGAGCGGGGAGTGGGTGCACCTCCTGGCCTGGTTTGAAGATTGGCCATGACCTGTGAGGAGCCTGAATGGAATGGGAACCGGCCAGCTGAGCTGACTGATGGAGAGAGAATGGGAAACTCTTGAAACTTTTCCCTGAGGGCAAAGAGCTGACTGCCACTGCTCTGCCTTCTGATGGTTGACCAGAGAAAACTGCCAGCTGTTTCTATGGGAACAAGGACTCAGCATCCACTGGGACAGCACCTGCTCCTTCAGATGGCTGCAGTAGTGTGGAAAACTCCGATCGGACTTTGCAATCCTGCTGATGATTTTAATAATGAGCTGATCACTTTAATAAAGAGCTGAATATTAATAAAGGCATATGCCCTGTTCTTTTCACATGGACAAGGCAGGGCATGAGCACCACCACACCAACAAGGTGAGAGTCACTATACCCATTATCAGCTTCACTACCATTGCTGTAACACATTAAAGTACATTGCAGTAGAATATTTGTACCTATGTTTCCTAACAGGAGCATACATTTCAGTTCTTTTGGAGATACAGAGCTTTGTGCCGCAAATACTCCTCCAAGCACTTCACTGCAAAAGGGTCAACATCAGTGTCAAACTTATTAGCAAACAAGTGGTGGTTTCGTAGCATCCAGTTCAAGTCTCCCACTCCAAAGACACAGACAGAGCGGATGTGAACTCCACTGCACGGTGGGTAGGGCGCACCTTTGGACACGTCACCTTCAAAGTACTGCCACTTGACAAACCTGGCCAGCGCATTCATGTCAGAAACGTCGTACTTGTCACTGGAAGAAAATGCTCCTGGCACTTCAGGGATTCTCTGAATTGTTGCCCACAGGTACTCATCTGGGCTGTAAGTATCTTTAGCCCACTCGATGAACTTAAGTATTTTGCTGTTTTCTAGTACATATTCTACAAAGCTTCTGCTGACTACAAAATAGGCACTGCCAGAAAAAACTGGGGTGCTGAGGGGTGGTAGTTGTTTGTCTATGCCTGTGTTCTTTATTTTACCATCAATAATCTCATGGTGTTTCTTCCACCTTACTTCTTTATAAACAGGCATTTTTTCTGTTTCCAAGCTGTTTTCACCTTTAAGGGCTTTTAATTTCTCTACTATTTCCTGGTTGGTTTTTATGGGAAAGTCCATACCACATAGGTTTATTAGGTATTTCCAGTTTGAACTTCTTCTGTAGAGATCTTTCATGCAGTTAATGTCTGCCTGCACTCTGCTCCATGAAGCATATACCACACTCTCTAACTGGCTGGAAATAAAGACATTATCAAAACATGAGACTATTCCCTTCACAGCAGCAAAAAAGGATTCTGGAGACTTTTTGTCTACATGAATGCAGTAAAAATTCTGTGGAGCATAGATTGATCTTAGAAGTCTATCAAGCATCTCAATTTTGTGATAAACCACTATTGAGTAAGCAATTGGAAATTCTGCTTCTTCATTACTGAGAGGTTCCATAATGTATTTCCTAGTCTTGGTGAAGGAGGCACAGTCTGCAGTCATGTTAATATAATCATCTGTTGTTGGTCTGGGGCGTTTCTTAAATGACACTGATAATGCCTCAAGCTGTACTTTTTGTATTTCTTCTATATCCCCTTCAATAATCTTGGTGCAGTTAACATTGCTAATAGGATCTTCTTTTGTTAGCTCCAGATGTCTCCGATTTAGGAAGTCTTCTTTCTGGTTAACTTTCAAAACTGAAATTATTACTAAAATGAGAGTTAGACCTAAGAAAAGCCTAAAGCGCAAGTTGTGGCAAAACCGTAATTTCCTCTTCAGCATTTCAAATACCAGGTAGCTTTGTAGGGCTAAAAAAAAAGTCCTCCTCTCTCTTCATATGAGTTTCAACAACTTCAGAAAAAGATTTTGTGCTTCTCAGGAATTTGGCAAGTTTTTCAGAGAAACGGAAGGAAAAATCCTAAAATAAAATGGAATACGACAGTCATTCTTAGCTTAGAAAGGTTTCTTTAAAAAATTAGTGATTAATAATCACATTCTTATTTAGTGACAGTAAAAAGCTGAATAGTTCAGCCAGAAATATTCTGATGAAAATTAAAAATTAACAAATATATTTTATAGAAAAACTCTGAAATAAGCAGACAGTTTTCATCAAACTTCCACAGTTCTAATGCTACAACCGAAGTTCAGTAAGAAAATACGGCTGATTCAGCTGAACCTCAAACAAAATTGAAGTCAGATACACTACTGAGAAGCAAGTATTTCTTGTTAATTCATGCTTTAGAGCTTAACTACAATGTTTAATAGCCACTCCAGGGTTGACATAGATTTCTTTATCATTAAAACTTACCACTCACTTCCTGGATAGTAGTCATACTTTAGTTATCACTGGCGAAAAAGTCCCTGCAGCCTTTCAAGATTTTTATGTGAGATAGTGTCTTCAACATCCTGTGTATGAGCTTAGAAATACCACCAGGAAACAGCTGATGAGAAGGGCAAGAAAAAAAGTTATTAGCAGGGCAATACCTCAATTTTCAGAGTTGTGAGAAAACTTGTTACTGAAGTGCTGAAACAGCTTTGTAAGGTAAGAGACAACACTTATGACCGGTATCTCAAGCTGATTTGTATCAAGTCACTGCAAGTGCACAAATCCATGGCAGTGTTGTATTACCGTCATTTAAACACATTTTTTAATGATTCGGCAATTGCTTTTATGCGGAGGTACGCTGCAATACTGAACTGCAACAAGATTTCTAGCCAATTTTATTTTCAACTTTACTGCACAAGCACTAGATAATTTTTGTTAGTTCTGTTACTCTCTTTAAGCACCATTATTCTGTTTCAGTACTCTGTGAACAGAATCACTGCAGTTGTGCTACAGCTGTAGCTGTGTTGAGAATACTGCACTCTAGAACTGTACTGCAGAACTCAGTGCCTTTTTTTTTTTTCTGAAGGTGCTCTCATGCAGGTAAATTGATTAAGAACAGGATATCCTTAAATAACTTACATTGCTACTCAGATGCTACTTCTAATCACAAACTGACTGCCTAATAGTTTAGTGCAGGTTTGAATTTCAAACCAACCTCTAATTGCAAAAGTTTACACACAGTTTGTACACAGTTTACAGAGAACGCCTTCCAAAACATGAATCTGTAAGTTTATGAAATATAAAATATTTGAGAGATAGAAGGCTCCTACATTTTTACTACTTTCAAGAGAAAAAGATAGTGCCTCAGAATAACTTTTTGAATAGCTCTAAGAGTAACAGCTACTCAGAAAACCTGGTAAGAAACTCCATTTAAGAAAGGTAAGTGTGTACTGTGTCCACTACTGTGTTCTGCCATAGGCTGTTCGGCATAAGGATTTCCTTTTCTCCCCTATTTTCTTTAAGCTACCCCAGTATCACTTTAGGTTTTAACTCCTAAACTATTATTAAGCTGCTTAATAGCTGTGGCTATGAAGCTGCTACTTGTAGATCTCAGAACAGGTGCATTTAACAAACGGAGGCATGGCACCACAGAGTTTTTTGTTACTCATGCTGCCTGGGATGCATTACACATTGGGTCCACCACTTTGCCCATGGCACTGCAAACTGACTGGGGGAATGTAGCAGGTGGGAGGAAGGTGTGGAACACTGCACAAACGTCTAGCACAGCTATGAGAATCAGACATTTTTTAAGGAAGCACTATAGTCAAATATTTTGAATATCATGCCAACATTAAGCAGAGACCATAAACTAGACACAAATTTATATCTAACAGCATTATATAAACATTTTATTTACGGAGAAGTGTACTTTGTTTTCAGAATTATAATTGTAAGTATTTCATCCTGCATTTCTAATTCATTTTAAGGAAGGCAGATTATTTATGCACAGTATAATTTAGGTGTAAATTGAAGTCAAACTGGAAGAAAATTTAAATTTTAAAACTTAAGGAAAGTAGCCCAGTGAGCTAGCATGCATTTACAGTTGAAAGCACACAGAGGGAAATTTTAAGAATGAGGTCTTATGCTTCAAATTTAAAAAAGTTTAAAAAGAAAATGCCAAAATTCTGGCTGTTTGCCATGTGACATCGAACACAATAACAATTTAGAACATGTTTCAACATGCTTTGTAACTTATCACACACTTTTGTACTTCATATCCCGCTTGTTTTCACTAGTAAAACAAGTGATTATTCTGAGAAAATCTCAGAATATTTTCTGTGTTGTGCTTGAAGAGGGATCCAAGTACTCAGTAATTTGACAGCCTCTTCCTTCCGCCTGCTTTCTGGTTTTATAGATTACCAAAAATAATCCACTAAAAACAATATTCATCATATATTAAATTAACAAAGGAAGGAGACTAAATATGTGATAATGTCCACTGGGTATATATTTTCATAGGATGAAGTTTGTGATACTGGTTAACCTTCAATTACTGTATTCTGTCTACAAATTTAAAAATTAAGACATTTCTAGAACTAAAACTGTACTTCAAATACAGTTATATTTGTGATACCTTAGCTGACACACATTGGAATCCTTTCTTTAGGCTGTTAGCACTATTATTTTATCCGATTCTTAGGTTTTATAGGAGCACTAGCATTGAGAAATAACACACGCTCAAAATTACAATCCTGTCACTGTTCCAATGGAGGGAGACAATCTTAATTGAAACTAACCATGGCAGTCTTCACCTTCTAAAATTTTCAAAGAATAAAGCTTGCTAAGAAAGCTCTCCTGCTCCCATTTTAGAATAAAACTTGGTTGAGTGCAGGATAAAGAATCCCTTTCAGAAAGACCTTGTATACCCAGCTGGGTGCAATTCCTCTATTGTTCAAAGCTCAGAATAATCAGACCCGGCATTTTCATTATACCAAAATGAGAGATCTGCAAACATTTACACATTAACATGGCTCTTATCTTTATGTGGATTTTTTTTTCCCCTGCAAATTTCTCTCACTGGCATGTTGCTTCCTCAGAACAATTTCAACAATAAGTTACTATTTGTTTATGCTCACAATTTCAAAGTCCTAAAATCTGATCACATACCATTCACAAAAGCCGATCTTTACAGGGTAAGATTTGTTACCTGTCATCTAATAATACACCTAATACACTTACTGAGCCTAGAACACTCATTAATATAGTTTTGGGCTACATTCAGTTAATATTTTAGTAAAGCTTTAGCTCTGCATAGCCTTAGTGTGCACACTGGAGAATTACTTTGACAGAGGCAGCACTTTGCACTGTGGGAGAGGTGGAGGAAGATTTGCAAAGCTATGGAGAAAATGCTTATTTGGCAGCCTTCATCCTGCTCTCAACTGAGGTTCAGTTGTAGAAGTTACATACCTGACCCACTTCCTCTTTTTACTGCTTTCTCCTCAAGTCAAAATCTGTATTTCTGAAGCAGTTGCCATTAAAAGAGGAATCTTAGAGCAGTTGTGGGGAGTTAGTACAAAGGTTGAGTTAGCTGCCCACTTGCCTCTCTCCTGCCAAAATTATTCTTTACAGCTCTGTACAAACTGTATGGTATGACCAAACAAAACCAGGATAATTTCAGCTTGATTTCTAGCAAACACAAAATCCCACGAGAAACCTAGGTCTCCAAAACAAAAGCAGCCCAAAATCTCCAAAACAAACATACAAACAAAACCCCTGCCACCAAACAAAACACCTTTACCATAGTATACCACAGCTTGGAGGCAGACCAGAGCTGGAATGGAGATTTGGTGCAGATAGGCTGGACTGGAGCTGCTGGTCCTGCAAATGAGGATGCTGGTGAGCGTGCAGAGCCAGCAGGGCACTGCTACCCCAGCAGCCAGGACACCAGCCTCTGGCCACCAGCACAGCACCGCCTCTGCAGCTTCCCCACACCACTGCTCTGGCACCACAATGTGCTGCCTGTGGAAGGAGCAACCCCACTCCCATCCCTGGCACCCACCATGGGGCCAGGAGGAGAGCAACAGCAGATCTGACCAGACAGCCTCTGGGGAGCTCTCCAGACAGTGGGGCCACAAGGATGGATTTGCTGGGAAGTCCTAACATTTTACCAAAGCATATCCAGAACGCTTCAAACCAGGCACATCCTATAGTTACTACAATTACTATGCTTCCACTCAGATTCAGTTACGCAGAACATTCATTCTGATGAGGAAGTGATTTTTAAAGCATTAAGCAGCTTGTATAAACACAAACACGCTTAAACAGAGACTGAGTGGACTGCTGTGTCATCTGCAAAGATCTGCCAGACACAGAAGTGATTTACTCAGCTTTCCACGACACCAAGCAGCACAATCTTGAAAGCAGATACGTCTGTAAATAAATCAAAGAACTTGTATTTGTTCTGTTAGGTAGTGTTGAGTCTTGAGTCTTAGTGAAAATGAGAACTGGTCATAAGCTACATAGTTTGCTTACCATAAGCCTTTATGGGACCCCTGATTTTGAAATCATATGCATCAGGGTTTCATGTGGGCACAGTTGACTGCAACTGACAACACTCTGTAGGAGTAGACACTTTTCCTTCAGAGGTGCTTAAGAAAACAATAAAAAAGGGAAAATGCACTCCCTTTTTACAGAAAAACCCACAACACATTTACAGTCCTTTGTCAGCTTGGAGGATGACTTTAAACAGGAGTCCACAAGGGACTAGTACTGCTACATCCACCACCACATGGAAATTAAATACTGAGAGTAGCTAAAAGTAGACAGCTGTTTTTTCAGAGCTAGAAAAAAGATGAAGACAAAATCAAACCTCCAGGTTATTTGAAGATCTTGTATTCAATTGTTAGGAATCTAACACACTAAAGTATTCCTGTTTCAAAAAATGAGTAACACTTACATGAACACACACTTCATGTAGACTGTTTTACAAGCCCTTCTAGAACTCTCATATACATCTCTATCACGTAAACCTTCAGCAGAACAGTTCAAAGCCTGATGACTACTTCCAGTCCTGTCTGTCTGTAGAGGGCCCACCAACAGAGCTAACAGTAACAAATTTCCACCAAGGAGAGTAAAGGTGTTATGGCAAAGTCATTCAGTGACCAGTTCCTACCTCAAGAAGCCTGCAACTCTTAGTATGGACAAAAAGATATGTTTTACCTCAGTGTTACTAACACTGAAAGTACAGACAAATCACAAAACAAAAAATCGTGAAATCTTTAAACTAATGTTGGCCAATTTAACATGTGGTAGAACTGCCCGGTGTTCATAGTAATTTGTACACTTTGGCTACTTCAAGTTAAAACGTACACCTATTTTTTTCACATTCTTCTAAAGTAGGACCTATAATATCACCAGGAAGAGAGCAGTTGCTGCACTCCTCATGCTCACATAAAAAGTTTTGGTCATTGCTGCCTTGTGACAATGCTGGATTTCGTAACAGGACACATTGGCAGGAAGGGTAATCTATAAAACCAGAAGGCAGGCGGAAGGAAGAGGCTGTCAAATTTTTGAGTACTTGGATCCCTCTTCAAGCACAACACAGAAAATATTCTGAGATTTTCTTTAGTCCTATGGAGAAGCCAGCATTTTAAAGCCATACCTACAGTTCATCAGTGAGCTAACAAATCATCAGTGAAGTTCCTCAGATAGTCTATCACAGTTTTCCAGGATGAGGTTTCTGTTTGTTTCATTAAGTTCCTCTAACAGCACCACCATTATCCCATATATAATAATGCTGCACATTGCAAAAAGTGGTGTCTCTGGAACTATGAAGTAAACCTAACAGTAAAAGTTACTTCAGATGTAGTACTGGGTATGCTACATTTCTGTGGTATTACCTTTTTTCACCTTTTCTAAGACAGAATTCTATGTCGATAAAGTTAGGTGTTTTCCAGTTTCAGGAACTTGGGAACCAGAGTAGAGGGAGAACTTTTTAAATTACGTTAAAATCCAAAGCAAAACTGAGAGGAAATTTTAGAAAAATGAAACAAAATCTTTTAATAAAACTAGCAGTGGGTTTTCCAATGTGGAAACAAAATTGGGATAGTAGGATTTTACTCAGTAAACATAGTATTTTCAGCAAATAGATTGTAAATCTTTAGCTTGTATCTTTGCCTAGCATTTAGTTTATATTTAAAAAGAAGGCAGACCTGGCAAAGGTATTAATCAGTTTTTTAGCAACTTTTGGCTCTTCTCGCCTCAGGAAGTGAGTATTACCCCAGCCAATTCACATTTCACAGGAAAAGCATTATGCTGATAACCGGTATACCCTATAGGCAGAATAGCTAATCACTGGGGAGAGAAAAATATTTTCTTTTGTATACACCTACTTTCAAAAGCAATGTAAGTGAACTCCAACTTGAGCTACAAATACTGCACTATTTTTCACAAAGATTTTGAAGTTATAAGACAGAAAAGCTAGATTTGTCCCCTCTTCTCTCAC
The DNA here is from genome assembly GCF_021018805.1 of Prinia subflava. Classification (NCBI taxonomy): domain Eukaryota; kingdom Metazoa; phylum Chordata; class Aves; order Passeriformes; family Cisticolidae; genus Prinia; species Prinia subflava. The sequence goes on along the minus strand of NC_086283.1, from coordinate 46,970,431 downwards.
TACCATTCCTGACCCTCATTCTCGCCAGCTCTGTGGTCAAATAACTCATATTCCATTAAAAATGAAATTTAAAATAGCAGACTTCAAAATGGCAATTCCCTCCTGCTGCCACTCCTCCTCTTTCCCACAAAGAAGTCTACTTTTCTGAGTAACGCTGAAAGAAGGCAAAGTGCCAGAGCACAACTGAGTCTCCTGTCAGGCTTCCTTGTCAGTCCTCTTGCCCAACCTGGGCCACAAAAAAACTATTTACAACCTTCTAAACAGCTTTTTTTTTTTTTAATTCTGACCAAAAAAAAAAAAAAAAAAAAAAAAAAAAAAAGGTTTTTTCAGGGCTTTCCCAGTTGCAGTGAGTTTAAGAGAGAGAGAGAGGAAAAAAAAGGCAGCACAACCTAGGACTGCAACACCTCCGGACCATCAGGTATGCCCTGAACCCTGTTGGCGCTAGCAGGTCTCACAAGAAGCCAACACCCCGGGAGGGCAACAGGCTGCCCCGGGCTCCCCGCACGCACAGCCGCGAGAAAAGGCACACGGAGGGTGGGCAGACAGACAGACACAAGGTGGGAAACAAAACAAACTACGGAAAAAGGAGGTGCGGCGGGGAATAAGTTGAGGAAGAAAGGGGAAAGAGAAATGAGAAGGAAAAGGGTAAATCAAGAAGCAAAAGGACATAAGTGGAAACAAAAAGAATGGGGGGGGAGGGGGGAAGAAGAGAGGAAGATGGAAGAGAGAGGAAAAGGGGTAAGGAAAGAAAAAATAAGTGGGGGGAAAAAGAAGGAAAGAAGGGGGGAAAAGGACAGAGGCACAACAGATGCGTCTCCCTGCCCTCCAGCGCAGCACCTGCCCGACGACACGGCGGCTCCTGGAGTAGTGCTCGAGGCTCCGCAGGGTACGGCGCCCAGGAAGAGCGATGCTCCGGGCCAGCCCGCGCTGCCACCCGCTTCGCGACCACGCCGCTCCCGGTACGCCCACAGCACCCAGGTGCGGAGCGGCCCCGGGGCAGGCGGGAGCCCGGCCACCTCCCCCGCGGGCGCGGCCCCGAGCCGGGCCCCGGCTGCTGCCCTGGGCTGCGGGTCCCGCCCGGCCCCGCGCCCCTCCCGGCTCCCACCCGCGGGTCCCGCCGGCCCGGCCCGGCCCGGCCCTCCTCGGCGCCGCCGCCGCCCTCAGGGTCCCGCCCCTGCCTCTCCGCGCCCCGCCCGGCCCCGACCTCTCCCACACTGTGCCCTTGGCAGCCTTGGCAACTGCGCTTGTTTATCCGTTTTATTGATTCTTTTAACGCTTCCTCCGGCAGTGCCGGTAAGGCTGGAACCCGCACAGGACCAGCGCCTGTGCGGCTGATGGGATCGCAGGGCTTTGTCGCGGCTCCCAGCCCCAGACGGGCGCCGCGGGGCGGGCTCGGTGTGGCTGCGTGAGCCGCGTTCGTCAGGGGCACCGGCGGGGCCGGCGCTGCCGCGGCCGCACCGCGCAGCCCGAGGCTCGCCCGCTGCTACACGCGGGCGTGGGACAAGCCCTGAAGGAAAACCGAGGGAGACGGAGGGGAGGGCGGAGTGCGAGGAGAGCAGACCCGGCTGGGAAGCGGTGCACGAAACTCGGAGCGGTGAAGAGTACGACTGTGTGGGCAGAGTGTGAAGAAGACACAGATTTCCTGTTCGCTTTGTCCATTCAAATATCTGTCCGACAATAAACACAGTCCAGGGGGTTTGGAGAGCTGTGAAACATGGAGGTGGAGCTTCGGGGCAACGCCCTTAATATTTTAGCGAAGTACTTTGAAAGAAAACAGAAAATTAAATTTCAAGGAAATAAAAAGTTCAAAGAAAGCGTGTGCCTCATTAAAAACCCCCAAGGGCTGCAGCCTCTAGCAGTTTGAACAGTACTTGCAGAATTCCCCCAAAATCCCTGCACATCAGCATTATCTGGCGTGCACCTTGATTTGGCAGCTGGAGGCACACTTAATGAACTCTCCTGGCCATTTCTCATCCCAATTGTGAGATTGTACTGAGGGGTCCTGCATCTGCAGCGATAAAGAGGCTGGAAGCTAACAAGAAAATGAAATTAGCTTTCAAGGCTCTTACTGGAACACACTGCCAGCAGAAGAGGGAATTGCCTCCACACATCACCACATGGATCAGACAGCGTATTTTAGGAATGGACTGCAAGATTTCAAATTTTCACCATCATGTCGTCAAGAGACTTTAATATATATATGCTGGGTAAAGAATTAGTGTGTGACTGCATGCTAGCTTGGCAGTTCTCCCTTTTTCCTCTTTTCCTGACAGATGTGCGGGGGAAAGATATTTTCTAGTGTGTCTGTTATTTATAGGGCTGAACTTCTGATTGTTCTTGGAGAACCATGCCAAAAGGGTCTTTAATCTGTAAGCCCAGCAGAGGCTGGTAAGAGAAGTTACCAGTGGGAGACAGAAATCTGGGGGAGTGGGCAAGATTTCCTATTAGTTTTCCCCATGAAGAGTAATGTTTTATAATTACTAATGATGTATGGTTATAGACAGTGACTGTCTTGTTGGTCTTCCATGTAAATTAGAAAATAAATCATAACATAAATTTAAGTATTTGCTCTCTTGCTAAACCACATGCAAAACATCGCAGTATTGCAATCACAGTACAAGTAGTAGAGCTGACCACCAGTATTCTTAAGAGAATGAACTGGGTAAGCTTTAGGGACAGATGTTTGCTCTCACTGTGTTCCATCCACCCTTCCCTAATTACTTAAAAAGCTACAGATGCAAAGATGTCTAATGCAAAGTCACCAACTTGAGCTGATATATATTGGTGCACTAACAAAGGACCATCTAACAAGTACTTCCTGTGGGAGAGGGGGAAAAAAAGGTATTAAAGTCATTACTGCATGTAATTATTTTGGGTAGAGGACTGAAGTCAAGAAGTTTGTTATTCTCTGGCACAAGTGAAAAATGGAGTTCTCTATAGACTGACATAATTACAGAGGTTGCGATCCTTGGCTGAGTATGCTGGCAGAGACCCATCATGTTTTTAGTGCAGCTTTGTGACATTTCAAGGGTGGTATTTCACTTACAGTCCCATTCATGGATAGTTTTGTTAGCTGTTCCTGAAAAAATGGATGAAATGGGTTTGTGACTGGTGTTTTCTTTTCTAATCTTGAGTCTGGATATGAAGATGACAAGGTCCACAAGCTGCCCTTTCTGGCATGTGACAGATGTGACTGTATGGCAGCTGCAAAACAAAAAAGTTATGTTGTTCACCATTTTAGAATTACTGATAGACAAAGCCATAAAAAAAGTGGAATTTAGAGGCAAAATAGAGACAAAAGTGAACAAAAAAAAAAGCAAGTTACAATTATGGGAAATTTAAAATACATAAATGTTTTTGCTGTGAATTTTGATTGGTTTGAATTAAATCAGTTTGTACATGAATATTTGATTGATGTGGTAAGACCAACAATCTACTGAGAACCAATACATGCAAACAACATTGAGAAAGTTTCAAAAATAGTTTTCTGTGCATGGCTAAACTAGCTAAACTAACATAGTTAGAGTACCTCATGCTTAATGCTAATTCTTGTAATTTTACTTGTTTTAAGGAAGTAAAAGTTTCATTTTTCTGAGAAGTCAGACAGTGGCCTCGCATTTTGTAATAAAAGCTTCTCTACTAACTTTTGTAAAAAATGATTGATTTCTCTGCCATGTAGGTGTAACCCAAATATCTATTTCTTCTGATAATTCGGACCTAGCATTAGAAGGATGCAAGATCCTAATATCTATTGTCAGACAGACAGAGGATCCTAACTTCAGTGTTGAATCCTACTAGGGATTGAATGTTTCTTCATAACGAGAGTGTGATCTTACTGCATTAGCCTTCTCTAAGGAAAGAGTTGCTCCTATCCAGATTTTTTTTCTCTTCTCCATAAACATCCCTAGCAACATTTACCTTTGTTGTAAAGTTTATGAGACTTAATGTTGTCCTAGATTCCCAATTCTGCTTGCTCTGTACCTGAGTAGGGGAAAAAAGTAATATTCAATTTGCAGATGAACTCTTGAAGGCTGAGCCTCCACATAAATTGGGGGTGTAGTGTGCCAAAGATGCAAACACCGTGTGCTGAAATAAAAGGTCTGAAGAAGATGATTGCAGCTGCCAAAACCATTTAAACAACAAAACATTGTCTAACACCTCAACCCATTTTTGAAAATAAAGAAAAGCATATCTAAAGCATATTGTAGTGTGCTTCTCTTTAGAACAAAATGTCTACTGATATGGCTTAGTACTAATTTGTAGGGACAAGAGTGGCTCATACCTGAAGTTCATTAGGAAAGGTCATGTTGTCTTCCTCAGACTGTATTTAATACATATTGAAAATAGTATTTCACTTTAGCAGTTATGTGCTTACATAGAATTCTGATACTATTTGAGAGGCAAATTTTTCAGGTAAGTTTAAAATAAGTTTAATATGAATGGACTATTTCAGTTCTGTATGATCAAGGACATGCTAGGACAAATTTCTTCCAAGACGCTGGCTGGCATTTAGTACTAATTACAGAATTGAAAATAACGTGGAGTGGATTGTGACTTTGAGTTGCCAAAATTACTGTAAAACATATACTGGGTAAAACAGGGACCTCTTGTTCTACCACTGTGGTGAGTTTGACCTTGGCTTGCTGCCAGATGCCTACCCAGCTCTCTTACTTTTCTTCCTTGACAGAACAGGATGAGAAAATAAGATGGAAAAGCTCATGGATTGGAATAAAGCCAGGGAGATTACTCACCTGTTACCATCATGGTCAAAACACACTCAACTTGGGAAAGGTTATTTACTGTCAATTAAAAATAGAGTGCAATGATGAGAGGAAGAAAAAAAAAAAGATAAAACTAAAAACACCTTCCTCTTAGTTCCTCTGGTTCTTCTCAGGTCCAACTTCACCCCTTCATTTCTGACTCTTCCTACTTCTTGCCTCCTGAGTGTTGCAGGAGCATGAAGAATGATAAGTGTCATCAGTCCATAACTGCTCCTCTCTGCCAATCCTCCATCCTGCTGCTGTTTGTCCCTTCCATGTCCTTCACAAACTGCTCTAGTGTGGGTCCTTTCAATGGGCTACTGTCCTTCAGGAACAGATGCTCCAGCATGGGTTCTTACCCCAGGTAGCTGCTCCTGCCAGGAGCCTCCTCCTGCGTGAGCTTTCTACTGCCTACAACTTTCTTCAAAACACACACCCAGCTGCTCCTTCTGAGACTTTCCATGGGCTGCATGTGGATATCTGTTCAACTGGGGACAGCCATGGGGTGCAGGGCAACAACCTCCTCCACTATGTTCTTTTCCAGGGCCTGCAGAAGAACCTCTGCTCCACCATCTGAAGCACCTCCTCCTCCTCCTTCAGCGGTGGCATTGGTGTCCATAGGGATATTTTTCCATGTTTTTCCCACTCTTCTCTCTCACAGCTGCTGTAGAGTAGTTGTTACACTTTTTGGAATATGTTATCACAGAGGTGCCACCAGTGTCACTGACAGGTTCAGCTCTGGCCAGCGGTGAGTCCATCTTGGAACTGTCTGGAACAAGCTGAGTCCCGTACGAGGCATCCCCTGAACTCCTCCTCCCACCTCACCCCACCAACTTTGCCAAATAAACCAAATTGAACCACTTGAATTATTTTTTGTTACTCTGATCCAGTTAAGAAGTATGACTTGCTGATTGCACTGTGAGTGAGAGGCAAAGGCGAGAAGCAAGCTTGATGTTACCATGTCTGCTGGGGGAATGAACAACTCTTCTTGCTGACTCCTTTCGCAAGAGTGGTAAAAGCCCAGCCTGATGTAACCTGGCAAAGACAGCATTTTAACCAGAAGGAGAATCAGTCAAGGTCCTCCTAAGACACTAACAAATGAGAAAAACTTCAATGGTCTGAACTATTTCAAGTTTTATTTATGAAAATTATCATTTGTCTTAGAAAGTCCCCTCTCCCAAAGTAATTATAAACCAATGCTGATATTATGTGTATATAACCATAAATAAACACATACATATATGCAGATCTATGTGTTATGCATCAGGAATTCTGAACTAATGTTTGAACTGGTTTCACATGTCCTCTACACTTTTGAAATATTTCACAAATTACAGACCTTGGTCTCACAATTGCTTACAGGTGATCCAACTGCAGACTTCTGAAAGGACTGCAGACTGTGTATCTACAATGCTCAGCTCAAGCCCTGTCTTTGATTGTCTATTGACAGTTTCATAAGTCAGCTTTCCTGGTGAAGTTTCTTTCATTTCTCCTTCTTCGCTTTATTGAAGCTGTTGTTACAGCTGCATGGTGGGTTGGTCTTGGCTGGATGCCAGGTGCCCACCAAAGCTGCTCCATCACTCCCCGTCCTTAGCTAGATAGGAAAGAGAAAAAATATAACAAAAAGCTTGTGCGTCAAAGAAGGGCAGGGAGACATCACTCAGCTATTACTGTCACAAGCAAAACAGACGCAACTTGAGGAAGTAAGTTTAAATCTTAAAAAACACCTTTACCCTTACCTGCTTCCTATGATGAGCTTCACTCCTGATTTTCTCTATCTGTGCATTGTAAGTGGGACAGGGGACAAGGAATGGAGGCTGTGGTCAGTTCATCATGTGTTGTTTCTGCCATTCCTTCATCCTCAGGGGGAGGATTCCTCACAGTCTTTCTCTGCTCCAGTGTGGGGTCCCTGCCATGGGAGACAGTCCTCCGTAAACTTCTCCATTGTGAGTTCTTCCCATAATCTGCAGTTCTTCATGAAGTGCTCCAGCACAGGTCCCTTCCACAGAGCACAGTCCTTGAGGAACAGACTGCTCCATCGTGGTCACCCGTGGGGTCCCAAATCCTGCCAGCAAACTTGCTCCAGTGTGGGCTTGTTTCCATGGGGTCACAGCCTCCTTCAGGCATCCACGTGCTCTGGTGTGGGATTCTCCATGGGCAGTAGGGGGGTATTTGCTTCACCGTGGACATCCATGGGGCTGCAGGGGCACAGCTGCTGTACTGTTAGTGTAAGATCTGTAGCTAATATTGTCTGGTATTGCTACTTGTAGACAGGAGAAAAAAAGAATTCTGTATCAACACTTTTTTCCAGCATATCCAAACATAAATGTCAGCTTAGGACCATGAACCTAAAGTTCCTTTAAATGTTATTTGTATGTACACAATAAGACTCCTATCTTTACTTTGTTCTATCTTTAGCATTAAGCTTTCAACACCTACTCATAATTTCCCTGTATGGCTTTCCTTATGAAATTTTGTGTAAATTCTGTAAAAAGGTGGTATTTTTGTTATTTCTGCCTTTTTTTTTTCAGTTAGGACTTTCACTGTATGTTATTGATTGTTATGTGTTCATTTTTTATGGCAGAGTTGCTCTACTGGCATCAGCTGAAAATTTTTTAAGATTTCAATTTTAAGGATTTTTTTACTAAAACTTGTTGTGTAGGAAACAGAATGTTCTCCTCTCTCCCTCTAGGCAGTCAGTCTCCATATAACATGCTCATAAAAGCACTGTATATATGATTCCTGAGAAACTGCATGAAGTGTGAAATCTGAACATATGAATTTTCCAGTAGTCCCATAGGAATTGTTTTGTATCATGTCAATTGTGGATAAAATTGATAGACTGATATTTTCCATCATTGTGTTGCTATGGTTTTCGGACGGCACAGAAATAACAACATGACTCTCCATGATGGTAAAGATGAGAGCAAACTTTATTCTTCTAAATTCTACTTTTATAGAGTAGTTCGGTACAAAGAACATGATTGGTTATTCAGCGTCTACACTCTTTTGTAAATATTTCTTTCCAGTAAACATGTTGGAAAAACACCACCTGCAGATAGTTTCTCACTTCCCAAGGTTTGTTTGAATTCCTCTTTAAGATTTCTCAGGCTAACATGAGAAAGTTGTTCGCCTGCCTTTCACACAGACAGTAGCAGAGCCTGAAGCCTAAATTCAGACCAATGTCAGGCCCACATCATTGGACTAAGTACTCCATTCTCTAAGAAAATAATAAAACTGTGTATATTCAAGTGTAGAGAATTGTTAGGATTAATAGCCTTGCTTACCACTTGAAGCTAAAGTATGTGAGGCCTTAGGCTGCAAGAATCTGAGAATCACTCTCTGAGAATGAACCTTTGGATAAAGCTAATGGTGCAACCACAAAACCAGCTGAAAGTGGCAGATACAATCAGAATGAACCTAAGAACCAAGGAAACATTTCTAAGGGAACACAGTAATTTTTCAGACAAATGTCAGCCCAGCAACCAAAGTATAGTTGGGGTGTGTGGTCTGGAACAGGGGTCCCTCCTTGGACCACACATCTCAAGTTCCTCTGAATGTCAGATAAAGAAACAAATTATTTACTCAGCAGATTAGTGGCCTGTCTCTTCAGGCAGGAACCTAGGGCTGAGCCTCGTTGAGGTGGCATCTGTAAAATTCCTGTAACATGGACTAGGTGGCAGCTGCATAATTCCTGCAACACAAGACAGTCTTTCACTTGTATATTTAGTAACTCAAACCTATAATAAGAATGGTCCCCTGGTATATGATTCAATTATTTCCTTTTTGGGACTTTACTGTAAGCTCATCACATAATCATATAAACTGCACATTACCATAAATTACAATGGGTTTATTCATACAGCTAGATACAGCTGCTTGTTGAGTAGTTCCAAGAGCGGTGTACTGCAGCATAAGAGTGTAAGTTCATTTTTATTAGGAATTTCATCATTGTCCACAGGCTTTTGAGGATGGCCTAGGTTCTTGGAAATTGAGCAATTTTATCAAAAGGGTAGATATTGCTGGGATGTGTATTTTATTGTACCTTTATACAGTCTTTCATAGGGCCCTTTCCAAACCTGTCCTGTTGGTTTTCCAAGCTCCAGTTTTCAAATCTGCTCTGTTTCTTTATGTTCCCAAGAGTTAGTGGTTTGGTTATTGTTCTGCCCTGAAGGGTACATGTGGGGTCCTAATTACAGACTAGTCAGTCTATGTTCTGCATTTCACCACTCCTTTTCTTCTTTTCTTTACTTAAGTTTAAATCTGTGTCTTATGTAAATATTTTATTAAGGTTTGCATGTCTCATGTCTGTAACAGATGCTGAACAAGAGCTTCCCTAAGATTTTAAGACTGCTTATAAAATTGAGGTATCTTGTAAGAATTTCCTAAATTTCTTTTTCATACCTGATACCTTTTAACAGTTTCATACTTTCTAAGTTTCATACTCAGTACCTGTCCTTAGTACAGCCTGCTGAACATGTAGGTTCACTTATGTATCAATCAGTAGTCTCAATATCCAGGACAAAACAAGTTTCTTTGCATTGTAGTTTAACCCTAGCTGGGAACCAAACCCCATCTAGCTGCCTGCTTACCTCCTTACAGCAGTATAGGGGAGAGGATCAGAAGGGTAAAAGTGAAAAAACTCATGGGTTGAGATAAGGATGGTTTAATAGGTAAGGCAAAAACTGTGCAGATAAGCAAAGCAAAACCAAGAATTTGTTCCCTTCTTCCCATGGGCAGACAGGTGTTCAGCTATTCCCAGGAAAGCAAGGCCCCATCACTCATAACAGTGACTTGGGAAAATCAAATGTCATCACTCCAGACATTTCCCCCTTTATTCCTCTTGTAGTTTATATGTTTAGCATGATGCCCTGTGATCTGGGGTATCCCTTGAGTCAGTTGCAGTTAGCTGTCTCAGATGTGTCCCCTTCCAACTCTTCATGCATGCCCAGCTGAATCAATACTGGGGTGAGGAGCAGAAAAGACCTTGACATTTTTAGGTGCTGCTAATGAAAACACCCCTGAGTTGCCAACATTGTTTCCAGCACAAATCCAAAACACAGTGCCATGCAAGCCAACGTGGAGAAAAAGCACACTTCTCATATTTCAGGATTTTTTTTTTCTGGAAACTTCAGTAAACCTTCCTGAGGGACAAAATTCCTATTGGATCTCTCTAGGTTTTTTTCCATTGGTCCTTCTATTTCTAAGTTTTATCATGTAGTGCTCTGATAAACATAAGTGGTGGTATTTTGTGGTAGAAGTAAATATTTTTAAAAAAGAAACAGCCAAAAAAGCAGCAAGTATTTATCTCTTGATGATGAAGTACAGGTAAGAACCTTGTCAGAAAGAAAGAGTTTCATTTCTTGTTATCAACACTGTACTGAGTCCTCAATAGCAGCTCAGTTACCTTAAAAGCTCAAAAGAATGAAACTTTTGAAAAAATAGCAAGAAAGTGCTTCTAATGCAAACCAAGACAAAAGAGGACTCAATGTATGGATTTTCTTGTACCTGTAGTTTCTGAATTTAATAGAGAGGGCAGTTATTTCTTCAGTGGAGTGCTTTTAGGTTTACTGATTAAATGTTCTGCATAGATGTAGAGATTGCATTGCTGCAGTCATTGAAATTACTGTCCAAATCTTTTGCAACTTTTGCTTCTTGCAGCCACTTCCTGAGTAATATTTCAAGATATGATCAAGACAATTTATGGTCTGAACACAAAACATATAAATATTCATTTAAATCTTAAAGTAAGGTCCAGCATTGACAATTTTGTTTCTTTGGCACACTGCTGCAGGTTTCTGTATGAAGCAGTGTATTGACAAACTATTCTGGGAAACTGGTCTGATGTTCTCACAAAAATAAAACCACAATCATGTATCATTCATCTTGTTTCTCCTTTCCTACACACGCAAGGCAAAAGCTATGTTCAAAGACAAAAAGATTTAAAAAAAATCTTCATTCCCCTCACAGCAAAATATCGCATTGCACATTCTAATTGTGAAGAGAGAAGTGAAGTAGTAGATGGTTCACACTGAACATACTGAGGATTTGGTAATTAAGCCAGTACACATTATAGGATCTTTTCTGTATCAGCCATGATTCTTCAGAAATTGGTTCAGGATCAAAAGTTGATTGAATAAAAATCACTATCTATAACAACAAATAAGAAAGAAACACAGAAAATAATTATCCCAAATTTGGAATTTATGAACAAAAATAATTTAGTTTTTTACCAGTTTGAAACTGAAAAATCCATATGCCTGGGAAACATATAAATGGACAACTTGCCCACAGGAGCAAAACTGATGTGGTTTCATTATACTGTGAAAAAGTGAAGTATAAAGGAAGGCATTCCTGTAATTTATTTTTATTTAAACCATTATTGTTCAATTGATTTAAAAATATATATACTGATTATTTAAACTAATCTACTGATTATTTATCTGAAATCAGAATTAGGTTGATCTTTAAGTACCTATAAGTCAGTTGATGCAATCTTTTTGGATTTCAGTAGAGCTTTCAATGCTTTACCCTAGAGGATCCTTCTGGACAAAATGTGCAGCCCACATTTACCTGGATAAACACATCATGGGATGGCTGGGCAAGTGGCTCATGGGTCAGGCACAAAGGGTTACAGAGAATGGGGTGACATCAGACTGGGGACCTGTCACTGGCGGAGTTCCACAGGGCTCCATCCTCAGTCCTGTGGTCTTCAGCATCTTCATAAATGGCTTGAATGTAGGACTGGAAGAAATACTCAGCAAGTCCACAGATGATACAAAACTGGGAGAAGCTGTTGACTCCCCCAAGGGCAGGGAAGCCCTGCAGAGAGACCTTGACAAATCAGGCCTCTGGGCAATCACCAAGCATATGAAGTTCAACAGGGGAAAGTGCAACATTCTTCACCAGGGGTGGGGCAACCTTGGATGTATGGACAGACTGGGGAATGAGATGCTGGGAAGCAGGGCCATGGAAAGGGACCTGGGGGTCCTGGTCAGTGGTGAGTTGAACTTGAGTCAGCAGTGCCCTGGCAGCCAGGAGGGATAACCCTGTCCTGGGGGGCATCAGGCACAGCATCACAGCCAGGCAAGGGAGGGGATTGTCCTGCTCTGCTCTGAGCTGGGGCAGCCTCACCTCCAGTGCTGGGGGCTGGTTTGGGTGTCACAGAATGAGAAAGACATCAAACTCTTAGAGAGTGTCCAAAGAAGGGTCACAAAGATGGTTGAAGAGCCTTGAGGGGAAGCCATATGAGGAGCAGATGAGGTCACTTGGTCTGTTCAGCCTGGAGGAGACAGAGGACAGAGCTCATTGCAGTCTACAACTTCCTCATGGTGGGGGAAGAGGAGGGCCAAACACTGGTCTCTTCTCTGTGGACCCAAAGGAATGGCCTGAAGTTGTGTCAGGGGAGGTTTAGGTTAGAAAGAAGCAAGAAAAGGTTCTTCACCCAGATAGTGGCTGGGCTCTGGAACAAGTTCCCCAGGGAAATGGTCATGACACCGTGCTTTACAAAATTTGCTTGTTTTTCTGTTTCTAAATTCAACATCCTGGAGGATTATGAGTTGTTGGTTCAGGAGTGATGTGGACAGTGAGGTGTCAGAAACAGGGGAGTGTGGTGAACTGGAAGACAAGGAAAAATGTAACTGCATTTGTTGATGCTGTGTGTTATTTCACAGCTTCTCAAAGATTTTTCAAGATATATCAGACTTCTGGGTCATTTGGTATTAAGTCAGCAAGTCTTTTTTGTTGTCTTGCTGACAACACCAAGCTATGTGGCATCCCATCTGTGAGGGCAGGGATGTCCCATCCAAAGGGACTTTGATAGGCTTGAGAGATGGGCCCATGCAAACCTTAAGAAGTTCAGCAAGGCCAAGCACAATGTCCTGCACTTGGATCAGGGCATTGCTAAGCACAAATACAGGCTGGGAGGAGAATGGATTGAAAGCAGCTCAGAGAAGAACTTGGATGTGCTGGCTGACAAGAAACTTTAAGTGACATGGCCATGTGTGCTTGCAGCCCAGAAAGCCAACTGTATCCTGGGCTACATCAAAAGCAGCATGGCCAGCAGGTTAAGGGGGGGATTCTGCCCCCCATGCTTTGCTCTTACGAGACCCCACTTGGAGTGCTGCATCCAGCTCTGGGGACGTTTTGCAGTAAATGTGGCAGAGAGCCACAAAGATGATCAAAGGGCTGCAGCACCTCTCCTGTGAATGAGAGTCTGAGAGAGGTGGTGTTGACCAGGCTGGAGAAGAGAGGACTCTGGGGAGACCTAAGAGCAGCCTTTCAATTCCTAAAGCAGGCTTATAAAAAAGGGTGAGAGTGACTTTTAACAGGAATACTTAGTGATAGGACAGGGAGTAATGGCTTTAAACTGTTGATACAGATTAGATACAAGGAAGAAATTCATTACTGTGAGGCTGGTCCGGTGCTGAAACAGATTGCCCAGGGAAGCTGGGGTTGCTTCATCTCTGGAAGTGTTTAATGCCAGGTTGAATGGGGCTCTGAGTAATCTGTCAAGTGGAAGGTGTCCCCTCCCATGTTGGGGCTTGGAACTAGAGGATTTTTAAGGTCCCTTTCAACCCAAACCATTTTATGATTCTAAATTCTTTCACAAGGTAACATTCAGAAACCTATCTTCTAGTTTATAGGCCTACTATGGAACGTAAACATTTATTAAATATTTGGCATAAAAACAAACATGTCTGTATAAACAAAACAGATGTTTATGCAGATTCTCTTCCACGGCTTGATTTCTCCTCAAAAGAAGATGCTTGTTTGCTCAGGTTTGGGTTTTTTTTAATATTCTCAGCATCAGATAAAACATTTGAGTGTTTTTGTGCCACTTTCTTACTTATCTACAGAGACAGTTAATGATAGCTGAAGTCATTTGTCTGATGTGAGAAAATATTATTTCTTCTCTGCTGTCAAGGAAGGAAATAGAAGATCATTCAAACCCCAGGATACGGTGCCCTTTTTCACTCACTAGTAAATGTTTTGCAACCTCTCAAAATATCTGTTCCTTGTTAGTACATTCTGGTTCCTAAGTACATGTGCAAGTACAGGGTTGACAGCATTCATGACAGTCTGGTTTATTTTTTAAGCAATGAGGGATTATATTCATCTTTTTATTAAACCCGTCTGATGCTACACTGATGATGGCTATGAAAAACCCTTAGTTTGGGGGGTAATTAGTTCTGTAATGTGAAGCAGGCTCTACTGAATTTTCTGCTCAACCTGTTTCGTAGCATAAATTATGGGTTTCCCCTATGGCTATTTCTTTGCCAAGGTAAACAGTGTGGGGTAAAATGAGTGGTCCGTGTGCAGGAGGTAAGGATATTAATAATGTAGAAAAACTGGTTAGAACATCTCCACATGAAGATATACTGATTTAGATGACTTGTTGTGAACCTCTGCAGCTGAGGATAGCCTTGCAAAAGTAAGTGGAATAGGAGATATCCTAAAACAATCCTGAGCTTTGGGGTTTTGTTTGGTTTTATTTGGTTTGGATGGGAAGCTTTTCTTGGGGTGGTGTTTTGGGTTTTTTTGGTTTGTTGTTTTTTATTTTATTTTATTTTATTTTATTTTATTTTATTTTATTTTATTTTATTTTATTTTATTTTATTTTATTTTATTTTATTTTATTTTATTTTATTTTATTTTATTTTATTTTAGGGTTGGGTTGGGTTTTTTGGGTTTTTTGGGTTTTTTGGGTGTTTGTTTGTTTGTTTGTTTGTTTGTTTGGGGTTTTTTTGGTGCGGGGGACGGGGGAGGAGAGAATGATTTTCAATTATAATTCCCAATGAGAAAAATAGTCATTTTCATTGCGGTTGGATGCAGCTGAACTGGGAAAATTGAAGAAGCAGCACACAGTGTTTACACAATATAATTAATTTAGCAACAAACATACCAGCTGTATTATTCAGAGCAAGCCGTGTATTACTTCTCAGATTCTTCTTTGTACATGCCTTTTGTATTCATAGCTTTGGTGTGATTAAGAAAATAAATAAGGCAGCACCCAGCTAGGCTTACTAACAAGGACAAGTGACTGCATTCTGCCCATAGGGAGGCAATTTTTGGGAGACTGATGCAGCTTAACTCTTCTGTCTGCAGCACTGTTGTATCTGGCCCAGGATGCTTGCAGGACAACTGGGATTGTGTGCACGGCAAATGAGATGAAGCTCAAAAATTAAGGAAATTGTGGCTAACACTTTTCTGTTGCTGTTGTGCAAATATTTCCTGTGTTAAGAAATCACAAGTTTGTGGTCAAATGGCACGTTTGAAGAGAGAAGGATTTCTTTGCAGTGGCTGACACAAGCCATGATTAGGGCTATTTCTTCAATAGGCAGTATTAAAAAGATTGCTATTGAAAGAGTGGTTGCCTTATACAGATGGCAGTGCTGTCACAAACACAGGCATGCCTTGAACACGCATCACATATTGGTGTAGGTGCAGCAGGAATAACACAAACTACAGATTCCTTTTAATAATGAGAATTTTTCACCAGAATCTTTCATGTTTGCTCACCTGTTGCTTATTCTGTGATCAAGGCTGGAACAGCAAGCCCAGGGAAGGACAGGAGTAGATGATTTAAAAAATGATAATTAGCATGCACAGAAAAACATTCTTAGCTACTTCCTTTATTACATCCTCTCTGCAGTGTCAGTCACTAGGACAATAATTTCCATTTTCTGCTCTTTCAGATGTTACTGCACAGGTGAAAAACTTTTATCCCTCATAAGCTGAAAACTAACAAAATCTCTCCTGTAAAGAGAATAGAGTTCAGTGCCTAGGCAGGATATTCTTGGACATAAAAAAAGCACATCTGCCACTAGGGCAGTACATCTCTTGTGGTTTTGAGAGTGTACTGTTCTTCATGAAGAACATTAATTTCCATTAATTAATTCAGTGGTTACTGGTTCAATCTTTTTATCTTTTATGTCGTTATGAAACCAGTTTCTACAGTAAAGACAAACAGTTTTGACAAACTGATTTACTTTCTTCTGTAAAGTGTTCCCAAACTTAAGAAGCTTCATGAACATCAAATATCTGCTCCTTTTTATTTCCATACTCATTCCCACTTGAGCTTATGCCCTTCTAACAGGCTTTTCCCTCTGAGTGATTGCCTTTTTCTATAAACCTTTAGCACCTTTGTCTTCTATTTTTCCCCATGGGAGGTAGAAAATAAGAGCCAAGTCGTATTAAGTTCTAGGTCAGAAAATATTTTGGTATCTAAGTTTTGTTTGCTTTACAACTTATGGGAAGTAGAAATTATGCAGTCACCAAGACCTGTAATTGAGTTATTCCTGGTATTTCTTAAATTCAATGAGCTGAAAAATCCATTGCCTGTCCCATTGTTTATTATTTGTTTATAACTTTCTTAATACATCTCAGCTCTCTAAGTTACTTCCTGTAACACATTTCTTACACACCATTTCCTACATTTCTTGCATACCATTTCTACAGAAGTAGCTTGACACTGGCCTCCCAGTTGCTTAACATCCATTCATCTACAAACATCATGACAATACAGTAAACATCTCCTAACCTTCATGACCTAGATCCCCAGTCTAGTTCTTCTGCATTCCACTGTGAGACTCCTGATACCAATCTGTTGACTGTTGAGAAATGCAAGATATTTTTGACCAGAGTCTGTCAAACCTAAGAGAATCTCATTTTGCTATCTTAAAGGTGGTAAGCTGCCTGAGTTGCCTTGCCCTACATTATTTCCTTGTGCTGCCAAAGCCTCTGTAGGTAGGATTCTCCTGAATATTTTGCCAAACGATTAATTGAAGGTTGCTTTTTTAATACGGGACAGATTGGTCACAAACAATTTGATCTGGGTCAACTGTGGCTGAAAAAAAAAAAAAGTGTGACAATACACCTGCCATTCAGATGGCCATCATAGTATTCAACCTAATCAGTTATTCACAGTTAATTAATCTGAGACATATATTCAACCATTTTTGGAAAATGGACAAAGAGGGAGGGACTTAAAATGCATTTAAAAGCTTTAAAAGAACAAGAAAAAAAGAAAAGCTTGGTTGCTTCAGAAGTATTAAAATTTAGAGAATTTTGAGCACTAAACACGAAGCATGTCCACATGGCACAATGCAATGCTGTGTTGAGACAATGGGAAGCTATCTGAAAGCAATGCTGTGTATCTTTCAAGGAGCTAATTGAGGATTTGGTGTGGAGAAAAGACTCCAGAGAGAGAAACAGGGATTCAAAAGCTGAAGGAATTCTTGAGAATTGACAAAAACTTTCAAAAAGCATCAAGTTTTACGCCTTTATGTAATATTTCTATAATATCTGAAATGCACCAGTTTTGTCTTTCACGCACAATTTAGTACATACAAATGGCAGTTCTTAGAACTTTATGCAATTATCAGATATTCAGCAGATAATATCAGCTATGTCTTACTAAACAGACATTCATAGTACCTGTTGCTTCACCGTAATGTGCAGGTATTTTTCCTGGAAGAAAGTGGTCTCTTGAACTAGAAGAAAACTTTTTAGACTGCTAAAAATAAAGATAATTTTTTTTAAAAAAAGGAAAAGAATTACTTTCATGGTTTTCTATTCCAGACTTAAATACAGAAAAAGTACTTTCAAAGCAGGTATTAGATATTCTAGCAAGAGTGTTTTGTACATATCTGTGATTTCATCACCTGTTTTCAGCACACTAAAAATAAGGAGTGCCAGAGCGTCCTTGAATTGAACTCCTGAATCAATGAGTGTTTTGTTGTGCTGTGAATGGCAACTTCTGAAGAACTGGCTAAAATGCTACTACATGTCACTCTTTGCTCTGAGTCAGCTCCTGAATATTTCACTGAGCCTGGTGTAACCAGAATTTCCAGTTTGGCTGGGACAGCCCTAAAATATTCCAGTATCCAACAGATATGGTTCTGCTATTTTTCTACACCACATGAAGGAAACATGATATTCCTGCTCTCATCTTAAGCCTTGCATGGGAATGCAGGCTTTTGCAGCAGAGTAGTAAGAGACAGAGACTCTGGCACAGGGTTGTGATGTGGTACCAGTCTTATGTTTTACTGCATAACAAGATGAACAGAGTATGTTTTACTCTGCATTAAATGTTGATTAGTATGATGAGTCCTCAAACTAATGTTCAGTTAGGTAACCTGATATGGGCCCTACTCACGTAACATAACACATGCTCTCTTTTCCTTATTCTGGTTTCTGTGGCTGTGTGTATATCCTAGAAAAAGTGAAAAATACTTTTTCACTGACAATAACTATAGGTAAAGTAGTATAATTAGGGAACAGAAGTTCTTCTCTAGCTGCCTGAAATAGCACCTGATTTTTCTTACTTGGAGGTAGGAACTATCAAATTGTTCTTGTCTTGACTGACAATGCTAGCAGACATGTTCATCACTAAAATTTGATTATGTTTTTGGAAGATTATTAAATTTTAGCAGAGTTAACTACTCTAAATTTCAGTAGAAGTTAAGTTCTACTTGTTCAAGATTCCCCCTCCCTGCAATATGAACTAGTATATTTAATAAGAAATGAAGAATGAGGACATAGTATGAAGGATGGCTAATGTTTCAGCTGGATCATGGCAGCCCATCATGATTACTGATAAAATTTATTAATGGTACAACTGTTTGAGAGAGTGACATAGAAGTCGTCAGTTAAGACTTCTGTGAAATTCTTAACCACACAGTTCTTAAAAAAATACTTCCTTGATTTAGTAGTCCTCAAGGTCTTCTCAGTTACTGATATTGTAAACCTTTTGCCCAAACCTACAGGCGCTGAAAAAGAAGTCATTGCGTGCCATCGTGTGGATATCACAGGAACAACATCATCTGTTCTGAAAAGATGGATTGGTTAAAAAGAAAAAAAAAAGAAAAAAAAAAAAAGAAAAAAAAAAAGAAAAAAAAAAGAAAAAAAAGAAAAAAAAAAAAAAAGCATGGGGAAAAGGAGGAAGAACACAAGTGTTTATGTCCTTGAAATCCTGAGGAAACTCATTCCAGAAAACAGAGGGGTTTTGTTTACGTTTCTTGCTTTTCAGTTAAAATAAACTAGCAATGCTGATAGCCGTGCAGTCACACTGTCAGCTGTTAATGTCTGTCATTAGTTAAGCAACTAGGCAATGACTTCAGGATTTAGACTTCATATCCAAGATACATCCATCACGAAACAGCACTTTAAACACTCTTTGTTATTCTCTATACACTCAGAGACAGCAGAACAGAATTGACCTGATGGTAGCATACTTAGGATGTCTTTCTCTTCCGCTTTTTCTTCTTATACCATCACCATCCTGTTGTAAGTGCCAGCTACACCTATGGTCATTCTCTAAGACAATCAAAGCTACTCAAACTGAAGTAATGAATTTAAGTGTTATCATGAAAAGGATGACATTGACAGAAACTAAAGAAGGAAAGAAGAGGATAAGTTTGATGCAAAATCACTTTTTTGGCTTTCTTATATAAAACAGTTTGTGTTCACAACTTCCATGAACAGTCAGTGCTTTATAATATGAGATATAAGTGAGTTTCTCAGAAAAAGTCCAATTTTAAAAAGTTATTTACTTGGAATACAATTAAATAGAAGCACAAGCCATAGGTGTTTACATTGCTTTTCCACATTAAAAAACAGCAAACCAAATCTCAGGTAAGTCCTGAAATATTTTTATGACTTATATCAAACTGTTGAAATTAGAAACTGTGTTCTAGAATGGAGGAAAGAAAATAAAGTGCCAATTCCCTTCGAGGATTTTCTGGATGGTGTTTCTGGATAAAGGTTATGTGTTTAAACACAAATATGCTTATGTGCAGCACAGCAGTGCTGAATGAGGCCCCAGAACTCAAAAGGCCTGTAGTATCACTGACACAAAGAGACTGTCTGCTGCTGGGCTGGCTGGTCTGTAACTTACCAAGATTATGGACATCTTTCACAATACTATTTTGAACTCATGCAGTATCAAATTTATTTTAGTTGGATCATTCAGGGCAATAGAACAACAAGTGCTAATTATCTAAATACATTAATAAGCTTTATCAACATGAAAAGCAACAGGAGACAGGAAGTGAAGGAACTGCTCAGCTATCCTTCATTTTCCTTTGAGTGAGCACAGAAGGAGCATTGCTGTCTTGCTGCTTTTTTCCAAAGGAGATCCCTGCACTTGCAGCGGTGATAGCCGGGGGACATGAACACCTTGGTAAAGCAGAGATGAGTAAAAATGGTTTGGGGTCTTGGTTTGGTTTTAGTTCGATTTGCTGTTGGGGTTTGGTTGTTCGGATTATTGGTTTTGTTTTGTTTTAAGCAAGCATCTGCCGTTCAGTGGAGCATGTCACAAAACGACCTGTGCTGGGCTCCGACACCCGCGGCTTTCCTGAATATCTGCTGTGCACTGATGCATCTGGCCTTTTCTGAGCGAAAATGCAAATCTAGGGCTACTGAGGGAGCAACATTCCCTATCTCCACGCGTGAGCGCGAGGTGCGAGGTGCAGCTTTTCAGGTAAGAGGGTCGGGACGTGGCAGCTGGTGCGCAACAGTCGCAGCTGTCACGGCGGCTTCCACCGAAGAAACTGCAGGACGCGCCGGACTCAGCCTGCCCGCGGAGAACCGAGAGGGACGAAACTCGTGGGCAGAAATAACTCGTGGGCACAGCGGCGACCCTGAAGAGTGACAGCGGCCCTCAGCGCCGCCCGCCCGCCGCGGCCGGGATCACCACCCAGCTCCGCCCCGATGGGGGGATCGCCATCCAGCTCCGCCCCGCCCCGGCCGGGATCGCCACCCTGCTCCGCCCCGGCCAGGATCACCGTCCTGCTCCGCCCCGGCCAGGATCACCGTCCTGCTCCGCCCCGCCCCGGCCGCGATCGCCACCCTGCTCCGCCCCGGCCAGGATCGCCACCCTGCTCCGCCCCGGCCGCGATCGCCGTCCTGCTCCGCCCCGCCCCGCCGCGGCCGCGATCGCCGTCCTGCTCCGCCCCGGCCAGGATCGCCGTCCTGCTCCGCCCCGCCCCGGCCGCGATCGCCACCCTGCTCCGCCCCGGCCAGGATCGCCACCCTGCTCCGCCCCGGCCGCGATCGCCGTCCTGCTCCGCCCCGGCCAGGATCGCCGTCCTGCTCCGCCCCGCCCCGCCGCGGCCGCGATCGCCGTCCTGCTCCGCCCCGCCCCGCCGCGGCCGCGATCGCCGTCCCCCGGCGAGCACACTGGGCATGCGGCGCGGGCGCGTCCACTCTGGGGGGAGGAGCCGCCGGAGCGCTGTGCGTCTCGCGCGGTTCCTCCCCTGCCGTTGGTAGCGCCCCGTGCGGGGGCGGTGGTGAGCGGCGCGGCGGCGCGGCGGGAGCGGGCCGCCGGCGCCTCAGCGCGGGGCCATGAGGCACCTGCCGTACTTCTGCCGCGGGGAGGTGGTGAAGGGCTTCGGCAGGGGCTCCAAGGAGCTGGGCATCCCCACCGGTGAGCGGGGGCGGAGGGCAGACCTTCTCGGAACATCACGGGCGGCGTGTCCGCGCTGCTGGGCCCAGCCGTGGGGTCGGGGGTGCTCGCCGGGTCGCGGGGGCGAGACCGCGGGCCGGGCGTTCTGCAGCCGGGCACTGCTGCGCCCTCGAGCGGAGCCGCGCCGTGCTCCTGCCAAGCAGCGGTGACTAAGCTCGCCTGACCTCGGCGGCCGCCCCGCTGCCCTGCACAGCTGCGCTAGTGTGACTTGCGCTTTCCGAGAACGGCCCTGCCTTGGTACCTACCAGCGCTTTCCTGACGCTTTTTCCCCCGCCTCCTACACTGCTTAGTCTTGCTCCTTCCCGTGTGTTATTCTCTGCACCCCAGCCTGTAAAGAGGTTTCCGTGAATCATGATGTTTGTTCCTTTCCTCATCTAGTGATCGTCACGATGTACGGGATGTAGATAAATGTCACATTCTCGGTGCAGTGGTGTGGCAGCCAGGGAAAATATCCCTTCTCATAAACCTCCAATGGGAATAAGAAAGGGAGTAGGCATTGGGAATCGCTGCAAGGAAGAAAGTTCAAGGGGAGTAAAGCAGAGTTTGAAACAGCAGGTGGGCTTGTCCTACAGGGAATATATTTTTCTATTGCCCATCTCTGTTTTAGCTGTCTAAGTGCAGGCAGATGAATACTGCAAGAGAATTTCGATCTTACTTAGAGAGACGCTGAAAGTCAGTAATCATATTTAACAGACATGAAACTTTATAAGACCACCCTTGCGGTGCTGGTTTTTGACGTCTGTTTCTGAGAACATTTCACATTTTTGTCTTGATTGTTTATAAATGATGTGTTGGTATTTGGGAACAGGGAAAGTAAGCTGTTACTGTCTGTGAGGTTTGATAAAAGTTTGGTAACCGTCTATTCTTCCAAATCAATTTGGTATCTTGTGTGAAGAGATCTGTTCAGCTGCAAAGTAGAGGTAGGATAGTAATTTTGAGAGAACGTTAAATTGAATCAAAAGGAAATTTTGTTCTACTGTAAATTTGTAGTTTTCAAAGGAAATCTCAAATCCATAGATGCCTCTGAAAGGGAACAGCAGATTGACAGATGACTAAACAATTATCACATTTGCTTCTACATAATTTATTTAATCAGCAAATACGTTACTAATAAATAGTTCTGAGATGCTATATTATAGTGCAGTTGATTTTTTCCTCTCATTTTTCATCATAGTAAAACTGTGGTAATTGTCCTAATAATGAAATATGTTCTGGCTGTATGTATGACATATTTATTAATTACTACTGCAGAAGAGAAAGAAAACTATACAATACAGTGTGTACGTATGTAGGAGATGTAATAACTCTGGCATTGACATAGTGACTGCATTTTATGAAGCTGTTTTGTACTTTGCAATGGTATGTTGCATTATTATTATCATCACCAGTGTTATGTTTGTAAATAGTATGTAGGCAGAGTGTGGCTTATAAGTATTTGAAGATCTTGTTGTATACTTGACTTACATGGAGTCATTCACACTTTATACAATTTTTACAGCTAACTTTTCTGAGCAAGTAGTTGAAAGCTTTCCATCTGATATCCCTACTGGTATATACTATGGATGGGCCTGTGTTGGAAATGGAGATGTGCATAAAATGGTTTTGAGCATAGGATGGAATCCCTTCTATAAGAATATTAAGAAATCAGTGGTAAGAATTTTGCTTTTTGTGCAATTTTTATTGTAATAAAAGACTGGATGAATTTTAACAAGATACACAGAATTTGATTGATGAGTGATGTCTAGGAATTTGTGCACCATTAGGAATGCAGTTGTTACCTATACAATATTTATATTCTGAAAAAAATATACTCTTTAGCCAGAGAGTGTGCAGATGAAGTTGAATAAAGTTTTTCTTTCTTCTGTTCCACCATTTCGTAACTACTTCCAAAATTAAAATATAATAGTGCTTGAAATGATGGTTGCTCGACTTGCTGATAGCAAATTGAGCATAAACTTGGTGTACGCATTGTAATGCATTGAATTTACTGGTTATGAGAGCCCTAGCATAAGCTGGAACACAGTAGTAGTCTGTTGTTCTGTGCAATGTATCTCCATTTCAGACAGGAGATGTTGGGCAGCTTAATTTGTAATTATTTTTAATTAATTCGTCTCTTACATGATGGAATCCATACATGACATGCTGTGGCATAATGTACAGAATAAATATTTGAAGGCATATAAGGATGTAAGGATGGAGAAATTAAAATCCTGATCTGGGACATCTGTGGGTTGGTTTTTTTTCGCTCTCAGGTGCTGAGTCTTCCTGAGTCTTTCCTGAGTCTTGCAGAGTTCTCTTTTATTTGTTTAAAACAATTTTATTTCTATGTGAATCTCTACTTCTAAGTGTGTATGTTAGACAAATGTATACTTAAAAGTTTTTTTGCAGATAACTTTGCTGAGCAAATAGTTAAAAGCTTCCCAAATGATAGCTTTGCTGGCAGATGCTATGGCTTGGCCTATTTTGGAGCTGAAGTTGTACGTAAAAAAGTTTTGAGTGTCAGGTGGAACTGTGTCTTTGTCTGGACTTGCTCTTTAATTTTCTTGTTCAGTTCCCTTAGAAGATAGTTGTAAAAGCTCTCCTTGAGCCAACTACTTCTGTCAAAATCTTCATAGTTAGTTTAATGTATCCACTTGTTGATGAAATATTAATATTTCCTGCCTTGGAAATCCTACCTCTGAGAAGTTTTGAAGCATTTCTCCTGGTGTCTGGGGGTGAGGGTTTTGGGTTTTTTAAAATTTGTTTGTTGGGTCTTTTTGTTTGGTTTGGGGGCTTTTTGGTTTGGGTTTTTGTTTGTTTGTAGTTTTGGTGATGTTTGTTTATTTTGTTTGTTTGTGTGTTTTTTCTTTTTTTCTTTCTTTTTCTCTTTATACACTTTTTGAGGGAGTAATTTTTTTAATTCCCTGCAGAGTGTAGTTCTATTTCCTAATACAAACTAAAGCCATGGCCTTTTAATTTTGGATTATATATGCTATACTAAATGTCCTTTTTATTTTTTATCTGTTGAGGAGAATTTGAGTGGCGGGTATTAGGCTTAAATGGTTACAGACAGAGAAATAAACTCTTGAGTTCATAATAATTGTCCACTTACTTATCTTCCTTTAGGAAACACACATTATCCACACCTTCAAAGAAGACTTTTATGGAGAAATTCTTAGTATAGTCATAACTGGATACATTCGACCGGAAAAAAACTTTGATTCCTTAGGTCAGTATTGGAGGTCTCCCTCAAACTAGTTTCTTTTTTGCCTTACTCATACAAGTTTTGTGTCTTCGCTGTACCTCCTTCCATTATGAGGTGTTTTATTGGTTAACCTTTAAATTTCAGTAAAGTGTTTCCATAATTTAAAAACAAAAAACCCTACACGTGCATATTTTCGTAGTATCACACTAAAAACATCCGCTTTTCTTTCACTTGTCTGAGGAGTAATATTAAAATCGTGGGCTTGTCATGAAAGTCAAGTGTATTAATTTCTTCTTAAAATGCAGTTTTGTTAGTATTGAAACAGAACTGTTAACGTGTCTTTTGACAAACGAAGAGGATAGTGATGGTAATGTGTAAAAATGTATCTTTAGCATGTTAAAAAAAGACGTTTTAAAAGCAGAGAATTCTGCCTTTCAAATTTCATAGTTATATTCTACTTCTGTGGTTGTTGTTTGATATTTTGTGGTGCCTTCTTTTCACTTGTTACTCTGTTCAGAATACACACCAACTTTTAAATATCCCTATTCTTATCTTTTTCAGATGCACTCATTTCGGCAATTCAGGAAGATATTGAAGAAGCGAAAAGACAACTAGATCTACCAGAACATCTTAAACTCAAAGAAGATAACTTTTTTCATCTGCCAGAAGGCAAAATAGTAAACAGCCGCTGAGAAAACCCACACAGGCTTTTTTTTTTTAAATTTCTCCCCTTTCATGGAGCTTTTGTATTTGCACTGCTCTCATAGATACTTTTGTGTCATATGTCTGTTAGGTAACCTGAGATCAGAACCAAGCGTACAAGATGATTTTAGTTTTCTTTGGTTAAGTCATCATTAGCCCAGCCGTAGAGAAGAACTAGATGGCTACATCATTATCGATAAACTATGTATCCTAAACTTACCAGGCCTTTAGAGATCTGAGCACATTCAAAACATGACCAAAGTTAATTGTAACGCCAAGGTGTGGTTAGCTAATTTAATGAAGAATGTCTGTTTTTAACATAGTGTTCTTCCAGCTTCTTTTCCCATTTTTTTATGTCGTTCTTAGATCTGGGTTTTAGCTTATAAAATGGTGTTATTCATTGACTCAAAAATTTGGTATGATTGGATAACAATCAATAGCAAGATTAATTCCCTATAGTTCTTGTTTTTTATATACTACACAGCTGTTGTGGTTGAAGCTGTTACTTTAATTGAAATTATTTATTTTAAGTTTATTTGAAATGGAAGAAATTGCTGTTGCTCATTGTGTTGCTAGAATCTGAGCTATACTTCTTTACACTTGACTGAACATATAACACATAAAATTTAAGTGTAGTTTAATTCTGAAGAGGTGTTTCACTTAATTTCAGAAAACAAATAAAAGTGTGAAAGCTGATAAACTTAAGGTTCAGGTGCAATAAATGCAGAAACAATATAACAAGACTTCTGCTCATAGCACCTTAAAGGACAAAAGGTAGCAAGACACAAATTTGCATTTTATATGCTGCTGGTATTTTTCGTAGGAAAATCTTGAGGTTATTCACTGCACTGGCAGTAAAATGTCTGACTTCAAGATTGGTATTATTATAAGGCACAGAAAAATCTCATCAACACTCTGCACTAAATGCAGGTAAGAGCCAAGGTTTTGACAGACCAAGTAGATGAATATACAGTTGAAAGCCTTTGGGGATTTATTGCATAATATATCAACACTGTAGTAAATATTGGTTATTTTTTACAAGTAGTTGCAGACAGTCTTACTCTGAAATGTGGGGATACAAGTGAGGGTTGGACTAGCTGATCTCTGAATGTTCTTTACAACTCTAACTGTTCTGTGATAGATAAGTGGAAGGAGTACTATGAGAGTTGATGGTAATTTCAAAAATACTTTGCAAAGTATTTAATGTATGATTCAGTATCTACTCTTCTTTTCCTCTGATAAATTTTTCTATACTTTGGTGAATGGAAGCAGGTTAGCTACAGTGACTGTCACATTCATTCTTTTTGACATCACCCTGTGTGATGAGAATATGTCAGCTTTGAGAATATGTCTGGGACATATTCTGAAATTCAAAGTACTTCTTTAAATATGTCTCAGCTGTGATTCTCTCTCTGAACTACGATGTTCAATATGGAACGCACAATTTCTGTGGTGAAATTTGATAAATTTACTCCTTGTCCCATCCTATTCTAATCCTGCTTTTTACTCTAGAACGTAAGAGAGTTTTAGCAAGGTAGCTGCTTTGGTCTTTGTGGCAGGTGCTGTCAAGATGATAGTTTCACTTCATATTGCTTTAAATTCTAAAGCATGTAATACTAAAGCCAGTATCATGGGCTATTGTTAGGGGAAAGGTCTTGAGGAAGTCAAGGGCTCATGTTTGTTCTTTAGGACTTCAGGAGAAAACTTGATTTTGTGGAAATGAATTGTTCACTAGTGCTGTTGATATCAGAGGCAGATACAGTACATTTGGGAGAGAGGGACATGGGACAATATACTTTCTTTTAAAGTGGAAGAGAAGTAATTTAGTGGGATTTTTACTGTATAATGTGTTGGAAACTGTGTTTCTAAAAAGTCTGTATAAGAATTCTTTTGCAAGATTGATGATTGGAATTTTAAAAAGGAGAGATGAAAGGAGAACTTTTTTTTGCTAAGAGTTTATGCATTCTTCAGATTGTGGTAATGTTAAAATCATATATTTTACTACTCCTTTTAGAGAATAAACAGAAGCCACTTCAGTCAACAGAGTATGTTGTCAACAATAGATTGTTGTTCATCATGGTACTGTAGCTAAACACTCATAGCTGCCTTTAAAATTGATTATTGCCAGTAATGTCTTGGGTCTGTTGTGGAAACTATGGTGCCTTAAGCTGGTTCTGAATAGTACTTTTCTGTATCTGCTCATAATTGCCACTATCAAAAATTCAATTCACCATTTGGTTATAGAACTGCTGTGCTATGGATAGAGAAGAGTAGCAAAGGGAAAACTTGAAAGACTTAGTTTGCTCTCAAATCCTAGCTGAGGTATAATATATGGATACACTGAACTAAGAAACTGCTCTTTCTGTGTTTGTCTTCAAAGAGAGTGTGTTAGTACATCCATTTGGCTGAGTGTACCTGACCATGTTATTTAAGAGAAAATGTTATACATCACTCTTTAAGCTCAATATGTAATTCCTAGCAGAGTATAAACTTTATGAAGGGTTATATTTTTGTATTATGTACAGGTAGCTGTATTTTTGTTGATGTTGTTGCACTGTACCATTACTAAAGGAACTGTAATTGACAAAGTTATCCTTCTTGTCTTGGATTTCCTTTCCTTTGCCACTCCTAACAATGTTAATTGTCTCAGTTCTAGGCAAAGCTTTATGGAGGTGACAGCCTTATTTTGAACTTTTTAATCTTCACATGATTTTGTATTCCTCTTTGTTACTAAAGGTGCAATGATTAAATCCCACGTGTGTTCCACAGAACTCTGTCAGTTACAGGGTGATCATGAGGTCTTTAGACGTATCTAACACAAAAAAAAAAGTTCACTTAAGAATTATGGCATAAAAATTAGTCCTTCTTCTCAGGGTTGTAGTTTTCCTGAGATTCTCCTTGGGGTTGGTGTTCTCCAAGGTAATAAGGGTCTCCCAAGGTTGCTGTTCCCTAGGAGTTTCCCCTGGCTTGCTGTTCCCAGGGGTAATAAGGTTTTCAGTCTTCTCTTTGCCCTAAGTGTTACACACCAGAGGCAGAGACGACAAACTGAGTCCGCCGGTGCACATTTCCAAGGTTGTTTATTCTTCATTATCTCAGTCCTTTTTCAGCTCTGCCAGGCACTTCCCTGGCAGGGTACCTTATCTTAGTTCTTTCTCAGCTCTGCAAGGTGTCTCCGCAGAGCAGGACACGCAGCAGACTGGGCGGATCAGAGAGCCCCGTACCTTATGTACAGTACCCCTGACCCAACCACAGTCCGAGACGTATTTTTTATTTACAAAATTTTACCAATACCTATTACCTATACTAACATGTCAGTTCTACTCTAAACCAATCTCTAAAACCCAACTCAGCACAAGATGGGGGACGAGAACAAGAACAAGGAAGACAGGGGCCACTCCCCAATTCCTCCATCTTGTCTCTTCAGCCCCATATGCTAAGAATCCTAATTTCTATATTTATATTCTATAATAAACCATCCACTACTTATTTCAAATTCTTAGGATTTGTGATTCTTCCTGCATGTGAGTGTTCACTCCCATGGACAGGAATCAGAGGCAGTGTCCTCCTGGGATCTGTGTGGGTCTAACTGACCCCCCTGTACAGATCCCAGACCCCCCTGTCCGGTCTCCAAACCCTCCAGGGTGGCCAGAGGGATGTTCTAGACTCCGACACCTTCTCACAATTAATTCCTTTGTAAAGATATGTCTTAAGTGATTAACAGCTCTAAAGCTGTTTATTATCAGAAATCTGAAGGAATTATTTTAAGGCTCAGCTCTTAACCGTCTGATCATACTGACAACAAATAACAGCACTTTCATGCACTTTTGTGTGAAGACTTTGTTCTTCACAGCAAGGGGCTATAAAGAACATCCTCTTCTGTATTATTATGTATTCAGCAATGCTATAAAATTGTTTTGTTGTGTCCCTTTAAGGTAGATTACCCACTGAGCGCTGTTTATTCCCTTTGGCATAGCTTGAAAATGCTGAACCACTTTAAAAGATAAGTGAAAATTTTCTGTTGTAAATGCTCTCTGCTTATTTCAGTTCTCTGTAGCCCAAGAAGATTGTCAAGATGACAGAAGTCCTTTTTGTTAGTGTACTTCTGGACTGTATTTCACTTTACAATAAATTCAGACTCTCTGTTCGTGATTATGTTAAACACTATTTAAACCACTGGGATTAGATTAATTTGGTGTTTATAATCTATAGAATATTTCTGATATTTTTCATACAAATGAGGAATACTGTGGAAGTACTTGGTGGAAGAAGTCATGTCATAAATGCAGTTCTATTGGGAAACATACTACAAGATTATGACAAAAAACATCAGCTTTGAGGAAGACAGATGCACTAGATGATACCAACAAATCTGGGTACAAGAGCTACATTTAAAAATGTAGGAGAAAAGATGATATGTCGCAAATCAGCTGCAAGTAAGCCCAGCCTATTCTGGTGATGGAGCCAGAGGCATTATGTTGTGTGCCTACAGCTCAGCGTCACGCTTCTGCTGTTTCATGCTTTTCATTTTTAAATGACAGCCTGTTCAGTCATAAAGCCCTTAAATGCCAGTGCTGCTCTTCACCAAGGTCATACCTTGGGATTTTTGCTATGGTCAAAGCAACCTGGGCTGTCTGCCGGTTTGAAATCACCACAGCAAGGTGGACAGCAACCTTCTTCAGTGTACAGTGACATGTTAGCTGGACACAAGAACAAAATTAAGAATAATAAAAGATAACCTATTCTTACAGGAATATTCTCTATTGTTCACATTGTGTTCAACAGTTAAAAGCTCAGTGTTCAAATGACAGGAGAAAATGCCTCCAGATGGTCAACTCTTATCCTGGTATCTCTTGGACTTTGTATTCAGCTGCAAAACAGCCTGAGTTGCGTATTTCAGCCAATAAACTTTATCTGTATGTACAAGGTACACACCCAAATGCTCTCTTTCCTAGAAAAAACAGTTAAGCCAGTATCTGACTTCCCTTCAAATACACACTAAGCACTTTTGTTTGTCTTCAAAAAGAATCACACGTGAGATCTCCAGCACTAAGTCAGTGTTTAAAAAAAAAAAGATTCCTAAGCCTGGTCTTGAAACTGTGTAACCACAAAGCAGATTTTGTGGGTGTTTTGATATTTGTGAAAAAGCTCGTAATGAACCGCAACGACTATGATGGTCTTCTGCTTTTTTTCTTTTTCCTTGTTATCATTTTATTATCTGCCCTGAAGAGGGGTCCCAGAGAATTTGCAGAGTCCTGGCAGACTTCTTCATATAATGCACATAACAGAAGAAAGGAGCAGTCAGGGCAGCTGTGGGATGTGAAACCCAGGCCGAAGTGCTGAGCAGAGTGCTCTGCAGACACCAGCAATGTGGGAGGCGTTGCAGCCTGTGCTGCATAATTGAGGGTCTCTAAGGAAGAGTGAACAATGGCAAAGGCGTTCAGAAGGGATACAACTCTCTCGGTCTCTAAGCTATACTAAACATTTAATACTTCTATTTTATATGCTTCATTGACTTTGGGCCTTTGTTTAAGGAAATAAATTGAGGCAGACATTTATTCTGAAAAACTCTTTGTACCCTCTACCAATTACTTTCATAGGGCTATTCTCTCTAAGCTGATTGCCCAGCTTTTTTATTTTCTCTTGTCAGCTCCAGTTTCTCCTGGCAGCCACAGCTAATTGTGGTGCAGGGCGGAGCTTTAAGGGCAGGCAAAATAGGTGTCTGCCTCCCACAGTCAGAGGCAAAAGAAGAGCTGATTGGGGTGCTCAAAACTTGAAGACAGTTTCAGTAAGCAACAAAAACATCCAGGAGCTGGACTGCACCTCTGGGGTCTTCCAGCAGTGGCATCATCTCAATGCAGAAGTAGTGGAGCAAGATGAGCCAGAAGATTCTAGCTTAAGGAGGAGGGTGCAGTGGGGCGGGAAGGAAAAGCAGTAACTCAGGTCTCTGAGATTGGAAACAGTCATCTGAGTCACTGTGTCCAGATGCAGCATATTTACCTGGATGTTGGTGAGGATATCTGAAGAGCTGCTAGCATATTTTTCTGAGAGTTAGAAATCAGGATTGTTGGAAAGGGCTGCAGTTAGGACAAGTGTGTAGCACACAGGAACCCAACATTTCATTTGCACTCCATTATACCTTTTTTTAAAATTATTTTTTCTTCTTTCTGAAGGGCTGAAATCTTTTTCAACTGAGCACACCAGCCAGTCAGGTAGTGGGGAGGAAAAATAGTGGCTATAGAAGCACAACAACTTGACCAATTTCAAGGTCTCCCTTTTCAGAGATAATAGTGCAGATACAAGATTAGTGAATCTTTGTCAGAGTGTTAACAAAATTATCACTGACTCCCCTGGGGGGGGGCGGTGAAAGCCAGCACTATTCAGTATGATCTGCCCCACTAACTCATCCTGCTATCTGAACTTAAGCCAAGGACAGGTGAAGGAGTGTGCCTCATGCCCAGCCTCCAGGGGCTGCAGAGACCACCCCAGTGCAAGCTTTGCTGTAGCTATGTATTAGTTAAATATTTTGGTATAGATTAATAGTACCATTACCAACTCCACTGGTAGAGTGAAGAACTAGAGACAGAAAGACTTATTAAAATGCCTTTTCTATTTTCCTGTGAGTTTCATCCTTCCTGGGGAGAATGATTGTTTTGTTCTGGTTTCCTTAGCTGTTTTCAGTGGAAGGATGTGGATGTCATGCGAGGCTTCCTTCACTGGCAAGGTCCTAAGAGTTTAGATTACTACTTTCTCTCTCTGACATACTGCCTATATATTTTTTTCTTGCTTGCTGAAGATCCATTTTTCTACAGAGCCGATTAAAACATACGGCAGCCCAGTCTGCCTGAATGTCCCCGGGGACAGAGTAGTCCAAGTCACTCTCAAGCCTCTACATGTACTTAGCTATGAAAGCATACAAAACATTTTTAGCTTCCTTATACACATAACACTCAAAGTAACTTGCTGATGACCTCTCATCACTCTCATGAGATACAGAAATTCACTGTCCCCATACTTTGAGACACTATTTTCTACCTTCATATTTTTTCATTACTGTAATTGAACAAATCATTACAGAGTATCCTACTTGATGTCATCTCTAAGAATATAAGGAATACTCTAAGAAAGCTAGATGTTTGGTCTTAATTTTGTTGAGTTGAGAAGTAATCACATTTTCTATTCTATCCCCGCTGCCATGTAAATCCTAAGATTCCTATCCCCCCCTCTTTTAAAGACTGGTCATTTAGCATGCTCTGAAAGTGTCTAGTAGTTGATGGTATATTAGAGGGTTGATGGTGTATTGCACAGCCATAGTTTTAAAGAATGTGTTTCAATTTACTCTTGAACCTTAGCTGAAGTAAAGACCCATCTCTTTCCGCTGTCTGCCTGCAATTGGATGCCCTCCATTCTGTTGTCAGTGATTTCTAAAATCTATGTAATATGTAGTAATTCTAACTTTTTTTTCTTTGCATTCATCTACTTTACCCTGGCCTATGTTTTGTTAAATTTCTGTGTAGTTTTAAAAATTTAACCCTGGTTATGAGTGTGAAGAGCTAAACCAAAACCATGACTGAATTACAGTTAAAATTTACCTTGACTTGATAAGGTAACGGTCGTAACATAAAAAAACCAAATAACAGTAAGATAGGCTTCTTATCTTGTTAAATTGAGAAGAGATTAACTACCACTGAAGAATACAATTTCAAAAACGTTTGAAGCTTTGCAAGTAAAAATAAAGATTTTCTTTTGAGGTGAAATACAGGCCCCCTGCCTGCTGCCCTTAATATTCGCACCTTTAGCAACTTTTGTTGTTTCCTGTAACAGTTGCCAGTCACCTGCAGAGGGGTACCTACACAAGCAGGTGGTCTTAAAATATTTCACAACTGACAGCCTTTAGTGTTACAATCAGATGTAAATGTTTAAATGCCTCAATTTGTGCACTTCTCTTGCCAACAAAAGGAGTGGAGTTAGACTTTCTTTTATTAAAAATAATTTTTTTTTTGCATGTCTAAAACTTTATAGAATGAGCCATTGTGATACAAAAGATTTTCCTACTGAAACCTGTGCAGGGTATTACTTTAGTAATATAACTAGAGGTTCCCCTACAACAGCCTCACAGAGTTGCAAAGAAAATCAGTCATGAAAAGGTAAAATATTTATCCTTGGCCTTTGAACTACTGCTAAATGAAAACAGCAAATGACTGGGTTTAGTCATATAAAGATCTTTAACTTGTAAGTTAAATTTTTACTCGGGAAAGTATGACAGTTTGTTGCATAATGCTGCAGGAGAACTAATTAAGTAAAAACAGATTTTCTTGCAATGAAGGGAAGACTGCCAGTTTGGAGACTCCATCTCTCCTGTTTTAGCCTATCATTCATTGGTCCTTGCATAAAAACAAGTCTCATGTAAAGACAAATGTCAACTCATATCCTGTTGTTGAACTGTTTTGTTGTACTTTTTTTCTGCTCCAATGTCTACTACCATTCTTTACTTGAGGATACTGTAAATCTCTGTTTAAGAAGTTCAGTCTGTGCGTCTTCTGATTGCAAGTGAAACATGTAAAAGTCCCATGTTTATGACGTGTGAATGTGAAATTTTTATGAAATCATGGATCAGAGGCTACTGTAAACTAACCATATTCTGTGAATGGATCATTTATTCCAGATGAACCACTCCATTTTATTATTGTTATGCTCTTATGAATTTTTAAAGACAAAAATGTACTGTTCCAGACCTACTGAGCTGGTTTTATCAAAATGTGTACTTTCTTCTTGGTTGGTGTTTGTTTCCTTGGGCATTTGTGGTTTTCTTTCACCTAAACCTAAACACATTCTCTTTAAAAATTCCGTTCAGGCCAGGCTCTACCTTAGTGTCACATTGATTCCTGCAACTTTATCAGAACATTGACTGCTTTGTCATCCAACTCATCTCCTCTGTTTCTGGCAACCAGGAAACTCATCCCACTGTGCCATTTCTCGAGCTAAGGTTTGATTAATTTAAGAAGCTACTGTTGTGCTCTGCCCTTTCAGTCTATTCCAGCACTAAAACTCTTCATAGTTCTGGGAAATCTTAGGTACAAAACCTGAAAATTGCTACAGAATTTGTTAATGGGAAGACAATAACACCCTTCCAAATGATCACAGAGATCTCATTACTGCAAGATGTAAGTGGCTTGCTCTGGCAGCACTATTAATGCCTTCTTTTTTTAGACCTTCTTTTTTTTTTTCAGAAAACTTCATGAAAGCACTCAAAATGGGTGACAAGAAAACACAGCTAGTCTGTTAAAAATTAAAGTTCTCAGTCCCCAAATCTGCCCACTCTTCCTGTGCTAATCTGTCCTTTGAAACATACCTTCCATCAGTACTGTTTTCTCAGCTATGAATTTTTTTCTGGACTCTGCTGGGATACATCACGGTCTCATCATAGATATTTGTATTTTAAATTGTGGAATTGTTTGTTTTGTTGTTTTGGTTTTTTCTCTGTGCAGGAATATGTCTTACAGAATTACTCCAATTTCATACTAGAAAAAAAAGATGCAGGTCTGTCATATCCTGATATTCTACTACAGCACAAGCCAAGAATAGATTCATATCAAAGGAAATCATCACCTCTTTCTGCAGCAGCAGTTTTCTTTGAGGCCTCGTAAGTGAAAGTTGGCTCCAAGTGGCTGGAGAGATTTGTCCAGATTACAGATGGAGGTATTCCACCTGCAGGCACACTTGAGACAGAACTCAGAAAAATGGATGGAGGAAAATAATAGCATGGTTGTATCTGTGTTTTGGGTAAACATTTCTACTTTCGTGTGCCTACAGCAGTGCTTTTTTAAAGCTAGGACTCCTACATTTGGTATCTTCTGCAGATTTTGTGAGATTTTTTTACCTTTTCTGCTAGGATCACAAGGTTATTTATCCACTCAAAAAAGTGCTTCAAATGTATACTGGTGCTTTATGGGTTTTAGCCATCTGTTTTATGAATGGATGTTGGTGCTCCTACCAACAAGGAACATCTGCTCTTTTTTAGGCTCTGCACAACAGAACAGTAATAGGATTCAGAATTAGATACAGGACATGAGTGAATGGCTGGGTGTGAAGCAACAGTAAAAAAAAATACTTCCTGACTATTGCAGGAGTGAACCAGAAGAATTAATACAGTTCATCAGTTCTGCTGCTAAAATAATCTTGATTGCCTTACTGTAAGTCAGAAAAATGGAAGCCAACCTGGAAAGTCTTCTAAATGTACTGTTAGCCAAAAATAGTATAATAAACTACATCCCAAACTCACTCACTCACTCACTCACTCACTCACTCACTCACTCACTCACTCACTCACTCACTCACTCACTCACTCACTCACTCACTCTGGCCACCTACTGCGTTAAAAAGAATACAATTAAGATAATGAAGAGTGGAACTGCAGAATTAAAACTCTTCTTCTAGTTAATTCTGCCAAGTTTGTCAGCTGTTATGTGATACTGTTCTGTGATTTGAATTCATAGAATAGAAAAACAATTAAACCACATACAATCAGTTCTTCCATTTTGTCATTAAGTTTGAAATGAGAAGGTTTAGTTTTTGTTCAAAACCATAGAAACACAGTTGAGTTTGACATACATACATGCTGGAAGAGCAAGGAGGCAGAATCACTGGGCACTTCTATGCACCAACACAAGAATTTGTAGTATGCTTTGTTTTTCTCTAAGTTGTAGTGAAAATAAAAATAACTTTGAAAGAGGCCCATTTACCTTTAACAGGTGATTCGCACATAGCATTCATTCAAATCCAAAAGAGCAAATCTCCACAACTGGTGACAAATATTAGTGGGGCAAAGTACACTTGAAATTAAGTGAACCAAGAAAAACTGAAATGAGTCCTTCTAGAGTGGTCAACTACATGCATGTGTCCTGTCATACTTTCAAGCACTTCAGTGAGCATTTTAGATGGTTTTTTTAATGTGTCTATGTTTCATGTAGTAGAAATATTTGAAATACTTGCATTTTCTGAGGCTCATGAAAATAGTTTTAGTGATGTGAAATAACCTATATCTAAACAGTCTTAGAAATCCCCTGCCGTTAATGAGACTAATATACATAAATTGTATATCAGTATTAAATATATTATATAAATTAAAATATTAAAATTAAAATCAATATTTAGTAATTTAATAATATATTTAATATATTTATTATAAATTTAATAATATTTTATATAAATATTTTATAATATATAATTATAATACACAATATTATAATATAATTTATAATATATTATATATAATTTATACTATATAATTAATTTATAATTAATTTATAATATACATTTAATAATATATTGAAATATAAATAGAAATATTATATATTATATATTGTATAAATAATATATTTATATATTTAAATATAAATAAATAAAACATACATAAAAGTATGTTTTATTCCTTCGAATACCTTATTTTAAGTAAACATCAAAGTCTTAAAATTCAGAATTATTTTCTTAGCAAATAAGTAAGGACAGACTGATTGTTTTGTGATGTTAGTACACCTACCTGAGGTGTAATATGCCTTGTAATTTAGCAAATTATAAATTTATAATTAAAAAGTAATGATATGGCACTCTAGAATGTTTCCTAGGAGAAGTCTTTTAACATATTTTAAATGTGAGAAAGTAGTAATTTTCTAGATTTGTCCCTTCTGATGTAATGCTATTTCTTTCTGAGGTGCTATTTGACCAGGTATGAGGACTATGTGTTAATTTTACCTTACTGACAATTTCCAGTATTTAATAGTATGCATCTCTCCAAAAAGTATATTTTAAAATAAATTCAGTGTTCATACATAAACAAATTTATCTTTGTCTGTGTATAGATCTCTTTCAAAATGTGTCTCAAGGCTGAAATTTTCAGGAAGCCAAAGGGCAATTCTTTACTTATCTCCCATAAACAGCAAATAGAAGTACCCACTCTTGTGACAGTCTTACCAAAGTCTTTCCTTCGATCTCCATTTTTTTTTTCGTACTCCATTTAAGTACTCCTACTGAAATATATGAAACTGAATGGTGCAGTGGGAATTAAAAGAAAAAAAAAGCCAGTAGCCCTAACATTTTTTCTTCCTAAGAGCTCAGTTCGTAAGTGGCCCCTACATAAAAAAGCACAATGCAGCCAACAAGGGTAGCAAGGCAAGAGTTTCATTTTTTTCTGTATAAAGGTCTTTTCTCATTAGACAAACACTTGATAAATGCAACTGTTGTCCTTGTGGGTAGGGTTTATCTCACCCAGAGGTACCAAACAAAGAAAAACAACATAGAAATAAATCCTTTGGCTTTATGTCACTGTATGAGTCACTGGCATGGTAAATGCAGAGGAATTACTCTGGGCTGTTACAATTAGAAATCTGGTCTGAAAAACTAGTTTCAGCACCCAAGAAAACAGCTATCTGTATATGTATATGTATATAATAACTTCTTTCAAATGTGGCACATAAAATTTAATGCATTTGTATTTCTTTTTCCTTGAAGACTGTACCTACTAAGGATTTTATTAATTTGTTTAAAGCACTGGTAACATGTCAGGCTTTAGCAGGAGTCTGAAGAATACATGCCTCCTGTGATATATTTCAGGGAAATACGTAAGAAAATTCACATGTTGCTAGAGTCCTTGGGAGAAGACCACATCCACTAAACGTACTGTCTATACCTTTGGTTTGAATCAATTGCCCATGACTGGGTCCAGGGCTATTCAACATTCCTTGCAAATAAATGCCTACCTAAATACAGGTATCTATGTAGAAAGTACTGGACTTTTGAGTCATATTTGCCCATCTCCTGCACCTCAAGGGTTACTAAGATGCCTCAGTTTAGGTAGCTGGTCTAGCCCCTATGGTTAGGAGATAGGTTAAGTTCACCTTCAGTACTTTTGTTCTCTATACCTTCAGGGCTTTTATCCAATGCAGATGTATGCATATTTATTAATATTTTTAAAGTAAGTAGCATGGGATTTGAAAGAAATGAAATTAAATCTTTCTTACAAATAAATTAATGATTTTAATTTGTGTGAAGTACTTACTATCATCAATGAAGATAAAGCTACCTGCATGCATGGGTCAGGAAGTGCAACACAGGCTACTGAACTGTTAAGCAAGTTCAAGTAGCCACATGCACTGAGTAAGACAAGAAGTCTGAGGAAAATTGTGTGCTATTATGAGATTAAAATTGCTAACAAAATACGTACTTGCAAGTGGCAAATTCATATGGTGTGGAAACCTTTATAAGGCAGTTCTAAAGGTTAACTCTAAAAAGTCTCTAAAACCTCTTATATTTTAAATGTAGTGGTATTTGGTTTTAAGTAAATGAACCCCCAAAGCATAAAAAGAAATGTATCCATTAATTGGATTCTTGTTACATGCCATTAGTTGGAATCTGTTTTATTCTTGACATATGTAGAACTCAGAAACTCATACCACAGTGCTATGAATTATTTATTGTGCTGTGACTATTATGTTCAATTTCTATTCAAAACATTTTGACTCCTTAGAATATGGTATGACCCAACAAGTAAACATAAAGGATTTTGATTTTCTTCTGGCAAAATTCAGAGTGAATTTTTTTAAAAAATATGATTAGATAAAACTGAAAAATTTCCCTATAACATCTCACTGTAGCAAAGAAACATACACCAAATACTGAAATGCTTTGTTAGTGTAAAAAAAAGAGTAATTTTGATATTATAACTTTGAGACATTATTCCTTTAATATCCAGATAATACAATATTATATGTATGTATATTTGCATTAATTCAGAACCTGACTAATATACCTTAGGGAATTACAATGCATTTTTAGTAGCATAAGCACCAGGAAAGTGAAATATTTCAAATTTTTGAGGGCAAACAAAGAACTTGTCTTAAATAAAGCCTTTTAGATGTAAGAGATTGTTGGTGGTTTGTGGGTTTTTTTAAGTCATAAATTTTGAAGTATCAGCTGTTTATTTAAATTTAGCACTATACAGTATATGGTAAACATATAACATTATAATTCTTACTATACTATGCAGAGAATAGTGTCCCAATTCATTTTTTAATATATGTCAAATACGAAAGCTTACTTCTGTGTCTTGGCTCAAACTAGAGTAATATAGGGGGCTAGCAGGCATAATCTGCACTCTACTTTGTGGAATCTTTGATCTAGGTCTTCAATATTAAAGAAGTGTTATCTTCCAGGCAGGAGCAACCACTCATAGGATTGAATTGTAAACTTGGAGAGCCTTGTAAGTACATGATTTCATTTAATGTTGCTGCTCTTTGTCTTCCCTCTTTATTGACTTCTCCAATTGTGTCTTCTGTATGAAACACTAGCTTATTAACTGGTATAACTGGGTTAAATTCTAAAATATTACACTTTTTAAATTCTGTAGTAAAAATAGTTGTTTCTTAGGTTTTTTCTCATATTCTCTTTTTCTGCTCTGTGTAAATGAGGAGGGGACACAACTCCATTGAAAGGCCAAAAAGCAGCTTATAACAACAGGTGGGAAAAAGGGATTTAAACACTTAAGAGTTATAGGTACTCATCCTTCTCTACACATGCATGGGACATTTTTTCTGAATCTTGAAACCACAGTAATTTTGTAGTGTAAGAGACTCATTCCTCAATGATCTGATCTCCTGCTTAGATCCTGGTAAATGCGATTGTTGTTTTGTGCTGTTTTTTAACCTTTTCTAAGAATGAATGCTGGGAAGGAATTAAATGTAGACAGTAAAAGGTTGAAGGAGAAAAGAAGAATTAATAGGCAGTAGTCTCTAGTGTATCTCCTTAATACAAATAAAGGGAGAAAATGACACTTTTCTCTGAGGTTTTGGGAACTTTGTAAATGTAAACTTAATTAAGTGTAGAGGTAACAGCGGATATATTGGGATAGTCCTCAAACAGGACTAAATATTCTACACTTTTTAGTGTTATATGTGTGCATATTTATATGAACCTTTAGATGGCAGGAAAAATACTAATAATTATTTATAGTAGCCGGTTCAGAGCTGTCTCAGCATTACATCATGCACTGCAAATTGTTGACATTTTGGAAATAAGGTGTGAGTTCTCATAAATTTATAAGATGAGTTCTAGGTGAGCACTATTTGTTTCATGTATTGGAAGACCACTGTAGATGTAGTAGAGAAACCACTATATTCAAGAGTCATGAATAACTGATCACTTTCTTTCTTGATAATAGGATTCCCAGAAATTGGGCAGGAAATTAGAAGTTTACTGCCTCAGTTGAAGGAGATTTTTTGGGTGCTATGGAATCACATAATGTATTCAAACTGTTGAAACTCCTTGGACCTTTCTCGAATCTGTCATGTTTAACATTCTTCCTAATCCACAAATGGACAATTCTTTAAACTAAAGGTTTTTTATTTGCAGCTCTGTTTCTCTCACTCCAAGCTCAGAAACCTTATGACTCATAGGAGATGTCAGTGTGCCCTATTATGCTGGGTATCATTTGCTGTCCAGTTCTGCACACACTTACTCTCTTCCAGACCTCAAGCTGCCTCTGCTTCTGCCACACACACTCCTCATGACTTGGAATGGCAGAGGATCTTGAGAAATACCTGGTGTCACCAGGGTTTTGGACCTTTGTGATCATAACAGAGATTATTTGTTAGTTAACTTGTTCCTTGCTTTGTCAGTGATGAGCTCTTGTGGTGTGGGGCTTGTGTCTTGCACTCTACAATGCACCAAAGGGGTTTGAGTCAATTACCATGCGTCACTGCAGTGTAGCAGAAGTAGCAGTGTTAGCAGTGGTTAGCAGAGTTTCAGTAGCACATACTGGAAACCAAGAATAAAAATAAGTCTTGTGCTAAGGAAATCATGCAAGTCTGTAAGGATCTAAATGGGATGAGCATTAGCTTTATAGTACAGATATTTTATTAATCCAAGCAAAAGGTCGCATGAATTCAGGGGAATCGTACAGTAGGGAGGTTTTTCCTCACTTAAGTGCAGCCTTGTTTGATTTTTGAATAAAATCAGATATATATACTCAAGGAAAGTACATCCAGCAGGTATGCTAATGTTATATTCTCTGATCTGATTCTGCCTTTGAAACTTTCTAGCTCCTTTTAATAATTTCCAGGTGCTCGTTTCCAGTAAAAGCTAGAAGCTATAGTAAATTTTGTCATGAGAACTCAGCTTCAGGAGTATGACAACTGGTAAGTAAAAAAATAGATAATGTACCATCAAGAGTGAATTTTTGCAAATAATCTGTGTTAGTTCTGGTGTAAGTTGTGGAAAATAAAGTACACTAGATACTACAAGTGTATTTCAACACTAAATATTTTATTTTCCATAAAAGTCTGAAGTTGAGCATCACATAAAGTACTGCAATTAAATATTACATTCTATAATTATCAAACATTGAACTGAGGTCTACATGCAGTGCTTGTGCAGTATTTTTCTTGTGTTTGTGATGGCTCATTTTATTAATGCCTAGGACATTATTTATCTAATTATTCATTTGTTTTAAAAGCAGAGTCTGAATAATAATGTAAGTGTGTAAAATATTCATCTAAATTAAGATAATGGTGGCTTAGAAAAAAATAATTTGAGTCAATGAGAAATGTAAAATAAAAATTTACGTATGCGAGCTCATTTCCATATGTGTGAGGAAATAATATGAGCAGATGCAGTGCAGCTTATACAATGCACATAACTATTGTGTCTGTGTCTTTGGAAGCAACAGATTTTATCACAATAAGGTTAATTTGAATAGCTTGTATTTTTAGAACAAATATTGCATAAGTGTTCCTGCTGAAATGGTTTCAGGAGTATATCTGAATTTTTCTGTATTATACAGTGATTTTATTTCTGTGTGTTATAAACGTATTTCACCAGAAACCACCTTCTGGTATATCTCTCTTGTCAAAGGAATATAGGAACATGCAGGTTCATACATGAAATACAGAGGATCAGATATAATTTCTGGATTAAATCCTTCATTTGCCAGATGCATTTTCTGATGCTTGAAAGTTCCAGTAATTTGAATAGCATCCTACAAAATAAATAATTCAAGTAAGGTGCAATATTCCATTTCAATCTCTATCAGTGAAAATATGATGTACTTACTGAATAAAATAGATCATACAATTTACTATACAATTTCTTCTGTTAAACATTTATCAGATACACAAATGCAGTGAAATCTAAATGTAAATGAATGTTTCATTTCTTATTCATTTGCCTACTAAAGCAGCACACAAGATTGCAAGTTTCTGTTTCAAAATATGCATTTTCTTTAACTTTTCTTAGGGCAGTCCATCACCAAATCAGTAGGGTATGGAACATTTAGTGATTTTGTGGTACTGGCTCTCTTCTGATTCTCTACTCCTAAACTTAATTTAAAACATTAAACCCCACAACGTTAAATGCCTTCTTGTCTTATTTGTCTGTATAAGTAGTTGCTATACAGCAATTATTCAAATGCCAATTCATGAACAAGTTGTTCAGCACACAATAGCTGGCGTACACGAGCAGAGGTGGTAAAAAAATAAATCTCCTTTCAAATGTTGTTTACATTAAGAAAAAGTTTAAAACAGACTGTTCTCAAGCATTGTTATTATTTGTATGGTGCTTTCAATGTAGTGAATGTTTTTTTTTAGTTCCCATGCTGAAAAGAACCATTTTTTAGTTCTTGTTGGAAGGAAATTTAAAAAATATCAGGTGGAAAACATAACAGAGGCACAAAGTTCCGTGTTTTTTTGCATCCTTGTCCCCATGCCTCTGCTATTCTTTTAGAATCAAGTAGGACATATTGAGAATAGAAAATCAGGCTGTCTGATTTGCACAAAACCAGTAAACCCTAATTGCAAGTCATATTAGAAAAAACCTACATACAGACTGCTGAAAATTTTTCAAGACTGATTTTATTTTTAATCCAATTTTGCGTGAGAATTTCAAGTATTTCTTTGTCACTCTTCATTAGGGTGACCTTCTTCTCAGGACCTAGAAAGGGGAATTAATTTTCTTCCAAACAGAAAACTGTGAGTTCAGCATTTATCCTGTTATACTCCTCTAAGACATTTTTTTTCTCATTTTGATTTTTTAAAAAATAAAATTGAATATATCTCCTTTAATAAAAATTTGTACATGTGTAAATATTAGTTAATTGGTACTGCTTTTGCTCCTCCTCAGTTACCTTAAAAAACCTTTAGTCAGAGAACACATAAATGCAAACAGGTTTAATCAATTCCACATGTACAAACTTTAGAACTCTGTATGGATTTGCTCAATCTAGTAGAATTGTAAAGACAGATTTGTTCCAAAAGCTTTTCCCAGAAGAGGCCACTTATATCTTGAAGCACCATAGATAGTATAACCTATGCTTACTGCACGTGAAGGTACATTTGCTTACAGTAATCTGTTAGTGAAAAAAAGGTTTTCTCAAACTCGAAATTCTTGTATTTGTGCCTTTTAGACAATTTGTCAGTATTTAAGGAAAGGTAAAACTG
This sequence comes from Prinia subflava, assembly GCF_021018805.1. Taxonomy (NCBI): domain Eukaryota; kingdom Metazoa; phylum Chordata; class Aves; order Passeriformes; family Cisticolidae; genus Prinia; species Prinia subflava. The sequence continues at coordinate 46,926,838 of NC_086283.1, read as the reverse complement.
CCAAATACCTCTCAGCATCCCTTAACAGTAGAAAACCGTGAGCCACAAACTTTCAGATGATGTAGTGTGGAGCCCTTTCCTACCCTTTGCAGTCCATGTTTTCCTGCCTGTTTGCAGATCAGCCTGTGGGGAGTTCATCAGGTGTGTAATCCTTGCACTTCTAAAGTGCCTGTTAAAGAAGGATTGTATCCCAGCTCTGCTTTTGTGTTTTAAAACATGTAAGTGGATTTTAATTCTCATATGAAATAGAGAATCTCTTCTCCATAAAACTTTTATCTTACTATCTGTTGTAAATAACCTAGTATTTCTTTGGTGCCTTGTCAGTAACACTCAATAATAATCACTTCAAGAACAACATCAGCAAAAGGTTGGAAAAGGATCATGTCACCTTTTCATAAGACACTCTCATGACTAAGACTACACCTGTGTTTGCTTAGTCTTCTATTGATTAGAAGAGAACTCTAATTAAAGAACTTTGTAGCAAAGTCCAACAGCCAAGTTATTAATCCCATCTAGGATTCGTAGGTATGGATGGATCCTTAAAGCAAAATAGAAGTTTAAAAGATCATGTGTTTGTGAAAATTCATCATAATAACATTCACAGGAGAAGTAATTTAGGCTACTATTACCTATTGTTTTCAATTGTTGAAATTGTTTGTAAAATTCATTTTGCATTACATAATTGAAGAGACCACTTTTCAAGTCAGAAAAAGGATAAATACAGGTGGGAGACCACTAATTGTCTTACCATGATTCTTACAAACCGTGGTTTGGCATAACTTGGAAGGAGGTCCTCAACATGCTTATAAAACCTTTCACCATTAAAGGTGTGGTAACGTTTAAGTACAATAGCTGCCATCCCTGTTCTTCCTTCATAATCTAAAAAAATTGAAAAATAGCATGGCAAGTATGAGTATATGTGAATGTTTTATAACATTGGGGAGGGATTTAGTATTAGTCAGAACAAATAAATTGTGAAATATCTGTCCTGTTTTCTGAGACATCGTTGAGTATAAAGTATATGATATTTCATTTTTAAGGTATATGTTAATTATTATATATGGCATTGGAAGACTTTAAACTTTAGTTTCAGTGGGTTTATTCAGTTAAAAAGATGACACTGATTTCTTTTAATTAGGAACCCTTTGTAGCTGTAAACTGACTGCTAGTTTTATTACTACCTGAACACTGGTAATATAATGGCCTAATTAAATCAGAGGAGCCATTAATTAAAAAAAAAAAAAAAACCAAAAAACAATTCAATGCACTCACACAAAGAATAATGCAATAGATGGATGTAGACATGTGTGAGACTGTACTCGTTCTGTATAATGTAAAATGCCTATTGTACACTTTACAGGCAATGCTGAGTGCTTTGCACTCTATTCCACAGACAAATTTGTGTCAAAAGGGTTAAGTGCCTCCTAGTAAATTACAGGCATCAAATTACATTTGACATGCAAACAGAAACAAAATCCTTTTCAAAAATACATAGTGGTTATAGTTCCTGCATTCTATTTATTGAAACACAAGTAAAAATTCTAAGTGGAGAAAATACCTAAGTTGAAAGAAATCAGCTGCCACATTTAAATCTGTTCAGAAAAAGAGAGCAGCCTTGAGGTGTGCCTAAAGGTACTGGAAAGAAAAAATATGGGCATTCCTTTTCCTGAAACAAATCTGCAGTTACTGAACTGATGCTATGCTGTAAAGTTTGTTATGGCAATATTTGAGACTCAAGTCAATATAGAAATATGAAAGACTATGCTATCTAGATTTTATTAACACTACAACCAAAAATTGATGTGAATCTTGAGGCATTTTTTGTGTGCTATTTGCTGCCTGACATAGCAGGAACCCGTTCGAGGAGCTCCTGTCAGCTCCAACTGTAGATGATGAGAGATGCTTTCAACATTCAACTACAGATTTATTTGCATGCACTGCATGACTGCCACCTGCTGATCAGCCATTCAGATGATGGCCTTTTAATTTTATTCTTATGTATCCTCTTTCTTTGAACCCATTGTGTTTCCCATCTCTCAGTGCTGTCTCTTGGCAGCTTCTTCTTCATGTGACTAGTTTCTTTTAATACTAGATTTTATTTTCCTTCAAAGGAAATTATGAACTGTTACTCAGAACCACAAAAAAGTTTGTCTTTCTCAACCTGTTCCTTCAATGGCTGCATCTTCTGAGAAATTGTCTGATTTTGTAATTTAGTTTCCTACAACTTTTCAGCATGGAATTGTATATTTTTATGAAGCATTAGGTATGACTGAGAACATTCAAATTATGAAAAAATATGTATGTTCTTGGACAGTATTCATAAGATAACAGTTTCAGACATTATCTTTTAATATTAGCTTTTAATATATGCTATTTTACCAATTTTCAGATGAAAGTCTGTAGCCTAAGAGAAGTCTTGTGTAGTTCATAACTTTGTATTTCTCACTTATGTGAGATAATTTTTTCATTTATCCCAATGTTTCTTCTATTCATTACAAAATTTCAGCACATCAAGTTCATTAAACACAGCATTTTGCTGAAACTGAAATTTCAAAACACTGTATAAAAGCCTGAATGTCCAAGCTGAAACCACTCCTTATTTGTGCATGCAGTTGCAAGAACAGAAAAGCTACAGTAAGAAATTACTATCTTCATTTTATATTCTTAAACTATAGGGAATGTCTTACCTTTTACACTTACACCGTAAACGTTAACTTCTTGGACAAAATCCACCATGCCAATGATCTCTGCAACTTCTAAAGTGGCAACATTTTCTCCTTTCCACCTGTTGAAAATATTTTTTTATTAATATAGATGTTAACTTGCACATTTTTTATTATAATATGTGACGGAGGACTGCTTTTAATGTGGGCTACATACATTCTTCACTGAAGAATCTAGATGGACAGGCAAATCCTCTCCTGGTTTAGAGCCATCTCATTTGAGATCCCAGCAATAAAAGAAGTGCCAAGTTTGAAAAATTCTATCTTGGAGTGTACTCTGATGGACTTGATTTCTATCCTTAGTGTTTTTGTTTAAGCAAATTTGACATTCATCAGGTTTGAATCTAACCTGTGCCATCCAGTCCTACATATGTGTGATTTCTTCCAAGCTCCCTGGATTTGCCCTTAACTTTGTGCTATACCTGAAAGTGTCTCCCACCCGGTCAGTGAAGTAGAGGAACCCATCCTCATGCATCTCTAGGAGGTCCCCTGTGTCAAGGTACACATCTCCTTCCACAAACACATTACGCAGGAGTTTCTTCTCTGAGGCTTCTTTATTTCCAACATATCCAGAAAATGGGACATCCTCAGTAACTGGAAAAACTAGAAGACCAGGTTTACCTGCAGGCCATGAAAAGAAGATGCAAGTAAACATATATGGAGTGAGCTACTAAGAGCATAAATTATCATGCTCAAAATCCTTCACAAAGCCACATCTGTTCTGTTTGTCTTATTGTTACATTTCCTTAGCTATTTCCTGAACAGAAGAAATGGGTGAGTGGAAAAGACAGCATAATTTTGCTTCCTTCTCTTCCGAAAACCTGAACCACAGGGAAGAGATTTTTGGAGTGTGTTGCACATCACTTATCTGGTAAAAGTATTTACCCATTGAAAAAATGATTTATCTGTCATTTGCAAAAGGTGATGGTAGTCAAACAAGACATGTTTGTATTTTTTGTACCAAAATATATAGTACCTAAGATCTTGTGCTTTGAGGTTTTCCAGAGGATAGGAACGCTACTGCCCTAGCTCTGGTGTGCTGGTATGACAAAACAAGTTGTATGCCCTGTGTCTGAGCCCCTGACCATGAAGGAGTCCCTGGGGTCTGAAGCATATCCCTACTGGGCACCAGTCCTTGTTGCTGCCTGTCTATGTCTGATTTATAACAAGGGAAAACTTCCATTAACTTCACTGGAATGGATTCAGAATTCCCTTTAAACACTTTTTTTTATTATTATTATTCTATATCTGTGATAAATACTGGCTTTATTCTCAGTGTGCTCCTGAGGTTAAATGATAATTCTGTCTTCAAAGAACTTTTATTTTACTCCTTCAGCAGATGTAAGGAGATGTTTTCAAATAACTAATTTTTTTCATAGCTCTATTTCTGCCTCTTCAACTAAATCATCTTCATTTTTTTGAACACTCAGTGTGGAAAATGGAATGAAAGATCATACTACCTTTCAGAAGAGAAGCTGGCATTACTGCAAATATGATGTATAATTTATAAAAAAAGAACAACCAAACAAAAATGTTGAATATAAAAAAAAGGAGTTGCTCTAACCCCAAGTCTATTTTACAGGAGGATTCTCTAATGCAGTTTGTGAATTTACTGTCATTACAGTCTCAAATTGCATCAAGTGACAGATTCAGAGTTATCTGAAAAATGTGTAACAACCTGAAAAATTTTTCTAGTCTTGTCATGAAACTGGAAATTTTATCAGTTTTACTGAGAAATCAATAATTTTTTGTGCAGTTTCTAATGTACCTGTAGTGAGGAAGCAGCTCTTTTCAAGAAAAAAGGATAAATATTTTTCTTGATTTGGATATTATCAGCAAATCGTGTATTATCAGAAATAATAGAAGATTGCTATTTTTTCCAGTACTACTACCAGAATATATTATAGAATATTAAAAATATTATATTAATAATGTTACATTGATATTATATGATACAATATATGATATGGTGATATGATCAAAGATAAACAATAGTAATTGCTGATTTGATGACCAGTACTACTGTATTTGATTGAGATCTGACATCATCATGACCTATTATAATTGAGGTCATCTGTACAAGCCTCTCTTCTTCCTTCAGGAACTGTATCTCTATCACAATTAAATCTATGTACTAAAACTAGTGTTGTTAAGTACCTTTTCCCCAGAACTGCTAGCTTTGACATGATGGATTCATTCTGTACATAGGCACATGAATATTTGATGTGACTTCGATAAATGCAAAGCTGTCTTTCATGAGACTCAGTTTTCAGGATTTTTCTCAAAGATATTCTGAGCTAGGAGGCTACCTTATTTTCAGTCTGGGAGCTTCAGCTCTTTGAGGTGGACTTTCCATTTTAAGTAGGAGTTTGGAAAGTCTGTGGAACTCTAGATACGAAATAGACAAATCTGGTTTTGTCACTAAATACAAAAATACGATCCATAATTTGAAATTGTGCTGTTCTTCCTCAGAATTCTAAATCTGAAACTTAGAAAGCATCTTTAAACATCTGGCTCCAGACCACAACATATCTGGGAACTACTCTATCCTTTGTTGGTTTTTTTGAAAAAAGAAACACTAAAATCTGATTTTTTCAGGAATAGGAATAAGTTTTTCTCAAGTGAGAATAGAAATATTATGGGCCCTGAATATTACTAATGTTCTTATAGGATTGTAAATTTTTTTGTTTGGATTATTTAATAAATAGTTGAATATATTGCTGCATATATTAGCAACATATCACTGTTTGGATCTATTTTCCAGTGTCATTTTCAAGTTCTAGTTGTATGTCAAATATCTGTTGCTCACAGAAATATCTTCATCTAAATGGAGTGATCAGTTAGTTAATAGGTAGTTAATATTTTTCCTTACCTATGGGTGCTTTCTTGCACCTTCCATTTTCATCTTTTATAACTTCTTGTTTCCAGACATCATATTTCAACAACTCAAAAGAATGTAGAAACTAAAAAAAAAAAACACCAAACCAATACATATGCATACTTAAAAACACCTATTTCTTACTCACTTTCTAACTTTGATAAAAATTGTTTTGAATTAATGAATAGTCCCTACTGACTTTTGAATAGTCCCTATAGCCTGAAATAAACTGACAGTGTTCTAAGATGCAATTGTCAGAAAGTGTTTATATTATGATAAGCAACACTAAGTATACATATACAGATAAGTGTTCATCTTCTTCATTGATAAAAAGAAGCTAAATGCCCTGAATATGGTCAGATTCAAATCTTTTATAAGAAAGACAAAGTGCATTTGATCAAATTGTCAATTCTGCCTTAAAACTACGATCCATTTCTAAGTAGAGACGTAATAACACTGGAATGCAAATCAAGATGATTCTCTGACAAAAATAAAAATCCAAAATAAATTTACAGGCATCTCAAAAATTACTCCAGATAGATACAAGTGGAAACTTACAATTTAATGGCTTAATTAGTCTTTTCTGCCTCATCCATCCACATGGTTAAGATTGCTAGGAGATTGGAAGTCTTACAAAGTTGTTATCATGGTTGGCCAAAGTATTTTTGGCATTTTAGATTAAAAGTAGGAATCACTTGGAAGTCATTAATCTGTTCTTGATCTTAACTGATCTGATTCTTTAGAACTGTTTGAATAGTTTCACTATTCACAGTAGTGAATAGTTCACAATAGTTTCACTGTAACATGACATTCATGATTCACAGAAACTGTACATATTGGAAAATTATTTGACTGTAAGGGCATTTTTATGGTAGAAACACTGAGAGTTTCAACAGTGGTTGTATACGTAAATGTATAGCTTAGATATTTTGAGATTAATATTTTTCTCCTTTATTTGCTGAGAATTTTGAAATTTTTTGTTTTGTTAATCTTGTTTCAAAGAAAGTGTGACACTAGTTTTAGTGAGTGGAGATGCAGCCAAAGAGCAAATTTGTGTAAGTTTGCTTTGGAATATCTATCTCCTGATTCATACCAAAAGTCAAATCAAAACTAGTTTTTGGCCTCATCATTTAATATATGTGGGTTTTCAGGATGATAAGTACACTTCAACAAAAATCATCATAATCATTCCTGTATCCACAGTCACTTCTACACAGTCAGTCTGGGGTTTTTTTTAGCATATTCTGGGGAAAAAGTTGGGTACACAGGCTTCTCTGTACTAATTGTGTATATTTATTGTGGCTTCAAAATATATGTACAGAGAATAGAGCCAAGGAAGGGGCTAAGAATAAGGTTTCTGTTTTCATGAATCAAATTTTATTGCATCTGGAAAGAAGGAAACAGTTTCTTCCTTCCTATTCTTTGTAATTCCTGCCTTTCCCATACCTTTTAATTTTTCCTTTTGTTATTGTATGGTTAATTGGTTGATTGCTTTCTTGATTTGATAACCCTTACCTTTGAGAAGATGCCAGCACGGCCCACAGCTCCTATTTTATTAGTGTAGTTCAGGAAAACAAGGCTTCCTTCTGTGGACCCATAGAATTCATATATTTTAATTGGGCCAAACCTCATCAGAAATTCTTTCCATACAGAAGGTCTGATGCCATTTCCAAGAGCAATGCGTACTTTATGAACTCTGTCCTCCTCTTTCTGTGAATAGACAAAATGAAACATTCTGTAGCTGAGAAAAGTGGGTCTAAATACCTAAATATTATCTTATACTTTCTAACAGAACAATTTTCATTTATGAACTGCCGTCTTGACTAAAATACTTCACACAATAGTATTTTTTTATAAATCAAAAAGAAAAGCATAAGAAATCTTGGTCTGAGGTTGAGGGGGTTTTGCAGGGTGAAAACTTTATTCCTGTAATTTTTGAATTTTCACTTACGAAATCTATAACTAGGATGTATATTACAAAGTTTAAAAGATTTTAGCTGTAAATAAATAGTTTTTCAGGAAGCAACATTTCCCATAGAATGGAAGATCCTTTCCCACCAAAGAGAACTTTTCCTGTATCAATAAAATTGTGCCTTAGAAAACACTTGTGATACACAATGGTCAATTCTTTTTGTAATGACACTTAGAAAATTTTGCATATCTGTCATGTTCCTTATGGAACCTGAAAAAGCACAATAACTGAAAGCTGGTTAAAATATCTCATATGATTAGGCTCAATTTTAGTCCTAAATCCACATTCATCAAAAAATGATAATAAAATCTGCAGTTGCTAATGTGTTATTGTTACATGTCAGTGATGTAATTATTGTGGTAAACTATTCAGAAGTTTACGTACATAAGTCCTTTCTGCATGGGAGGAGATTGCTCAGCACCCAATCTATAGGTCTGTACTCAAGACTCAGAAGCCCTCACTTTTTTGGAGGTGTAGTTAGGATAGAGCAATTAAGTTACTGTTATGGCTGAATGTCAGCAAAAAATAAACTTATTTCTGGTCAAGAGGGACGATTTCTTCAAACCAAACAAATGCATTTTGATTTTATTGTGGTGTTATTCTAATCTTTAAAACTGTAAAATTATGTTTGATTTCTAAATAATATTAAGGTGATTTAGAGATGGAACTTTGCCTTGTAATTACGCTGAAACATTTTAGCAGAGTTTCAAATTTTTGACTTTTAAAAATGTTGTTTTAAATTTTCAGAATTGTTTCGTGAACTATATATAAACAGAAAACTTTGTTTGATCCAGAACTGCATTTTATGGCTGGTTAGTTATTTGCCATGATAGGATCAACCGTAATGCAGACTAAACCTCACTTGTTAAACACAGGAGTCAAACAGGAGTTTGATATTCCTGCTTCTGCCTAATCAGATGTGTCTTCTTTTGCAATTTTAATGGTAAATCTGAAAGAATAAATGTTTTGATCACAGGTATGTAACCCAACCCAATTATAAACCAGCTGGGAGGCTGACTGAGGGACTTTCTTCATGTGTAATGTTGTCCCTTTTTCAACACTTTTCCTTCAGGGTGAAATGGCGGGTTTTGCTTTTTTCCCCAATACATTTTGTGATAGTGTAAGGCTTGAAGTAAAACTCAAAGGTTTGAGAGATTACAAGCAACAGGAGAAACTTATTTTTACCTTGGTTCATGCCTGGTACAACAGTCTGCAGCATTTCCCTGAACTGCCTTGAATTTTAAAGGTCTTTATTTAAAAGTTACATGGTCCCCTTAAAAAAATTCTTTGACATACTTTCTCATTATTTTGTTACCTTCTATGGGCTTAATATTTACTTCTGGTAAGCTTTCAGTAGAGTAATTAGTCACAGAGTTTCTGTCCATATCAAGAAATCCCCGAGTGCCTCGTAGTGTCCAAATCCATGTTCTTTCTCAATTTATGAGACCTGGGCAAGCTCAGGGAAAGGAGGGAAGGACAGACACCCTGTGTATGGTGTAGAGCATACTCCAACAGGTCCCTCATGTTCAGCCCTAGTCCTGAACCACACCAGACCTATTAGCCTGCATGGATTTTTTTCATTGTAGAGGAACATGTGTGGTACAGTAGAGGTTGTATATGGAGGATACATGTTATATATGTATATAATATCTAGTTATATGTGGTCATAGTCTAGTAAGATATGTGATCTTGACAGAACTCCTGATGTACCTGATCCACTTCTGTTAGCAACATCACTTTCCTCAACCTATCTAGATCATCACTCTGTTTTTCTGTCTTACCAGTTCCATCTATTTCTTCTCTGTTAATTTTTGTTATTGAGTCAAGAAAAGAAAGTTCTCTGTTGTTTTTTCCTGCAGGAGAAACCTTTACACAACTGGTTTGGCCTAGCTAATTATTCCTTTGTGGTTTTTTGGTCCATGGACTGCTGATATAATGTTTGTACAGGCTTGAATTCTGGCCAACAGCTGTCCTGTCTTCTACCCTTTAATACTTTTTGTCTTTGATCCCTATCCTACATCCAGACCACTCAATAATAAGATTCTGTTCAAACCAGCCGGAGAATTATTTCAGATGTTCCCTTGTTCCTAGTCCTTGTATCAATCTCTGATCAATGCCATTGGATATAATTTGAACTTTGTCCCTGAACATGATGTTTTCTGAGGTAGGTAGGAATACTTCTTGTTACCTCCCTTCAGCAATATCCTAACTTCCAAGAATAAAATTTAAAAAACTAACCAAGCTTTCCCACTGTCATTGAGAAATGAGAGTTGCAGCCTAATAAGTTTTTTCAGACTTGTCACTGTTTGCTGAAATTTGACTTTGGTCTAAACCTGGTCATGATTTAGCTATCATGAACTTCAATACTGTTATCCCAGGGGGGACCAAGATTTTGCACCACACTATTAATACTTTCACTTTATGCAGGTATATCTGTCATCATATATACAGGCATGGAACAGAACATACTTTTGGAAGACCTCTAAGAAAAGATTTAAACAATAAAAACTCATTCATCAGTTTCAAAGTTAAAAATTAAATATCATCAATTAAATGCAGAACATAATAGGCCTCTCTTGATAAGTAACTGCTTTGGAACAGAGCACTGAAATTGATTAATCATTTAATCTGGTTCGGACTCTTGTTTAGTCACCAAGTATGATTAAGCTTTTACAGCTTATACCTTTTCCTGAATAACCTGCAACTTTCTGGTCACTCAGATGAAGAGCCAACAAGCTTGGCTTTGCAGAGGCACTTTTGTGAGTGTCAGGATATAAGTGTCCTATCCTGACAGGGTTGTTCCTTTGTCACCACTTCATTTGCTGATATAAACTTGATTGCCACTGGTTACAGTAAGGAACACAAGACCTAAATTCTGTATACACTGGAAAAAACTATCAAATATTGGAAATACTGTACTACTCAGAAAGGGGTGAATCTATCTGACTTTCAGATTTGCTATATCTTAAAACTACATTTGGAAACAGAACTTACACAGGGCTGATTGCAGAGGTAGCGGCAGAGTTCTCCTATGTATAAAAACATGGTAACATTGTACTTCCTACAGTCATTCCAAAACTGTCTCGCAGAAAATTTCTTCTTCAAAACACAGGTTGCTCCTATGTGACGAAAACAGACAAGAAATTTCAAAATAACCTTTAAAATAAACCCCTTGTCTTCTACCACTATTGTAACAACAACAACAAAATATTGTCATTCTCTTAATTTGATTACTGAAAAATTCAGCTAATTAAATAAATTGTAAGCTATTTCCAACAGGATCTGTCTGTTAAATGTGACTAGCACAATTAAGCCTTGCTTCTTTTTCTGAGTAGGAGCAATAAACTTAGAGTAGAAGAAGCAAAAGAAGCAAATCTTTTCATAATCTCCCATTGTTAGGAATAGGTCTCTGCCTAAACATTCTATTTCTGTCAAGATCACGAACTGGTTTAACTCTGAAAAAAGATCTTGAAATGAGGGAAATGGTAGCTGACAGTTTCTCTATTTGTGTGACAAGTGGTGGAAAGCAAATGGGGTGAGTCTTTGATGTTTCTGTTTCATCTCCCTTTTTCTGTTACTTGACAACTTAGAATCAACACTTTTTTTGTTTCTGTGACCCTGATGTTCCTTCAGAGCTTTCCATTCCAAAAGCCACCTCATTCTACACCTCTCATATCTGCCTCCTCATCCCTTCCTAAGTGTTTTCAGTCAAGATTTTACAAATTTCCCTGTTTCTATCCTTTCAAAAATTCCTTTTTGCCCAAGTCCTGTTTGTCCTGTGTGAATCTTCCCAGGACCTTTCAAGTTTTGAATCCCTTCTAGTCCACTTGTTCCCAGCTTGCCTGTTCCTTCTTGCTCTTGAAACCTCTCAGAGCTCTTCCACCTCATACTCCTCAAAGTTTTGTCATTCAAATCCCAGACTCCCAAGTCTCTATCTGAACACCTAGGAAAGCTGTTACCCTGTATTTTCTTTTCCAAGACAATTAATAGCCTCACACCTCTTCATACACTCATTTTCCCATCCCCTTTTTGTTTCTGTTAGGCAGAAGCAGACTTGTCATCAGCTACGGTAAGCCAGAATGCTTGCCTGCCTTTTTCCTCAATACACAAAACACTGAAATGTCTTTTGAAACACTCCAGTTATCTACTTAGCATGCCAAAACCCAATACTTGGGCAAGACTCTAAGGACAGAAAAGAAGGACATGCCTGAGAAATATCTGGTTCTCAGCTCTCTACAAATAACTCTCATTTTCACATTTAGAAGGCAGGGTTTATTTTCACTTTAATATGATGAATCTAACTCTGTAGGTCTTACTCAAATAAGAGACTGAAAAAGCTCTGCAACATATTTAGTCAATCTTATTCTGAAGGCTGGGCTTCCACAATGTATTTTCATCTTCTAACAGTAAAAATCAAGCCTCAGATGCCTGTGTGAATGCCTTTACAGACTTTTGGCATAGGGTACAAATATGATTTCAGGTTAAACCTATAGAACATGTGCAGTGGTGCTAACAATGCACAGACCTTAAATCATTTTCTATCGGATTTATACAACAGTTAGTGTCTGCTCTAAGCTTCAAAAACTATGCATATACCTTAGATATTGCCCACAAGTGGGAGAGATGATAAAAATGTTAAAATTACAAAGGTATTTTGGTAAACATATTTGAGTTACCAAGCAGTTATTCGACTGATACTAACATATTATAGCCTTGTCAAGTCAATGAAACTTCACTAGAAGGCAAATGTTACCTAATTGAATGCATCCACTGATGCCAAGAAGGGAAGCACTGATGTGGTACAAGGGAAGAGTGACATACATAATATCCTGAGAAACTGCACCACACTGAGCAAATACCAAGGAGGCAGCCAGAGTTCTTAGATGAGTGATGATAGCAGCTTTTGGAAAACCTGTGAGAGGGAAAGAGCAAATAACAATAAACATACTGCAGGCATTAATAATTTTGCTGTAAGTAGAATTATGTTGCAAATGTACAGGAAGAATTGTCTCTTCAGAGCGTTTGTCCTGTCCTTCACTGTTTTATATCTCCTTAGTCTCTCAGCTCCTTCCCTCTTTCTGCCCGTAAAGCTATTCAATCATAGAATTATAGAGTGGTTAGAGTTGTAAGGGACCTTATAGATAATGTAGTCCCCACCCCCCATGCCATGTCTCTTTTGTCTAGGTGACAAAGTCCATTCCCTTCATAGGCATGTGGAGGCCAACTCTCCATAGAGATTTCCCTTGCCAGAAGGAGAGAATGGGAAAACTTCTGAAGAGCCATGGTGTCTCTCAGCTTCTATTTGCAATAGAAATAGAGCAAAGTTGTTTGGATTGACTAGTGGATAGATTTCCCCATTTCTGCCACTCTAAAAATAACTCAGAATAACTCATTTCAGAATCAAAAGCAGAGGTTGCACCATTCTTCCTTTCTGAGCAATTCTTGGAGACTGATTTTATTTGCTTTATATTCATGAAATTAATTTCAGCCATGGAGTATCTACACAGAAGTTCAGTAAATGAAATTTCCCCCTCGTTATGCCGTGGCAAAAAATGGTTTAAAGTGTACTGTGCTTCTATATAAATTAATTCCTCCTTGTTCTGCCTTAGAAACTCAAAGTTCTGTCCTTTTGTGTCTTGTTGCTAAATTTATACTGCCTTAATTTGCAGAGGTTGAGATGTACTTTGTTAGTATATATCCTCACCTGTACTTCCCGAAGTGAAGATATACAGAGCTGCGTTTCTTGTGTCAGTGACAGCTCTAAGATGAGATGGAACAGGACTATCAGGCACCTTGTCTAGTTTGTCTGGTAGAGTGTGAACATGCTGGGAAGGAGGACTGGTGCTCATCAGCCAGACAGCAACATTATTTTCCAAGAGATTCAAAATGAATTCTTCCTCTATTGATTCCAGACAATCTGCCAAGTTGAAAAACAAACAAACAAACAAACCAAATCCATGCTAATTACTAAAATAAGTACAACTACAGACCTGATTACCAGCTCTGAAATTATTCATCATACCACTGTATAAACATACTGCAGCCAGAGGAGGGCTAACCTGCATACTGGACAGTGAAAAAATCATCATGATGTTTAATTTCCCTATATTTTTCATGTGGCTTTAATTGTAATTGATAAAGGACCATGAACTTAGTTGGTGATGCTAGTACATAGGATTTAATTTAATCACATTTGTTTTGAAACTTGGTTCACACACCAAATAACAAACCCTCACAGGTTCACATGGAATTATGGAAGTATTGCCAACCTGTATAAAAGATGGAAAAACAGGAGCAGGAAGTTGAGTAAATTGCCTAGTCTTGCATAACGTGCCATGAAGAGAGACAAAACTGCAGCTCGTTGTGCTGTAAACTTTGCTCTAAGCTAAACTATCTTGGCATCACTACTTTAAAGTAGTTATAAAGTAACATAAATTTTTATGTAGGTAATATGAGCTGAAGGAAATCATGACTACAAAGGGGATCTACGTCTTCTTGTAGACAGTGAAGTTTTATATAAGCCACATAAATCAATAAATAGAAATAGAAATGAAATTATGCTGAAATATCTCCCAAGGCTCTTTTATTGCTGATGCATATTTATTGCTCCTGGTACCTTGTCCAGTACTTGGAGAACTTCAGGTTTAAGTTTTTATTCTGCTAATTATTTGCATGGGGCTTATACCCTTGAAATTTGAACATTATCTCTATTCTTTCCTTTTAGACAACACTATCTCTTGCTTACTTTTCCCCCTCCATTTCTTCCTTCCTTTTAAATGTGTGTATATATAAAAAGCTTGCAGCTTTAAAGGGCTCTGATTTTCTACTTTTGATAAAAGCAGGAAACAGTGGAAAGTGAGCAGTAAATGAAACACAACACAGAACTTACCTTCTCCTACGACCAGTGCTTTTGCTGCACATGTATCAATGCAGTGCAGCAGAGATCTTGAATGGATATTGGTGTTGAGAAAGGCCACGATGAAGCCCAGCTTGGCCAGCCCGAACCAGACGTGGATGAAGTCAGGTCCATTCTCCATCAGCAGGGCCACAGTGTCACCTTTTTTCAGATTCCCATAGTGTAGGAAGGCCTGTGCTACCCTGTTACTCCTCCTGTCCACATCCTGATAAGTGGACACCACCCCTTCATAGATAAGGAATGGCTTGTGGGGTCTTTTTTCCACTGCCAGCATGAAAAGGTCAATTATGGAGTGAATTCCATTTTTGGTCCACTTTTTTACTGTTGCCTTTGACCTCTTCCGCCTCAAGAAGTAGATCAGATCTTCCCAGAAATAGGGGAGAAAGATCTTCAGAGAGACACACAGCACCACTATTCCTCCAGTAATTGTCGAAAGCCACATGAAGAACATGCTTGGAGATGGACAACAATAGATTCAGGGATCTCAGACATGTAAAACATATACATTCTAATATTTAAAACTGACTTTTAAGACATGAGCTAATAAAAATTCCACCAATTAACTTGAGGAATGTTCAAAATACCTTATTGGCGTTTACTAGAATAACACAACCCACAAGTGTACAAAAAAGAAAAAGGAAGTTAAGAGTAAAAAAAGAATTGTGCAGGTTTTTTAACTTGCAATCAAAATTATGTCTAGATTTTTTACTATCCCATGGCAAATCCTAAAAAAAGATGGAAACAAAGCAAGCATTTACTATCATATGTATAATACGAAAGTATGTTACATACGATACACCTGTAAGATGCACCAAATGTTGTTCTTTGCTGTCTAAGCTGTGTTTTCTGGTCTGATAGAACTTGAGACCATTTGAGACCAAAAGTTTGAACAGTCTGATGAACATACACAAATTGCCGGCAGCATACTTTCAGCATCAAAAGATGCAGAAACTTCTGCATCTTTTGAAGTATCCAGTTTTCACCATGGGATTTTGTGGCATTTGCAATAAATGGTGATTAATAACTTTGCAATATTTATATTATTTACATTATTTACAATAGCAGCCTGCAATCTGAAACAAAATCCTGCACAAACACATACCGAGGTTTGGAAAACAACCTTTAAACCATAACGATTGCTAACTTCTCTATAGTATTTTGGGCAAAAATCAAGTGTCATATTTTCAAAGTCATAGTGGAGAACTTGTGAAGATCATGCAAGATCTCTAGAACATAGTATATGTAGCACTGACCAGTCTCCTTTTTAAAGTTTCAGTCATGATTACTACAAACATTTGAAATGTCTTATCTGACAATCTATGATTCAGGAACACTTCAGCAGACTGAGAGGCTTTTCTAAATGGGGTGGCCTCTACCCTGTAGTTTAGAAGTATCTTACTGACAAGCTGTACCTTTGGTATATTCCTCAAGCTTCTTTACATTTTAAACCATATTCAATGAATATACTTGTAAAATTCAATGGAATTCTTGCAGAAGGCAAGATTTCGTATGTACCATAAAGCATATGAAATGTATCAGTAAAAGAGCAGCTTAAAATTGAAAGCATTGTGACACAAATTGCTCATAAACATGCAAAGGAAGTTAAAGCATGTAAGGCACAACGTTTTAATGTTCTAAACAAAAATTCTAAACCCATCAATTTCTGAAGCCTTTAATTTGTAAAAAGACTTTCTTAGTTACTTTGAAATCTGTCAATTCTTCTTGATTACATTGTGCTGCCTATCAGGCTAAATGTTTTATCTTTCTATGTTAGAAACAATTAAAGTATCTGCAGGTTTAGTCTTACAATAGATGTGCCAGTAAAATACCCTGTGTTTCAGCTCATATGACGCCCTTACTGACTTTCTGGCTTTCTCAGAATGTTATTGTTTAATCACCAAGGCCACAAACAGAAGACCGCCTGAGTGTCATGGCTTGTCTATGATTTGGGAACGTTTACTCAGCTTTCTTTGCCCCATGCAAGCTTGCAAGATTCACTAAAATGAATCAACCAGTAAATTTGCTAGCTCTGTGCAAAGTCGAATTGGCAGACTTCATAAACTGAACCAATGAATACATACTCTTAGAAGAAAATAAATAAAAGGCATGATGATGTTAGACTAGATTTCAACCCTATCTTTCTTTTAGCATTCTTGTATTACTTCTACTGACAAATATAGCCATGGGTGTATAAGTGGGAACTCAAAACAGAATAAAATAGAGGAAAAAATAAGCAGGCTACAGTAAAAAAATTAGTTCTCAAAGCTGTGTCATGATTTTGGTTCACCATTTTCCTACTTGAATTGGAAAGGCCCACAAATCTTTGTTTCAGAATTGTTTCAGCAAAATATTGTTTATGGAGCAGAAAACAAAGAAAATAAAGGAAAAATTTAGAAAGAGAATGAGTGAATTTTAGGAACGAATGACTACTTTGAAAGCGCATACATCTCTCTGAGAGAAACTACGGTCCTACAGCTGGCTGCAGTGCAGAAATCATACTGTTGTCACCTGCTGCATGCCTGGAATGAAAAGCCTGATACTTGCTTTTGACTGCAGTCAATACAACCTAGCTTGCTTTTAATAATTGCTTGTAAGGTTTTGTGGCCGAGTTTCTCAGGTATCGTGGGCATGATATGCTCACAGATACCATTTGAGCTATTCCAGACTAGGCCAAACTAGGCCTCAGGCCTGGGCCTAGTAGGCCGCGGAACGTTCCGAGTACGTAGTAGCAGATAACCTTATCTCCTACTAGGTATGTGTTAAGGTATGGCCACTCGCAGCATGGAGGTAATGGCACTAGATCTCCGTAGCCACCTTAATCCTAGATTGCTTACATACTTCTGTATGTCCACTGCCTATCACAATGCACCTGCTACTGTAAACTATCTGCTCTGTACTTAACCGGCCATCTCGCGGAATAAAGCGGAGTTCGTGCTGGAAACCATACTGGTTTGGTCTCACGTTACTCTAGTCCCCAGTCTTTCCAGGGTTCAACAACAGTGGCGCCCGAAACTTAGAGACAGAGCCCTGGATTTTAATGAAATATAGGCTTCGATGCTGTGTGATATTTGGCTTCAATGCTGTGGATTATTTGGCTTTAATGCTGTGTATGATTTAGCTTAAATGCTGGAAGTCCTCGCTTGATTTTGGACGTGTGTGTGTCACTTGCGATCTACGGTCCGGAATTCCGAGGCAGGCTGGGGAGCGTCGGCTGATTGGATTGAATAGAAGGCGACAGTGCCACCTGCTGTCAGTGGAAAGAAGGTAAGAGCAGCGGCGCGGATGGATTCACTCACGGAACGCGACTATATAGCTGCCATGCAGCTATTAGCGTCCATTGTCTCGAAACGGGGCGAAAAGATCAGAGATTCTGATATAAATCAGCTGGCCCAATGGGCTAAAAAGAAAGGCAAGTTACAGCAGCCCTCGCTTTTGTTTAGCGAGACAGAATGGAAGGAGATCGGAGATTTACTGTGGGACTCGGTAGTTTCACAGGGAAAGGACGCAAAACTCTGTTCGGAGTTAGGCGTCACGTGGAAGAAAATTATAAATACGCTACAAACCTTTGCCGCGGAGTGCAGAGCTGCCCAAGCCGCGATTTCCGCATTGGAGAGAACGTCCCCTTGCTCTCCTGAACCGGAGACCGTTCCTTCCCAAGTGGAAGAGCGGAAAAAAGTATCCAGAGTTGCGAGATTTTTCGGAATTAATTCCACGCATCCGGTGAAAGGGAATGCGGCCCCCCTCTGTTCCTCCCTCCGTGACGTGGTAGACGTAGCCAGCCATGCGGTTGAGAGACCGAGCGAGAGGCCGGAAGTGTCCTTGCCGCGGTTCGGCGAGAAAGGCGTGGGGGAGGAGACGAGCCAGCCGCCAGACCCGAGGGGCGTGGCGAAAGAGGAGGCAGGCGGGACCGGCAGCGGCGCAGGGCGGGCACAAGTGACGCAGCAAGGAGGCGGACTCGGAGGCGGTGCCACTGGCGGAGCGGAGCCAAACCCCTCCCCACCGGAACAGGAGCTGACGTCAGCTGCCCACATGACAAAAACAAAAACAGAGAACATGGCGGCGCCCATGACCGGATCGGACAACGCGAGTTCGATTCAACCTGAGATCCCTGCGCCCCCACAGCCTGCATCAGTGGGACCCGCCACCCATCCACGAGCGTCTCACTGTCCTCTGCCAGAATCTGACTCGGAGGAGGAAGCTTTGGAATCGGATAACAGCTGTGCGACGCAAACGCCGGAAAAGCCGCAGAGGTCAACGGAGCTGCAGCAAATTATAGCAGAGCTTGCTAAGCTCTCTAACCGGCAAAGTCAGCTGGAGCAAAGGACATTTGAATTATCCAAAACATTCCCGCAGAAACCATGTACCATACAACCTCTGTCATCATTACAGAGCCAGCAGGCGTTGCCATCCAATGCCCAGCAGATGGTGCTGCCTGCCAACCAAACTGATCCGCTGCTGAACCGCTGGGCTGAAGTTAAAAAACATGCCATCCTCGATAAGGACTTTGACGCAGCCAATGTTATAGCGTGCCCTGTGGTGATTGAGCAGAACGTTGCCAGATGGCAACCGCATGAATGGAAAGTACTGCAATCTGCAAAGCAGACAGTTAGTCAGTATGGAATTCGTGCGGAAGCTTCCAAAAGTATTATACAATACATCTTCACTGCTGATCTCTTGTGCCCTGCTGACAGTTCTAACATTGCAGCACTTCTGCTCACGCCATCTCAGTTTCTCATTTTTGAAAGAGAGTGGAGACGCCTGGCAACCGAGGAAGCCAACAGGCATCAAATAGTGGGAGATCCATTTTATGGGATTCAGCCGGACATGCTGACGGGCCAAGGAGCCTATGCCACGACGAATGTACAGCTGACTTTTCCCATCGAAATCCATCAACTCTCCCAGTCACTAGCCTACAGAGCTTTGCTGTTGGTGCCAGACAAAAAGAAGCCTCCATCCTATGCCAACGTCAAACAGGGAGCCACCGAATCGTTTGCTCAATTTATAGATCGTCTTTCTACGGCATTGAGGGATGCCCCAGATTTGCCTGACGAGGTGCGAGACCACCTGTTTCGTTCTCTGGCATTTGAGAACGCCAGCGCACGCATGAAAACCATCCTGGCCTCCCTCCCTCAAGGCTGTGGCGTGGACGAAATGTTGGTGAGAGCAGCGAGAGCAGAACAGTCCAACCAAACAGCCGCTTTCACAGCGGCAATGCAAAATGCAATGCAGCAACAGGGACATGTTATCGCAGCTGCATTGACGGGAAAGCCCTTCAACCGTTTTAATAACAAAAAATCAGCGGCAAAGACCCAGTGCAACCGCTGTGGTGAAATGGGTCATTTCAGGCGGACCTGCCAAAAGCCTGTTTGGTGTCAACACTGCAATGTGGACACCCATGCCACAGAGATCTGCAGGAAACAGGGAAACTTCACGACCAGCGCGCCGAGGCAGCGCGCCAAGACACAAATCAATGCCTCAACCCACCAGACCCCAAAAAAGACTCATTGAGACAGACCAGACCTGCTGCGTGGAGAAGTGTTGGTGTGGACATAACAGCAGCAGAAGAAGTCACCTTGCAAGATAAGGAAGTCACTCTGATCCCGACTGATGTCTCTGAACCCATCTATAATACAGTTTCCTCAGCTGGAGGTTTGATATTAGGAGGAGCCTCCACGAGCAAACAGGGTATTATGGTGGTGCCAGGAGTCATCAATGCTAATTACACTGGACAGTTAAAAGTAATGGTTTATGCCCTGCAGCCTCCTGTGACAATCCCAAAGGGGAGCAAGATTGCTCAGATCATCCCCTTTGAGAACATCCTGTCACGTCGTCAGTCCCAAAAGCAGCCTGCGGAAGTCGAAGGCGGAGCTGAGAGCTTTGGCTCTATGGGACACAGTGTTTTCCTTACAGTGGATTTACACGAGCGGCCACGGATTGCAGTGAAACTGCAACGAGGCGATGAAATTATCGGCATCGAACCACTTCCAGACACCGGCGCAGACATATCTTTAATTAACAAATTACATTGGCCTTCTCATTGGCCTTTGACATCCCCCTATACCCGCGTTGTGGGTGTAGGAGGCCTGACTGTTCCCTCAATAAGTGCAGATCCTATTCGGATCATCTTTGAAGATGGACAAGTGGTTGTGGCGCATCTATATGTTGTGCCAATGCATCAAGAGATTCTAGGACTCCTAGGTAGAGATGTGCTTTCCCAAATAGGGATGGTTTTGACTACTGACCGGCATTTTCCTTAGTGGCCACTGCAGAGCAGCCACCCATTTTAAAAATCACCTGGTTGACGGATACCCCTGTGTGGGTTGAGCAGTGGCCAATGACAGAGAAGAGGCTGCGAATTACCAAGCAATTGGTGCAGGAACAATTAGAAGCAGGTCACATTCGACCCTCAGTGAGTCCATGGAACACACCGATTTTTGTCATCCCTAAAAAATCAGGGAAATGGAGACTGCTACATGACCTTCGTAAGGTTAATGAGCAGATGCAAGCGATGGGTGCTTTGCAACCAGGCTTGCCAGCACCGACCATGATTCCGCAAGGGTGGGACATTGTGATCATCGATTTGAAGGATTGTTTTTTCACGATCCCACTCCACCCTCAAGATACTCAGCGCTTTGCCTTCACTGTGCCATCTATTAACAGAGCAGCGCCAGCACAACGGTATGAATGGGTAACTCTTCCTCAGGGAAGTCGTACCTCGCCTACCATGTGCCAGATATTCGTCAATTGGGCTTTGCAGCCGATTCGTCAGCGTTTTTCCAATGCAATGATTTATCACTACGTCGATGACATCCTTGTTGCTACTAAGGAGCCTCTGCCCACAGAGGACTTGGACTGGTTGATCACGCAATTAAAACATCGTGGTCTGACTGTGGCCCCGGAAAAGATACAGCGATCAGCCCCGTGGAAGTACTTAGGGTGGCTGATCACGAGTGCACAAGTCCGGCCACAGAAAATTACTTTACATACCAACATTTCAACGTTATATGATGCTCAGAGACTTTTTGGAGACCTGCAATGGGTTCGTCCCATTGTAGGAATCACCAATGAGGACTTGCAACCGTTTCTACCATGGCTACACGGTAATGATGCCAGTAGCCTTCGACAATGTACCCCTGAACAGCAACGAGCCTTAGTCAAGGTATCAGAGAAGCTGCAACGGGGTTGGAGCATTCGCCGCATAGAACACCTGCCATTGTCACTGTTCCTCTCCAACGCAGATGCCTGTCCGTTTGCCATCATCTTTCAATGGCAAAAGAAAAAGGGGGAACACCAGTCTGGGTTAAAATCGACAGCTGGGGTGATTGAATGGGTGTTCTTGCCGGTGCAGCCGAAGAGTCGTGTTATGACAAGAACAGAAGCCCTTGCTGCGCTCATCAGGAAAGGGAGAGATAGGATTTTAGAGATTGATGGGGAAGAACCGGCAGATATCAGTGTTCCGATCAGAAATGAAGATCTGGACTGGAAACTGAGACATTCTGTGGAGCTGCAAGAAGCATTGTTGGGTTTTACAGGTGTGGTTCACAACCGACAGCCAAAGGGTCCCATGTGGACTCTGATTGCACACCATCAGTGGCTGGAGAAGCCTTTGTGTTCCATGACACCTGTGGACGGCAGAACAGTTTATACGGATGCCGGCCGAAAGACACAAAGAGCTGTGTGTGTGTGGAAACAGCAAGGAGAATGGAAGCAGCATTTAATCCACAGTGAAGCCGGAGACAGCTTGCAGACCATGGAGCTGGGAGCAGTGTGTTGGGCTTTGCAAACCTGGAACAAGGAACCTCTTAATGTGGTGTCAGATTCTTTGTATGTGGTTGGAGTGGTACAAAGAATTGAAGATGCACTCATTAAGACCACTCAGAATCAGCGCCTCGGAGAACTATTTCTGCGACTGAGGAGCATACTCAAACAGCGTCAGCATGCCTTTTGCGTGATGCACATTCGTAGTCATCAGTGCAACAATGGTTTGGGAGAAGGCAATGCACGGGCAGATGCTGCAGTCAGTTGCGTTGCCCATGTCCCTCCTGAAAGCAAATTTGTCAGAGCTCGCAACAGCCACGAGAACTTCCATCAGAATGCTAGAGCTTTGCGTCGTCAATTTCAAATATCTATGAACGATGCACAGGGGATTGTGCGTGCCTGCCCTCAATGCAGTCATCACGGGCCAGGTCTTGGCCTAGGCACAAATCCTCGAGGAATGAAAGCCCTGGAACTGTGGCAAATGGATGTAACACACATCCCAGAGTTTGGAAGGTTGAAATATGTTCATGTCACTATTGACACCTACTCCAAATTCATTTGGGCCACAGCACAAACTGGGGAAAGAGCTCTGCACGTTGAGAGACATTTGACTGTTTGCTTTTCAGTGATGGGAGTGCCTGCAGAAATCAAAACTGACAATGGTCCAGCTTATGCGGGACGACGAGTTGCTAGGTTTCTGCAAAAGTGGGGAGTCAAACATACTACCGGGATTCCTCACTCTCCTACTGGCCAAGCCATTGTGGAACGGGCTCATCGGACGCTGAAAGAGTATCTCGCAAAGCAGAAGCAAGGCAATGACCTAGATGTGACCAATCGTTTATCTAAAGTACTGTTCACTTTAAATTACTTATGCCTAGCAGAAGGGCGAGAAGAGCCTGCAGTTGTCATCCACCACCAGGCTGTGAAAGAAGGGAGACCACAAGCAATTCCAGGACTTTACGTATATCATAAGGACATGCGAACGGGTGAATGGCAGGGACCCAGTCCAGTCTTGTTTAATGGTCGCGGTTATATGTGTGTTTCTGCAGGAGAAGCAGGACCTGTCTGGGTGCCGAGTCGCTTTACCCGTGCGTGTCCACAGGAAAAGATACCAACCGGCGGTGACACTTACAGAGACAGCGACGACTTACCTGAAGCACCTCAAGAAGACGCGGAGAGTGCTGAAAATTGACTGTTTTAATACTATATCATTGCACTGTTGTTGTGTGACACTTAGAGGCACGATAAGTTATTGGTTAGGGTTTTAGGTTGACAGCCTGTGTGCTACACTGTGTGCTTTTCACAATGGGTGAAATGTTAAGCATGAGGGTGTTGGTTTTAATCAGTGTGGTAGTAAAAATAAGAGCAGGGATGTTTGACATTGACACAAGGGAGAACATGTGGGTTACTTGGGCCAAACAAACTAAACAGGATTCCTTTTGTCTATCTCTAGCGACGCCATCCAATCCTTTTAGAACCTGCTTGATTGGAGTTCCACTGACCTCCATGGCAGAGTTCAAGTCTTTAACTCCTGTCAGGATTGACCCAAAAGGTGATTTAGGGCCACAAGCTGCTGCCATAGCGCGAAACCTTCGAGCGGCTGGTCCAGAACCTCAGGAGCTTGATCTCTTAGGTTCTGTGCCAGGAAACTATTGTCTTGTCTTTGGGCGCTTTGCAGTGAATTCTAGTCTATTAATCATAGATGAGCAGCAATTGAAAGGCCACGCTACGTGGCTGTCCCCTCATTCACTTTTGTATTACAATTACTCTGAGTATTGTAATAGTTGGGTCAGATCTGTCACGCAATTGACAACAGCTGCTAAGAGATTGCCACCAGGAATCTTTTTAGTTTGCGGAGATAGAGCATGGTCCACAGTACCTCAAAACAGTGTCGGAGGACCGTGTTATTTTGGCAAACTAACTCTGTTCGCACCTAGCATTCACCAGGTTCTAGGCTTGCCAAGGAAGGCTCAACGAGTCAAGCGCAGTATGTCTCAGCTAGGTCCCAACTGCAAAGATCAAGTTACCCTATGGCAGCCTCCAGCCGTGATCTCAGCATCCATTTTTGCCCCAGGAGTTGCTTCAGCACAAGCCCTCACACAACTGAAACATTTAGCCTGCTGGACAGGAAAACAGATTAACATAACGACGAAGTTGTTGAGTGAGCTTGCTGAAGATGTTAGTGGCATTCGCCATTCAGTGCTCCAGAACCGAGCCGCGATTGACTTCCTTCTTTTGGCTCAGGGGCATGGATGCGAAGAGTTTGAAGGCATGTGCTGCATGAATTTATCAGACCACTCACGGTCGATACATCAACAGTTAGCGCAGTTGAGGGACAACATGAAACATCTTGTAGTTGAGAACACCCCGTTTGACACTTGGCTGAAGTCTTGGAATCTCACTGGGTGGATTGTGGATTTAATTCGTTTTGGTATAATGATCTTTATTGCTGTCATAGTAGTTTTGACAATAGTGCCTTGCTTGATACAATGCATGCGCAAATTAGCTGACCGTGCCTTAACGTCAGTTTGGATAGCCCAAAAAGAAAAAGGGGGAACTGTGGCCGAGTTTCTCAGGTATCGTGGGCATGATATGCTCACAGATACCATTTGAGCTATTCCAGACTAGGCCAAACTAGGCCTCAGGCCTGGGCCTAGTAGGCCGCGGAACGTTCCGAGTACGTAGTAGCAGATAACCTTATCTCCTACTAGGTATGTGTTAAGGTATGGCCACTCGCAGCATGGAGGTAATGGCACTAGATCTCCGTAGCCACCTTAATCCTAGATTGCTTACATACTTCTGTATGCTCACTGCCTATCACAATGCACCTGCTACTGTAAACTATCTGCTCTGTACTTAACCGGCCATCTCGCGGAATAAAGCGGAGTTCGTGCTGGAAACCATACTGGTTTGGTCTCACGTTACTCTAGTCCCCAGTCTTTCCAGGGTTCAACAACAAGGTTTCTCCAAAGAATTCACAAAAAGTACATGCACAGGACATTAAATTACATTCCATATGAAGGGGCTGCTCAGAACAATTAAATATTTTCTGAGATTTAGACAAATTCAAAACACTTTGGGAAAAAAAATTCACATACTGTGATAAATAGGTCTTGATTTGCTGTAAATGCAAACCAGTTGTTTCCAAGGAGTATCAAATGCATGCTTAATTTACAGTCTAAGCAAATCCTGTGTATTCTTACAAGATCAGTTACTGAGCTACTATTGAGTTCTGGCGTGGTTTGATTGTTTGGTTGTTTTGTGGCATTTGGAGTTTTTTTTAGATGCTGTCTGTCAAAGTATGAGATCTGTTTGTGTTAACTCTTGTTTGCATTATTTTCATCAAGTTTCCACCAAGTGGATTTTTTGCTAGTGTACCAAGATTTTTATCTCTGCATGGTCAGAAAGAAACTTACTCCAAAAAGTCCATAAAAATGATAGAATCATAGAACAATTTGTGTTGGAAGAGACCTTAAATATCACCTTATTCCAGCCACTCTGCCATAGACAGGTATACCTCCCACTGGACCAGGTTGCTCAGAGCTCCATTTAGCCTTGGATGCTCTAGGGTACTTTTCTCATGTTGTCTCTGGTAGATTTACTCTGAAGTCATGGAAGTGCATTTGAACAATTATCTCAGAATAACTGAGTAATTCCTTTAGCTTTATTTCAATTATTTTGCAGTCTGGTTATTTTCAGTCCTTAGTCTTAATCTGCTTATCTGTTGAGAGCATTCTATGCCAAAGAAGTATTATTCCAATGGAAACTGACTGCTAGCTCTTCTCAGTCAGAGCTCCCTTTTTCTTTGCCTGGCTCTGATCTGGCATTATTCCCTTGGAGAAAAGGAGAACAGGACAACAGAGCTGCCACCTCAGACACAGAGCTACTACATGTCTGCAGCTTTGCTTGCACGAGAAGGGTAACTCTGGGAGGCAAGGAATGTACTGGAGAGAGCAATAGCACAAGAATTCAGTCATTTAAAGAGCCAGCAAAACTATCCAGACATGTTCTCCAGTCGCAGGGGAATGTAAACAGCCCTATGTGCTGGCCTCTGCACCTTTATGTCCTAACTCTCTAAGGCATCTGAGATGTCTCTGAAACACCTGAGAAACAAAGACTATCTGTAACTGCCCTCATAGTTAATGTTACAGTGACTTTAAAAGTGCTTACAAGGCTTTCTCTCATATGAGCTTTGGAAATAGTATTTTAAAAGATTTAGGGTTTTGAACAATTGTCATATAACCTCTGCTTTGAAACTTGGAAGTACCAAATTTATGTGTTATTGATTACTTAATTGGTCACCAAGCTCCCTAGTTTTGGTTTCTCATGGCTTTTTTGTGCCATCGAGTCAGAAAGCAGGGAAAAGCAGGGTTTTGTTTACTTACTCTCTCTCCTTTGTTCGTCTGGGGTTTTTTTCAGCTGTTTCCCTGCAATCATAAGGATTGAAAACAATTCCTTTTAATGAAAACTGATAATCTTAAGTGTCTATTAATTGTTCTTAGCTAGCTCATTAGAAAATGAAATAAAATTCAAAAGGAAGTCATCAGTAGTAAAAAAATACACAATGGACTATTTTTCAGTATTTTCTGGCAACCACATGAATAATGACAAACAGAGAAGGTTTCTAAATACAGGGAGCCCAAATATTTACTGAGAATTAAGGTAAAAATTCTGTTTTCCAAGTAACCTGTCAGCTTTTTCAGTGAAACAACATGCTACCATTGCTAAAAGCAATCTGACCAATAGGCAGCAAAATCTGAGTTTTGAAGCTCACCATACTATATAATTAGTAGGAAAAGACAGATATTTCTCTGATTGAAGCAGAGCTTCAGAAAATTCTAGTGCAAGCAAAAAAAAGGATATCTCTAAATTGATTTCTAATGCACACAGTGGACATTGTTTTATGTAAAATTAATTATCTATAAAAGAAAGGCGGACATTGTAATTTAGATGAGTTTATACCCAGGTCTTTTTCCAGCATCTGAATGATAAATGAAAGCATTTGCTTACCAACGTTTTTTCTGTGTATTTTGGTTAATGTCCTGTATGCAACTGGATCCTTCCTGCCCCTGTGTATCACTTGTAGGAAGGTTGCATAGGTTGCCTGAAAACATTCGTTGTGTCCAAGCAGATGTTCTCCTGCATCTCCACACCTATAATGTGTCACTGGCCACTGCGTGCCTACACATACAGATAGAGTCCTTTCTCTCTCTGGATATCACAGTCCCCAGTTCTGTAGCTCCTTGCTTTGCAGCTGTCTTGAATCATGTGAGTGAAAGGGAATCAAACACTGTATTTTGGAACAAAGTGTATTTGCTGTCTGTATTGAGAGTTAATTTTTAAAAGATGAAGTAGTCAATTATGCACTGCTGGTTTATATGCTTAAAAGGATGATAAACAGCGAAACATAGGGTTGTTCCAAGGGAAGGGACTAATCTGTTGAAATTACTGTTTCAGTGCAATAGAAGCAATTCAGTGATGTTTCCATATGCTTCTAAATACAGTATATACAGTACACACCAAACGTGTCAGTAACATTTATCTGACATTGTCATGTAGTCTCTGCAACAGAAACAAAACCCTTCTATGATTAACACTCTTTTTAAGTTTAGTCTTACAAATATTAGAGGGCATACTTGTTATACAATGTAAATGCTGAAAAAAGACAGTATAGTATGTGGCACTGGCAGCCTACTTGATTGAGGAAGTAAACAAGATTACATTAATAAGAACGAATAACCATGGTTGACTGACAGTTGAAATCATGTGGACCAACCTCTTAATTTCTGAAACTCAAAAGTACAAGCTTAACAGCTTTTAAAAAGATTGTTAATTACATTTGGACTGCCTGATTCCTGTTTGTGTATTTTAATTTTTTATAATACATATCTTTAATATATCTATGAATATTTTCTGAGGCATAATTATGGTATTCATGTATTAGAAAATTTGTAGGCCATTACTTTTTTCTCTCTCTTTTTAAATGGATAACAGCTTACATTATTTAATTAGATTAGAATGCATTATTTAAGGTTATGGACTTTTTTCCATTCACATACTAAATATTTTATTTTGTTTACTCCATTAGGAGGACCTAATTTTGAGCTGGTCATACAGTCCCCTGACATTATGGAAAGATCAGACTATCACTGTAACTGTAGAAACAGATTAAAGACACTGTAAAGGGAAGAAGACTGCTATGGAGCAGATAGCCTGAAAACATGACTCATCTGATAGAGAAAAAGAAGATCATGAAGAAAATAGCTTGGAGTAAGGGTCAAGTTAAGGGAAGATTTGGTTGCTTTCTAATAATAGAAGTAGTGTTTTGTGATTTTGTTACTGCTTTTGTTCCTGTCTTGGGTTATGTAACCAAAAAAAAAAAAAAAAAAAAGTGTATTCTATTTCATCTGTTGAAAGCAGTTGAGGAGATGTTTTCCTTTATCTCTTGTAACTCCAGGGGGCGGATGCCTTCTGATAGTAGGCCAGCTGTCAAAACCAGGTGGGGCAGTGTTTCTTATCTCTTGCACACTGTCCACCCTTGGGGGATATCTTCTGTTAATGGGCCATTAAGGCTCACCAGTGATGTGACACATTACATCATCCCATTGTGAGATGCTCCACCCAGTGGGGGAGGAGCCAACCATTCCCTACCCAGATAAAAACTGAGATGTAGAAAAACCTGGCAGCCTGTGTTCCACTGGATTCCCAGAGGAAGACCGGATCCATCTCTCGACCACTGGAGCCTTTCTACAGGATCATCTCTACTCCAACAGAACCACATCTGTTTCACAAGGAAGATTTATTTGGACTGCTTCCAACACCCTGACCAACAGGGTGTCAGGTATTTCTGACTCTGTCAGGGTTTCTAGCATTTGTTTGTTTTTGTACTACTACATTTGTATTTTTAATATTCCTAGTAAAGAACTGTTCCATTTCCCAAAATTTTGCCTGAAAGAGTTTAAAATTATAATAATTTGGGGGGAAAGGAGTTTGCATTCTTCATTCCAAGGGAAACTCCAGTTTTCCCTGGAGACACCTGTCTTCTCAAACCTAGACAGTTCGCTTGTGGATAAATTATTTTAAAGGTGGTGATTTTTATCATTGAAAACAAGGACACCACTGGGAAGTAAAAAGTAAGGTCAAGAAGATGGAAGAGTTTCAGCTGAAAAAGAATTATAAGATCAGCAAAAGAGAAAGAAAACATATATTTTGTATCATAATGGCTATGAGTCTTTCCTAGCAGTCCTAGATTTCAGTCATTTGCCTAATAGCCAAGAAACCCAAATGCCACAGAACACCAACCAACCAAACAAGCAGATAGAGGAATTATCTGTACTATATCATACATTCCAATATGTGTCCTGCAGATGACTAACAAGTATAAGCAAAGCAGAATTGTACTACCTTCCTTACTTTCTTATTTAACATCTCCAAAATGAAATTATTAGACTAGATTCTTTACGCGACTTAAATTCTTTCACAGAATGACACAAAGGCTGAGCTTGGAAGGGATCTTTCGATGTCATTCCATCAAGGTTTTCTGGTTGAGCAGACACAGTTAGAGCCACTTACCCAGAATCATGTCTGATCTACTCTTCAATATTCTTTCTCCTGTCACAAGACACTGCAGGAGAGAGCCTGGCTCCATCTTTTTTGCAGCATCCTTTTTAGGACCTTTTGGGTTCAGGCCTTTCTGCCCATTGATCAGATCCTCTCCTAGCCTTCTAGTCTCCAGAGTGAGCCATCCCAGCTTGCTCAGCCTATCCTTCAAGGAGAGATGCTTCAGTTCCCCAATGATCTTCATGATTCTTTGCTGGTCTCTGTCCAGCACATGCAGCTCTCTTGTTCTGGGGAGCTCAGAACTGAACACAGTACTCCAGGTAGAGAATCAGCTTCTTGTTCCTGCTGGCAAAACCACTAAAGCAGTCCAGGATGCCTGCCTCGACCTCCAGGGCTTTGTCTGCAAGCTAGATATGAAAGCACACACAGGCACCTGGGGAGGCCTTCCCTCAGGGGCAGGACTTTTTTCTTTCCCCTTGCTGAACTTTTTGGGCTCCTGCCATGGCAGAGTATGGCCCCAGGGAGCCATGTCCCCGTCCCAGGGGGATGCAGAGAGAAGCACCAAGTTATGACTCTGTGTAGGAGGGTGCTGGTTGCTGCTATAACAAGTTTGCAACAAGCAATGCAGGCTGGTAGGAGAGCAGAGCCTCAGAATGTGGGGGCAGAGGGTGTGGTTAGGGTAAGGGCAGGCCTGTGGTGATTGTCACGATCCAAGCAGGAAACAGGATCCAACTGGGGTCCTTGACAAAGGTTGTGAGGCAAAAGCAGGGACTCTCAGATCCTGACTCTCACAGTGATAAGCATTGCAACACAGGCTGGACCTTAATACCTCTGTCTGGGAACATCTGCCTGAAATCAGAGCAGAGGTGCAGGTCTGAAGCTAGGGAGCGTTTGCCTTTGGGGGAGCAACAAAATCATGCTGGCAAATGTAGAAGGACCCAGCAGCATTAACTTGCCATTCACCTTGGCCAGAGACTGCATCCCCTCACCCCTTCTCCCATGCTACTCATCCATAGGGGCTGGCAACATGTTAGGAAGCAGAGGCCATGCACCAGGAAAAGGGGAGAAAGCACAGATGGGGATAGCAATGCCAACAGCACTGTTAATAATACTGAGATTCTGTATTTTTAATCCATTAAATTTCCTTGATAGACTAGTAAGGGCCTTCTGATTGATTCCAGTTGCTGGACCAGTTCCCAGCTCCATTCTCATCATTGTTTGGGGCATTCTTCCAGTACTGCTCGTGGGTTGGCCTCCTGCAGGACTGGAAAGAGCCTTGGGAGCTGCAAGCCCAGCAGGCGAAAGGTCTCTATCCCAGCTGGAAGTGGAGGGACCTGGCATGGCCTGTCCTGCATCCTCATGAGGCAATAGCTTCCCCCTGTAGCTGGGAACAGGGGCACTGGAGGGACAGCTGGCACCCCCATGAAGATAAGTGGTTGAGCTGCTGGAGCTCCTCCTCAGCTCCAGCAGGGCTGCTGGGGGAGCTGGGCCAGGTGTGAGAGACCCACTTAGTGAGGCAGCAGGATGGGGGGCACCCCGGGGGCTGCCCTCCTGCTCCTCAGCAGCATGGCTCTCCTCCAGGTTCGGCAGATGGTGGGCCCCTGTTGCACAGCAACATTGGTGAGGTCCCCTACAAACCTTGCCATGCGGATTTTGAGACTGAACGTTAGATGCTGGATCAAGAAATTTATGTTCAGCCCAAAGTAGCGCAGGGTGAGCGTTACATAGTCCTCCACTACGTGCAAGGGTTGATTCTCAAAGGTCAGTCTCAGTTTCTTACCTACCCAGAGAAGAAGGGACTGGAGGAAAGCTGAGTGGTCATAAAAAAGGGATGTCCAGGTATGCATCTGGAGGGCACCTGCCAGAGACCTGGGGCAGATGGTACTCCACAGGCTGCTGCCACTGCAGGTCTGTGGGCAGCTGGATGGCCATGAGGTCCTCCTGCCTGGTGGCCAACCACTGATGACCCTGCAGATGGTGTGACAACATGTTCCTCAAAGTCATGGTCCACCTGCATCGAGCACACAATGGAGAGGTTCTCTGTCTTGCAGAGGGGGCACTTGGGCTTGCTCTCAGCCCACTGCAGGATGCATGGATAGTCAGCATTGTCCCAGCTGCCCAGGCATGTGGGACAGCAGTTAACCAGTTCCATGGCCATGCTCTGTACTGCAGTGGGATGGTGGGAGAGGTGAGGTGCTGGGAGCTGTTGAGTGCTGCAGCAGTGGGTGTCACACTAGGAAGGGATGTTGCAATCAACTGCCCTGGGGAAGGATGGAAGTGCCCAGGTCCCTCAAGAAATAAACCCCCTCCACTCTGCAAGGTAACTTTGCTTTCCAACTCACCTCTGCTGCTGAGAACACTCCTGGGTGCCTCAGCTGCCCGAACCTGTCAAGGCTGAGGAAGTTCTTCTGATGGATCTGGTGTTGGCACTAAGACCAGCAATAAAAAAAACTCCCCTCAAACAACACTGGCACCAAAGGCTTCACTCAACACTCCAAACCTCAACAATTGACTCAGCTGGAATCCAAGCATGAGTTGACTGGGTGATACTCAGTGCCCAGATAAAACAGTAAGGTCACAGTCTATCACATGGGAAATTACAGTAGCCAAATCACAGTCTGTCACTTGGGAACATCTCAGTGTTGCAAAAAATTCAGTAAAAATAAAAAACTCCTTAACACCAATATACATTAAGAAGCAGGCATTCTTCACTTGGCTGGATGCACATGGGGATATATCCTCCAAACACTGTGTAAGCTGAGGACAGGAAAGTTTCTGTTTATGTACTGTATTTTACATACATATTCATATTGATTTTTCCAAAATAAACATAAATATGATAATCATTTCCCCAAAATCATGAACACATTTTCCTTCCCCTTTATGCATACATTCTTTTGTCCTAGGGGTCTCTTTGGTGATCCTTATTGGTGGGTGACCCCAATGTTATAGCTGGCTCACTGACATCAGATGAAACTGTCAGAACACTGGGGCTGGTGGACTTACAGTTCTCATTCTTACACAATGGGCATTGTGCAGTTCCACAGGTCAGTGGATTTTGAAGAATAAGCATTGTATTAGTTCACTGGGTGTAGACAATTTATCAACTGGTAACATCCCTTGGTGACATCAGTTACCTTGGAGACACCACTACCCAGCACTAGGTAACATCACAATGGGCCATCCTCATCCAGTGCTCTCTCCAGGAGCACTGTGGCCCAAGAGTACATGTCTGGGGTTACCATAGTGCCACTGCCAACACCACCCATCTATCTATTTTCTCATGCTCCTTTACCAGTGTTTCATACCAGCCACCAAGGCCTCATCCCTGTGTTCCAAAGCCCCATCAGGTCGCTTTGGCCAGAGCAGACATCTCCAGGCATATCTGGGAAGAGGGATCTCTGGCTAAGAATTTGTGCCTCCTTGAAAAGCTACAAGACAAAGCCAGCAAAATGGCTGTGAGACTGACAGCTGCTGGTGGCACTCACTAGAAGTTCATCAAGCTCACATCCGCTTGCAGCTTCTCAGGACACCCAGGCAGTGACCAATCCAGAAATATGAAGAGGCCACCAAAGGCTGAGTCTCTTGCCCTTTGTCTTAGCTCAGGTAATTCTCTCCAGACTAAGTGTGAATAAACACTTAGCAACTTCCAAACAGGTGAATAAGACAGTTTGTGTGCAAATGGGTGAACCAATTTTATTTCGTAATACAAAATCTCTGCTCCTTGCTTTGAACTTTGCAACATTATTGTGATTTGGTTATTCAGTTTGCAACTGAGGTTTTGGGATCCTCAGAATGTCCCAGAAAGCCTTCTAAACTCTACCTAGAGACCAACAGTGTAATATGAGCTATATAGTTAAAGACAAGATTACCTACCATATCACATGGCCATCGTCCTTGCTCACACAGCGTGGGGTGGGGAGCAGATTGCTTTTCAGAGGTTAAGCTGTTCCATTTACAAGCCAGTACAGTGTGCTAGAGGGAATTTACTATTAAGGCCTCTTACTACATATATGTCCCCAAAATCTTCATGTCCATGAGATTTTCAATACAAGTTGCCTCACACCATCAAGAAAAAAAGACTCTTGGATGT
Source organism: Prinia subflava (assembly GCF_021018805.1). NCBI lineage: Eukaryota > Metazoa > Chordata > Aves > Passeriformes > Cisticolidae > Prinia > Prinia subflava. Next base: position 46,892,938 of record NC_086283.1, on the reverse strand, counting down.
ATTACACTATCAAAAGCCATCCTGTAATTTGATTGTATAACTTGCTATGTGTGCAACATGACCACAAAGAAAAGCATGAAGTGCAAGCAAATTAAGGAAGGGTCAAAGAAGTAAGTAATTTCAATGACCCTCTTCCCTTGCCTCAAGTACACAGTAAACTATGTAAAGCAATTCACATCAAGTAATGCATTCTTACCAAAAATCAAAGGAATGCTTTAGGCTGAATTAAGGAAGAACAGCTTAGAAAAGGGGATACACAGATGGTAGAACCGGATGTTGTGGTGTCTTTGGTGGCCCTGTGAGCTGAGAGGGACAGATACTATTTTCCCATTTCCAGGTTTCTTTGGTCTCTCTTTCAGAAAAAAACTGGAATACAATTTAGGTCAAATCAGAGCAGAAGAATTTTATCACTACAGCTGTAGGAGAGAACACAGAATGGCAGAGTGACCATTGCTGCTGATAGGCACTCTGTCCAAAGGAGACAGACACAGAGCTGATAATACTTGACATGCAGGTTATACAACCCCTTCTGTGTCAAAACTGTGTCAGATAAGCAGGATATGATAGGTAACAACAGAGATTTAAATCCTTCAGATAAGTAGGGTCTATGCAGTACATCCATTTACAAATAATCTACTACTTTTATGAATAATCCACTCCTTTGTAAATAAATCCTGCTGACTGGCAAGACCCTTAGCTTCAAATGTTCCTTAAGTAGGGAGACCTGTAGAGGCCTATGAGACATTAACTATTTTGCTTCCACAACATTGGATATTTTTTTCCTCCTTTCTAAAAACAGCAAAACCGGAGAATGTAGCATGAAGTAATTTTAGCTAGATATATTATGCCAACAACGCTGAAGTCTGCAACATGAACAAAATGTAGACAGGAAGCTAAGAAACAGAATATCCTAGTTGTGCATCAACTGACATCTAAAAAATATAAATGTTATTACTAAATCACATTACTGTCCATGTTACACAGAACCACATAGACTTAATAATTTCTATTATGTGAAAGGGTGTGTTTATCTAGCAAAAACATGGACAGAAGAGGATGTAAAACAGTTTATTGTGAATTTTTTTCCTCTCTTCTATAACAATTGAAGACAAAGAGGAGAGAAATGAGACAGGAATTTAAATGAGAAAAAACATCAGCTGTGAAATAACAATAGATCACAGAAATTCCAAGAAAATTGTTTGTTTGTTTTTTACTTTGGTAAAGGGGACTTACTAGGATAATTTGAACTGTTAAAATCTGGAAAATTTTGAAAGATTAAAGTTAGAACAGTTTGATAGTTACTCAGGAGAAAACTCATATGTTCATGGTTTAGGTTCCCTTCAGTAAAAATACAGAGTTTTCTGGCTTTACCAGAATCATCTTTTATCACTCCAGCCAGAGGAGCCAGCAAGGAGAGGAATAATTAATTTCCCAGGCAGTTGTATTATGACAGACCTGTTACTCACTTTTACAAGGCAAACAGTAAGCCATGCTTTTTAACTGCACCAAAGTAGCAAAAACTCATCTAGATGCAGACACAAGAGGCCCCTAATTTACCCAGTTTGTGTTTGGTAGTTAACTTCAGCAACTCAAGCTTGCAGTCCATCTCTGTTTTCTAAAGCTGTTTCAATTCTTTCATTTTGTGTTTGGCTCTACCAGCTAACCAGTCTCTTAGAGGAAACTTGTCCAGGATGTTCTTGATCTGGCATTATTTGTTCATATGTAACTCAACCGAAAAAATAGTACATCAAAATTATGACAACTGGTGTAATGTCACAATCCATAAAAATGAAAAAAAACACATTAATTATGATTATTACATAATTAGTTTATGAAGAAAAAACAAATCTGACCTTGCTTTATGTCCTGGTCTCAGCCAGGGTAGAGTTAATTTCTTCTCGGCAGCTACTAAAATGCTGTGTTTTGAATTCAGAATGAGAATGGTGTTGATAACACACTGATGTTTTGGGTTTTGCTAAGCTGTGTTTATCCTCAGTCAAGGACTTCTTTTTCCTTGTCTCATGCTCTGCCACTGAGGATATACACAAAAGCAGCTGGGAGGGAGCACAGCTGGGACAGGTGGCCCCAACTCCCCAAAGGGATACTCCACACCATAGAATGTCAGACCCAGTAAGCAAACTGGGGGAGTTACCCAGAAGGGAGGGGGCTGATTGGAGTTCAGGAACAGAGTCTGGCACCAGTCAGTAGGTTGTGAGTGATTGATTTGTGCATCACATGTTTTTTCTTTATTATCATTATTATCTACCATTACTCCTGCACTTTATTTTTTCTTATTAAATCCTTCTTATCTCAATATACAAGTTTTACTTTTATTGTCCTCCCCATTGCATTGGGGTGGGGTGGGGGTTAGAGGAGACATTGAGCAAGTGGCTGCATGGTGCTTATTATCCAGGTGGGCTTAAATCAGGGTATTTTATAAACTCTCATCATGACCAGTGCTCACCTCTGAGTGATCATGCAAACGTGGCAAGTCTGTTTGTTTGTTTTCCTGGAGGTCACTGCTGCAGTCCTGATCCCCAGCAGCTTCTGGTGCTACATTAATGCATTGGACCCTTTCTCAATCACTGTTTGCACCCTGGAATATAAAGAGAATGTGAAAAATCATGGGAAAAAATGTCTTTATTAAAGATATATTGTTGATTTCTTAAAACTTCACAGTGGAGCACAGAATGAAATGCAATGCTAGAAGTATAAGGGTGAGAGTCTAGAGCAGAATGCCAATCCCTGTCAGCAGCCTAGCCCCAGTTAAATTATTTAAATGGAGAGCAGTGAGTCAAAGTGACCCCAAAGCATTATTTTTTTCTGCTGTTCTGACACTGCTGGAGCAGGTCTCTCACCAAGAAAAAGGACCTTCAAGGGACCCTGTGGCACACAGCATGATTCCCTTGGCAGCAGAAAACACTGGAATCATCAACCCTCCAAAACATTTTCTGTTTCTAAAAAGCAGCTGAAGAGCACCTGCTGGGTGCTCCATTAAGACCAGCAATGAGGGTAGAGGGTCTTAATAGAAACAACGGTTCACATCACAGGTACAACAGAAGAAGCTCCACTGGCAATTCCTGGGTTGAATTTTGCACTTAGTAAGAGGGAGGAAGAACATAGGCTTCCTCATCTGCAGTGCTTTCACTCAATGACACAGGAAAAAATCCACCTCTTAACTAGACTCTATACTCACATGTATTAAAAATATCCTCCAGGATACTTTGCCTATGTAGATGAGGACATGTGAGCCTGAGAGGGTGGAGGAATAGCAGCAAACTGGGGAAGTCAGCAAGATTTGGCATACTGCAGCTACTCTGTGCTTGGGAATCATTCTTTTCTCATCCTTTCATTTAGGATGAATGCTCTAATTTGAAGCTTAGAAGAAGGGAGTTGAAAGCCTTTCATTGGATACATGTGACTGCAGGCACGAAGTGGGTGGGTTTTTTGCACAAAAAGGGTCAGGTACTAGCAGGAAAGGGCAGAGCAGTGTTGCCATACATACATGAGGCATACAGCTGATTAACATAACAAAAATAATTGGCAATCTTTATCAGTTTTGCTCCTGAGTGCATCCAAGCCACTGAGAACAGCCTACCTGAGAAGCAATATGACATCAGAAGAGAGGGTATCATGCTTGGCACTTGTGTTATTTCACTTCAGCAGCAGATTATACATACATAGAATGGCATATTTCCTGCTGCACTTTGCAGGGACTTGTTGCACTCTGTAACAAAGAGCAGAGTTCCTCTTTGGAGTAGCCATTTGCAGGGATTTTGTATGGTCAGGTACTTAATCAAGGGTCAGAGGAAGACTGGAGAAAATAGGGGCCTGCTGGTGAATGGTTCAGGGGACCTGGTAACAGGTGACAAGGGAAAGACCAATTAACTCAGCGCCTTCCCTCCTCAATATTTGCTTTACAACATTTACAGCAATGTGTACACTGTTTTTAACCAGTAGGTGTCAGACCCAGCAGGATCCTTTGAGGCAAATCAGACTATTTCAGGTGTGAATTTTGATTGCTGAGGATGATTGTATCTCACACTGAAAGCATTATTGACATGATCCCATTTATTCTTAGTGACTTGAACCTCCTCCTCTCTGGGTGGTCACTTCTGCTCTTGCTGTCACAGTACCTCAGCAAATTCTGCCAACCATGCCAAATCTTGAAGCAATTCTTGCTGCATAGTTTGTTGAACCAGCACCCCTAGCAGCAGCTTGACTTCCATGTGAAGTCTCCCTGACTCTCCTGCAGGATTCCTAAGCAGTAGAGACTCCCAGCAGGGAGCTAGGCTGTGCACAAAACCTCCAGGCTTGCTGAGGCAGCCTGGCATCAGGGCTTGTTGCTCCTCACCCTTCTGTCCAGGCCCTGGCAGTAGGGTTGGCAGAGGGTGGGGGGCACTGGGACCAGCTGGGCTGAAACACTGCAAGTGGGAGAAAGAGGAGCATGTGGAGATGGAAGAAGCACAGGAGGAGCAAAGTGTATGTTAGGGTGATTTGCCCATGAAGGGGTCAGAGCAGCCCTTTGCTCCTTCACAAAGCTCATCCACAAAAATTTTTCTCCTAAGTGTAAAATAGAACAGTAGCTGATCTTTTCAGTCAGCCTAGGTCCTGGACCTGTGCAGGTCTCATGCAAGAAGTACAGTATGCTGTAGGGGCTCCTGAATGAAACAAGCCAACTTTTCAACTGAATGGTGTAGATGCACACTAGCGCTGTGTTAGTGGTATCAGCAGGAATATGTATAGTTTGAAACACAGTCACCTGTAATGTTAAAATTAATTCTGAGTACTTAATTCAGAGAGTCTTCATTTCTGTTTTCTTCCATTTTTTCAATTATATTTCAGAAAACCATGGGGGTTTGAAGGGTTTTCAAATTAATGCATACTTTAAAATTGTGGAATGCCAATAGTTTGGTTTGGTGCTGCAAAAAAGCCCTACATTATAGCATGGACAAAAACTTGTACAGTGTCATTGACAGATTGCATAACAGCTCCTCTTATAGCAAAGCCTCCATGTAGTGCCTAACCTCGGGCACTTGGGGGTGTCTTCTGACAAAATGTATCTCTGACATTCTACATCACATCTAAAATGTGCCAGCAATAGTTCTCTACAGTAAGGATCATTGATGTCATATGGGAATTTCCTCCGATTCTATCAAGCAGTCCCTGAGTCCAGCTATATCCGGCCTCTTGTTTCCACACTAGATTGCCAGTGATGTGCTGAGGATGTATGTCTGATCAGCAGGGGATGTCCCAGGCCTTCTCAGCATGCTGCTTTTTCCTTCAGAAAGCACTGACAGCAGTATTTCTGGCTTTGCGTGTGTCTCCTGTAAAAATGCTTAGCACATACTAGGCCTGTTTTTCTTCATAGATCATCTGACCCTTATGCAGTTTCACTTTTTTGCATCTTCCTTTGCTGTAGAACAGGCCATCCATACCCTGGAATGAGCAGGAACCAGAACAGCTCCCCAGGGCAGTGGTCACAGCACCAGCCTGTTAGAGTTCAAGAAGTGTTTGTACAATGCTCTCAGGCACATGGTGTGACTTTTGTGATGTCCTGTGCAGAGCTAAGAGATGGACTGAATGATCCTTCTTGTGCCCTTTCGAACTTGGCATAGTCTTTGATTCTGTGATCTTTGTAGCCTAGTTGTCTGAGAGGTGTGTGTCCCTGTCCTCAAAGGATTCCGGTTGCATACTTGTGAATTTATTGTCATTAGTTAGCTCTATGACACAAGCTGCTGCCTCTTCATTTTGTTTAGTGCCTCTTTTAAAACTGATGTAATGAGGTACTTGTTCAAGAGCAGCACAACTCAAGGAAAAATATAATTAGGCCTAAGTGGAACTATCTTCCAGCCACAAACCAACTGAAAACAAAAACTTCAAATCTAAATTCATCTATGCTGTTAATTCAAACAACCTAAAAAACATTTCTTCTGTTTCCCTGAAAAGGTGAATTCCTTTTAATTTCCGCATTACTTAAAATTAATGTTCCTTCTATGTCACACATACCAGGTGCATTTACTTTAAGAGATTATTGGTTTGTAGGTATCTGCTTAAATCCTGGGTAACTTTCTCAGTGTATATTTTGCTCTGCCTTTTTGTGAGATGTTACCACTGTCCCTTACTTTTGTCTCTGTCCTTAGATGTCATATCCACAGCAAAGCTTTCATATGGTTTAAAAATAGACTCACATTCATTATTCAAGTAAAGTTTTAATTCCATAATTTCTCCCTTCACAGAAAATAGTTTTGAATCTGTGTTCTTCCCAATGCATTAAAATCTTTGAAAGTCAGAGTAATATCTTGATTTAACTAGCAATCTATTGAAAAAGCCTGTGTTTTCAAACTTGCAGAAGATCTAATTTACCACTGTCAGTAGCAAACAGTCTGGGAAAAAAAAAAAGAAAAAAGAGGAAAAAAGAAAGAAAGAAAAAAGAAGGATTTGTCAATATTAGATAGCAAGATAAAACCATAAGCACACAGAAACTCTTTGTTGTTTACACCTCATGCCTCTAGGACCTCCCAGCATGGCTCAGCCTGTCTGGTAACATCTCCCACTGCACTTCCAGGGATCTCACTGCTGAGCTCAGTGTCACAGTAGTTGGTGATGGGTTTTGTCATGCATGTCATGAAATAGAGACTTGGCTTGAAGGATATAAAATACCTATGTCATGGATATAACTTCCAGCCTTTAGTAAAATCAGCTGGATGCAATATATCAATTGCAGATGGAAGAGCTTGTGATACGTTTAATGGTAAAATGAAAGACAGGAACATTACACAAATGTTAGTTTAGAAATAAGAAATAAGTGAAATAAGTGGCTCATCCTACTGTTTTTCTTCACTGTTTTCTTCTTCTTTATATGAGTATATCACAAATTCTTCTGTGGTTAAAAAAGGGCCAGGGGCATGATCTGATGGCCAAACCTTTCCATGCAGAAGAGGACTATTTATAATTCAAGGTGTAGGAGAAAGTACTGGTAGACATATTTAAATCCATCTTCCAAAGTAAGTACTCCTATGCATAAGTAGTATAATTTTTCATGAAGCATGATTGAAATATAAACTTCCTTGAGCAAAGGAACTTGTCTTTGAAGAAAAAAGGAAAAAATCTCAGACTGCTTTAAGAGATCAGAAAAGCCCTGAAAAAACAGCTGTGAGAGGAAGTCAAGGACAACAAGACAACAAGATCTCAAAGTGACTTGTGTAAAATCAACCTGAAATTCTGATGCATTTAACTAATTTAGTTTACGTTGCAAAAGCTTTCCTGAGTCTCTCTTGGCTTGGAGTCTGGCCAGTTCACCAAGGCTGTCATGTACCCACACTGAGAGGATGTTGCCTGTGCAGGCCTGAAGGACAAGGAATGCAGCACTGTGCTTCTTGTGCTGTGGTTTGCTGGAACCAAGATCTACCAGACGGGAAACAGAAGGACTTATCAACTTGCTGATAGGGTAAAAACCAAACAGTTGTAAAATGGGACAACTGATAAAAGCCAAGTCAGACATTGGGAAGCTGTGGAGATGTCAGAGTATCAGTCCTGCAGAGAAGTTAAATTATTGCCCAAAATTACTGGAGGTGCTTATCTACTCCCCTTTAAAAGGACTCTAGATTTTAAAGACAAAATTTCTGAGAAAATTGTATAGGTAATTGATATATTACATATATGCACTATTCCTTGCTGAAGCAGGAAGGAGGCTGAGACCTTTCTTAGTTAAACCTGTGTAAAAGGGAGGCTCAATTACTGTGGTACATGCCCAGAGTTGCAGTGAGCCAGAATTGTTATGACTGTGCTGTCCCATGGGGTGCTTCCTGCAGCAAGGAGCTCTTGGTGTAACCAAGACAAAGCAGATGTCTAGTCCCACCTGAAAATCCGAGATCTTAGGACCCATAAAGAAGACCTATGACATATTTTAAAAAAAAGCAAGCCCACAACTATTTAGTAAGTTGCATCCTGACTATATTGTCCCAATAGGAAAGTATCTACAAATTATCTGAGAGTTGTGGATTGTTCACCAGTGGAAAGGAAACAAGAAAAATCTTGAATCCCAGAGCACAGAAAGTTCTCAAGAGTACTCAGTGAATATTCCTGCCAAGTCCTTTTCCTCCAGGCAGACAAATGTGACACAGTGAAAAATATTTATAAGTTTGCAGCATTCCCAGTATGTCAGATCTCAGATGTTAAGAAAAAAAAATAATTAAGACAAATATCCACATTCAGTTGAATTTGATATGAACAAATCAGCCTTTTCTGCCTTAGATGTCTGCCAGTACGGAGGGAGGAAGGCAAGAAGGCAGGCAGGAAGGCAGGCAGGCAGGAAGGCAGGAAGGAAGGAAGGAAGGCAGGCAGGAAGGAAGGAAGGAAGGAATGAAGGAAGCAAGGAAGCAAGGAAGGATAACAAAAACTGAACCTACACCAACTGAACTACAAAGACACTCCATGCTGGAAAACTGTAACCTGGGGCTTCATTCTGGGCCGGGGAGTTGATGTTTCTCCAATGTGTGGGCAGGAAGGTGTTTCTAGTGGCATCAGCTACAGCTTTGCTCTGACATAGAAAAACTGAGTATGCTAACACTAATATACTCAGATGGCAAACAGTGTGTTCCCTTTCTTGTTGTAGGTACTTAGGAGAGAAAGAAAGCATTGTGTACACACAGCACAATCAGTCAGTCTGGAGAAATGTTATTGTTCTCATAAGCCTGAGAGTGCTTAGAGAATGGTGTTTGTGCTCTTGCACCCTTTGTACCCATACAACATTTCCTGCTTTTGCAATGTAACAGAAGTATGGGGAAGTACTGGGAACCTTGCACACATTACCTCCAAAGTAATGAGAATTTCTATGCTAAAAAGACGAGAGCATAAAGAGTGAGAAAACTTGAAAAATCTGTTCTCTAAAGAAGCTTTTTTCCCCCCCCAGCAAATGTTACCAATAATTAAGAAATGGAATGCATTGAAATGAAAGATAGTTGGCTAACCTGATCCTTCCCAGTTCTTGCTCCCTCTCCATCCAGCAAACAGAAAGGGCAACTTTCCATGCCTCAACCAGGAACACAAAGAAGGATAATGCATAGCACCACACTGCACTGAAGTATTTCTTATATTTAATTTTCTCCAGGCTCTTTTATTTCCCTGCTTGTCAGCAATGAGGAAAGTGGGAGCAGAGAAGTCAGTCTTGAAGCAATAAAAATACGTCATGTATCAAATAACCACTGATCATGGTAAAAAGCTGCTAACAAGAGAGGTACCTACAGAAAAAGATAGGTAAATTCCTATACCACAGACCAGGCTAGGTTTCTGAGGCGAGTACTAAAGAGGATGAGGATTCGTTTCATGGCATGTGTGAAAGGGAGCCCTTTCACGGCAGTGCCCTGCAGGACCGCACAGCCTCCCGGGGCGCCGGGGCACAGCAGAGCAGCCAGAGCACCACCCGAAGGGCAGCTCCTGTCAGGACAGCACAGCCAGCAAAAGGGAGCCTTCTGGGCTTCTTATCCCCCTCAGAGTACCTTCATGTCCAGACACACAACTCTCAGTTGAAAACTAAAATAGTTGATCTCACTGATGTTAGCCTGGCAAGTTTTAAGAGTGTGGGTTTTTGTTTGTGCTTGCTTGTAACATCGCAAACCTTGCCTTTCTAGGGTTTGTTACATCTTCCAGTCTGATGCCTTTTCTTCAACTTAAAGTGATTCACTGGGCCCTTTGAAATATTTTTTTTTTTTCCTTTGGAGAATTAACACCTTTGCCCCTTTTATAGATTTCCAGTGTGAACGAGGGTAGTTCTCTGAAAGCCAATTCCAAAATCCATCCTATTTATTCTACTGCTGCCTCTAGGTATCTTGGGAGACCTTATGTGTTGGAAACAGCAGTGTGTGGTCCAAGAGCATGAGGGGCTTGTCTCTGCCCCTGCTGACCCATGGGGAGGAAAAGGAGCAGAGCCCCCTACATACCAGATCAAAACAGAGGAAAGGAAGGAACACAGATTTTCTCTTTGTGCAATAACTCCTATACTGTTTGAAAGTAATGAGACAGCTAAGTTACCTGAAATTATAACATTCTCTCTCAAAATGTAGGTTTTAATATCACTGACCTGTGGTGTGCTGGGCATTACTCAGCTGCATAGAGAAACTCAGTAGAAACATCATCACAGCTGCAACTTCTCATTAATATTGGTAATGTGCTCTTACACAAAACTACTGCTACTGTTTTCAAACATCTCTTGCAGGATGTAGCAGGAATAGGAGATATCCTAAGATGATCCTGACAAATCATCGTAAGGATTGGATAGTTATTAATTTCAGGACAGGTATAAAACACAAGAGTTATTTGGGTTGGAACTGGATGATTTCAAACATTCCTCATAACCCAAACCAGTCCATGAGTCTATGAAAAGAAAAAATAGAAAGAAAGAAAATAATCAGGTCCTTCTGCCAGGTAATGTATTTACTTTTACAAGTAAAGTAAGTCTTGTACACTGGGTTTGAATGAAGAAACTGTCCAGAAAACACTATAGATTTGGTGGATTTTATGCATTTATATTGATACCAAGATTGACCAGATAGAAACTTTCTAACATAGTTGGAAGTATTAGAAAGCAGGCCTTCTTTATTCTTAATTTTCTTTAATTGAGTACCCTAGCATTGGGTAAACAAAGTTTTTATCATACACACTGATTACTTATTCATTAAATACCCCTACTTACTTGATGTACATATATTACTTTATTTACAGAGTCACACTCCTTGTTGGAAATCTTTACATGGTTCTTTGGGATCTTCTTTAGTGGTCTCCAGGTGTCCTTTCAATGTGGCCGTTTCTTGACCCCTGCTTTTAAGCAAGTGCAATATTGTTATTTTGCGTAACCTCTACTTTGTCAACCCTGCAGAGATGAGCTGGCATCCTGCTTGTGTTGTGCATGACTTCTGTTTTGTCTGCTTCTCCAAGGCTACATTGTTCCCTTTATTTGATAAGAGTAAAATGCTGTTTTGTTCTACCATCCTTGTCAAGTGTGTAAAATGCTGTTCTTTTCTACTATCCTTATTGATATGAATAGTATGATCATCCACCATTGCAGATTGGTTACTATTAAAAATATAAGAACCTTTGTGGTTTGGGGGCATGAGTCAGATTGCTGAACAGTGTGGTTTACAACAGACTGTTCCAAAGATAACCATTTCAATGTGCCCTTTTGAGGTACCTAAAGCACTTCTTGGTAAGACCTGAAACACTGATCTGATCCAAAGCAGTGCTTTCTGTAGCCCTGGATTTTTATTTATGCTGTGAGGTGATTGCATTTTTGATATTTTTAAAAATGAATCAGTCATAACATAAATCCCTTCTGTTAGGAGAAAAGGGTTAAAAATGGAAGAAGGGCGAGAAGGATGGTGGATTAGCTCAAGTGACTTTGCAGCTGGGAGTGCCAAGGCTTGGAGAATAACAGTATGGGGAACTCCATGTCTTGTACGTACTGCTGTTTATCCTCTGTCTGTTTTAAGAAATAGAATTTCTTAGGGGGTAGCATAGGTGTTTGGAGAGGCTTGGAGGCAGTCTTATGGACCTGGTCAAGAATCTTCCTTTTGGGGGAAAGAGGATCCAAGTTCAGAGATCACAAACAACTGAGAGATCACAGCTTGGTGGCGAACTACCTGTGCACGGGCCCTCCAGAAACTGGCGGGAACATCAGGCCCACTGCCTGCCACCTGCCAGCTTGGACTGAGCCTGACAGTGGCTGTGCTTCTGCTTGAGTGTCTCTGCCCAGGCATTGCCTTGGGATCACCCAAGGGTTAACAAAGTAATTAAATAAATTCACTCTTTGCATTTCAGCCGTGGTTTTGTGGTTGTTCTGGCTGCCGGCCTGTGTCAACTCATGCACATCCTTCACATATCATCTTGAAAACATATTTCATCTGAGTTAATACAGGATTTGGCAGCTAGAGCAATACTGGTGGGAGGAAAAGGTTAAAAATGCAAGATTTGATGAGGAGGATGATTGCTCAAAGTGACCTTGTGGCTGGGCAGACTAAGAATACCCGTGTGGGAAACTTCACATATTTACTGCTGATTATGCTGTTTTGAGAAGCAGAACTCTGTAGAGATAATATGGAAGCTATCAGAAATTTAAGAGGCACCTCTCACAGACAGACTCCAGTGCCCTGCTGGGAAAGAGATCAAAAATCTCAGAGGTCACAAAAGCACAGCATTGTGATGAGCTGCACATGAGTGAGGCCCATTGGCATCCCGGGGCAGGCAGCGTCTCCCCTGCCCCACTGGGATTGGACCAAGCCCAGCTGTGCCTGCAACCCCATTTCCTGTGTTTCTACAGCACAATAGTGTCTAGGGACTCCTCAGTTAGTGACCTAATGAAATAAATCTACTCTTCGCATTTCAGCTGTAGTTTGGTGATCACCTTGGTTACTTGCAAATATCAATTCACACAGAAATACAGGAGAGTTATTTAGATCTCACATATATCTAAACAAGAATATATAAGTTGTCCTTTAAATAAACTGATCTGAAGTTTTCTTGATCTGAGCCATACTTTGAATTTATAGGGTTTCTTTTAATACTTTTTGATTACAAACCTATTATTATTTTTCAATTCCTGCATTCACATAATTGTCAGCTGAGTATTTTATTTAGACCAAAAAAATGCATTAAATAGTTCTGCTGCAATAACAAAATACATTTTCCTCCTGAGTCCAAGCAATGCAATCGTTTGGGTAGTTTGTAACAGGTCAGTTTTGACAGGTCTGAAACTAAGAATGGAAGTAACATTGGGGCCAGGGCAGAAAAGGCATTTTCTAGAAATATCTTAATGTATTACTTGTCTTAGCAGGGAATTTATTTTAAAACAAATAACAAACAAAAGGTAAGTAATACAAACTCCTGATTCTGATAGCATAAACATCACACTTGTTTAAGAACTTTTTCCCCTGTAAAAATAGCCTGTTGGAGGCCTGATGAGAAGGAGTCCTCTAGTGTGTATTTTTATAGACTGTATTTGGGCATTCATTTTGCTTTCAGAGAAGTAAAGGGCTTCTCACCTGTTGTACTTGCTTGGCACCTACACAGCTAGGGCAGTTTATGCCTGGCAAGCTTAGCAGTATTGTAAAATACAATAACGTTGTCCCAGGTCAACAGTGGTTTATTTAAGGAAGGATTGCTGGTCACCAGTGAATTCTCTTGAGGAGGCAGACTTACCCACTGAAAAAGGCTCAGACTTACTCAGCTAATCTTTTTGGCATCAAATTTAAAAGTACATATCGCTTTGATGCTCATACATATTTCTTTCATTCTGGATTCATAGTGATCTCTATGTTAGAGGAATTACACTTTCCCCTCTTTTTACTAGCTTTATCTGCCATTTTATTTCTATCTTTAGCTGAAGAATCATTTTAAACACAGATTTTTGGAAAGTTTCCTGTAAGCCCCATAGGTCTTAGGAAGTAAGTTTCTGCAGATGCAAGATGTAGACAATCGACTGGAGATTGGCTGCCTTTGCCTGCATACCACTGCCTGAGTTCCACTGGGGGGTTGTCATGTCAGGCAGTGCTTTCCCCAGCACACCACATTGACCTGATCTGCCTCAACAATTACAATCATCTACTAACATGACATCTTGAAATTAAACTTACTCTAGATCATCAATCTTGCAGAACACACGTAGCGCAGGTAGCTTGGAGTGCAAGCTGCAGGTTGTGCCCTGGCTGGTGGGACAAGGCTTCAGCCCCAAACAATGAGCTGTGAAGGGGCACTGCCCTTTTGCCTAACAAAGAGCACAGTCCTGGAATGACAGCCATTACCCAGAGCCTCTCTAGGACCCAATGAACAGCAAGAAGTCCCCAGACTAAATAAAACCATTGGATTAAGAGGCACATGAAAAGAACATGAGGAGTGTGTGAAGAGAGTTTGCAATGACTTCATGGGTCAGCGATTCCTTTATTCAGGGTCCCTCCTGGGGCACCCAGATTGTCCTCTTATTATGTTGTTTCTCCATAATTTATTACTTAGAGAAACCAGAGGTCTCATTCTGCTATGGGAACCCAGGTCCCATAGGGCTGGGAACAGAAACTTGTCTGGCAGTGTGGATGTGAGGTGCGGAGGCAGTCAAACAGGGCACCATTGGTTGACTGGAGCCACTGGCTGCAAAGGGGCTTTGGCCCCAGGAGTTAAAACCTTGGATGGTGTGACTCTGACTCCCAGAGTGACATCTGAATGATCATACAAGAAAATGGCTTTATCAGTCAGAATATGTCTGCAATGTCAATATTTGAAAACTCATTTTGAATAAAATTCAACCAAAACCAGCTCCGCTAATAAGGAAAGGTGTTCTGCTGGATTTTATACTCACCAATAAGTAGGGGCTTTTTGGAAATGTGAGTCTGAAAATGTCATGAATCAGTGTCTCAAGATCACTGTGTGATAGACTATTTCAAGAACAACCTTTTCTGCTGACATGAGATTGTGGAGCTTAGGCTCCTGAGGACAGTGAGGAGGGTAAAAAGCAAGATCATAACCGTAGACTTCAGGAGATCAGATTCTGGCCTCTCCAAATATCTGCTTGGAAGGGTCCCATGGCATGATCTTCTGAAGGGAAGACAGGCCCAAGACAGCTGGTTAATGTTTAAGGGTTGTCTCCTCCAAACTCAAGAGCAACACCATCAGACAAAAATGCCTGGAGGCCTGCATGGATGACCATGGAGCTTCTAGCCAAACTCAAGGAAGCATATAGAAGGTGGAAGCAAATACAGATAAACTTAGAGGAATACAGAAATACTGTCCAAACATCCAAGGAGGGAATTTGGATGGCAAAAGGCCAAATAGACTTTAATGCAGCAAGGATGTCAAAGACAAGAAAAGTGAGTACATGTAATAACTTAATATAATAAGATATGAGTACATAGGTGATGAAAAGGTGGGGGCTTGCTGCACAAAGGGACCTGGTTATACAGGCTGAATGATGCTTCAGTCTTTAGTAGAGAGGATGGCTTTCAGATTGCAGAGACCGTGGGAGAAGTCTGGAGCAAGAGAGACATACCCTTTTTGGAAGAGAATCACATCTGGTAATACTTAACTAAACTGGACTTATAGAAGTTTCCCATGCTATGACATCATTGTTAGGCCACCCCCAATAATCCTTGATTGTGACAACTAGAAGTATCTGATGACTGAAATCTGGAAGAGCTGGGAGTGTTCAGCTGGACAGAGAAAGCTGAAGGGGAATCTCATCAATGGATATAAACATTCCAGGGAAGGGTACAATGAAGATGGAGTCAGAATCAGTGATGCTCAGTGACAGACCAAAAGGCAGTGACAACACTGACGGGTCCCTCTGAACATTGGGAAACACTTTTATACTGTAAGGTTGACTAAGCACTGGCACAGATTGCTCAGGGAGGTTATGGAGTTTCCATCTTTGGAGATATTCAAAAGCCATCTGGACATGGTCCAGAGCAACTCTTTAGGTGGCCCTGCTTGAGCAGGAGTGCTGGACTAGATGACCTCAAGAGATCCCTTCCAGTGTCAGCCAGTCTGTGAGTCTCTGATTC
Organism: Prinia subflava; assembly: GCF_021018805.1. Taxonomy (NCBI): domain Eukaryota; kingdom Metazoa; phylum Chordata; class Aves; order Passeriformes; family Cisticolidae; genus Prinia; species Prinia subflava. The sequence continues at coordinate 46,877,399 of NC_086283.1, read as the reverse complement.
TGTGAAATACAATGCACAGGTTTAGATCTCCTCCTGACCTATTTAAGTGATTTTGGATACCAAAATAGGATTCATTGTTCTTGTGAGACTGTGCTTCCCACTCAGCCTGGAAAGGCAGAAACAACCCCTTTCAGGCTCCATTGGTACTTCTGTTTCTCAGTTAAAACAAGGAAGTACAGTGAGTGATGTGACTGATAATAAAAAGTCAAAATTTAAAACAAAGAGAAATATTAGCACAGAAATGTAGATCCAAATAATGTCAAGCTGCAAACTTACATGAGTCCTAGCCAAAACAGCCCTTAATTCCCAGTAGAGAATTGCCTGGGCCATGAAGAAGCAGTGCTTCCCTGACAAAAGTGATGAAGCAGATGGCATCATGTTCAGACTTTTGAAGTTGGTATGAGGACTTCAGTGGTTTGCACAGTGTAAAAAACATTTGTATACTACCTGAGGATTTGTAATTGTAAACTGCACACAGGATTAATTATCAACAAGAAATACTGTTGGGCTAATGAGGGTTAATGACAGCATGAAATCTCATATTAATTTTATAGCAATTATAACTTAAAGTATAGTTTGAACATTTTAAAGCAGAAAGGCTGGCTACTTTAACACATGATCCCTGTGGGTCCCTTCCAGTTCAGAATATTCTTTACCTTCATTTTCCTCAGCTATTGTGTTCATACAATATTAGCACTTAATGCTCCTATTACCACAAATGCATTCTTCAGCACAATGCCACATCCAACATGTTAGAAATAGTGTCAAACAAAGGAGAGTTTAATTGACAAGTAGCAAAATAGGATTACCGTGTTTTCATTTAGAGATTTGCTTAGGGAAAGACAACTGATTTTCCTTACTCTTTACATACAGCTTTCATGAGGCAGAATTTATTTGGAACATATTACTGAGCATATTTTCTTTTTTTCCTTATTTTTATTATTCAGTTTAGGTGTAAGAGATAAGAGATCACAGAAATCATTAAGATCAGCAAGCTCCTTAGGCATATATTTTCTGGCTACATTAAGATTCTAGCATGAAGTGACATCAATTAAATTCCATTTTTATTAGCTGTGAGATAAGGATCCAGTAGGAAATGTGGAAAAACTTTATATTCACCTCCATGTACAGAGGTTACTCTTTGGTTAGCTGGTCAGCACTGGTTGCTATTTCTGTAAAGCTCAGTAACTGCATGGATGATATTAAAATGCGTTTCGAGCAAATGGCTGGGGTCTCCATTCACAGCATTTCAAAATAGTTCATATTTCTGATAAACTGGCCTTTGGAAAAAAATAAGCAATGCAAAATGCTCCACATACTAACCAAAAAATTGTTTGCTTTCTCCCATATTTTCTCTGTGTCCTCCCCTTCCCAGATATAAACTACAATTTAAATACAGAAGCAATGTCATATTGAAAAGAGAATTCTTTTCCCAGGGAATTCCTTCTTTCCTTAGGTTGTAAGCATAACTACAAAATCAATATATTAGGAAAATTGTGTATTTTAAATGGTAAAGTACAGAGTTATGCTTTGTGATATGTTGTGCTTGCTTCACACTAGTGATATTTTTAGTGCAACATCTAAGAGAAAAGGGTAATAGAAATATTTATCATACTTCCTAAACTTATATCCTGCTCTTTTCTCAAAGATGTTTTCTCAAGGCTGTGATGAAGTAGAAGGGTGTGCAGGTAGCAGATGGACTATTTCCTGAAATTGCCAGAGTGCCCAAAGAAAGAAGGGCATGGGCCACTCCTCCTGAAGTACCCATGCCACACTACAGGGGCACACCATAGGGGGCAGCCAGGCAGCTGCTCCAGCTCATTTTCCAGGTTCCTTGGATACTTCTGGCCATCTAACCCAGCTAAAAACTGCATCGGCTGTGAACCTCCCTCTCTTCTCTGAGAAATTATTTCTTCATATCGACAGATTGAATGTATTGTTCTCATGACCCTGCAAAAGATTCACTGTGTGTCTGACTTGGAGAATAAAGGTGGGATGTAACAATCTTCTCTGACTCACTGGTGGTTAGAAGCATCCCTGACACTGAATCAGTGATCATCACCTAAGCAGACCTCCAGGAACACCAGATTTTCAGTTCTCTTGGTTTGAAAGTCAGTGAAATAGTTTCGTTTTCTGAATTTGAGCATAATCTAGGAAAATTCTAAATAAACTAGCAAGCATGAGATCCAGAGCTACTGCTGAAGTTTAATAATCTTCACATGAAAATTCACCAGAAACTAATAACTTACCACCATACATCTGCATTTTTATTTTATTCACCTTTTTCCATATTCACGGCTTTTTCAGAGGTTAATGAAAGTTACCCAGTTCCTAATTAGCCTCTTTTCATAAAAATACTTAATATGCTAATTAAAAAGAAACTGAAAAAAAAAGAGCTTATTTTAATTTCATTTTCTTCTTTGAGGTGGTCTTGAAAACCCACCTGTTCTGGGAAGTACTCCACCTGTGAGCAGTTGCCTCCCTGGCTCCTGCTTTATTTGCTTATATGCCTTAAATTGGAAGTTCTTTGCCAGCAGGTCTGCTAGTCACTTATTATCCTACCTTTATTGGAGTTCGCTGTATTTACACTAAAAGCACTACTAGTTCTGTATTGTTCACTGCCACAAAGAAAGAAATGTGCTGTGAAACTGCCCAGCAGCCCACTACAATGTGAGTCTTGTAACATGACTTCCCAGCATTCAAATTGCAGCAATCATGCTCATGCAATGGTAGTTGTGAACAGAAGTCATGACACCAGCAATGGTAGCGACAGTATATCAGGTTATTTTTTTCTTTTTCTATAGCAGAAAGCAGTAGAAACTCATTTGGCAGTTTCTTATTGAGCATTTTCTGTTTCAAATATACACACAGTTTACTTAGGCAGAGTAATGGTATAACCAAACTGCTTGGCTCAACACATGAGGTAGCTTAGTGACTGGAAAACAGGGAGAAAAGTCACAAGGGACTAAGTCAAAGAAAAGAAACCCGTTTGGTTTTAATGGAAAAGCGTAAAGCCGGTGGAATGTAACCCACAACTCTCAAACAAATTGACTAATACTGGACATTATTATTTTGCCTTTTATACGTCAGTATTATTATCAACAATGTGACGGGGGAAAATGTCAAGCTTTTCACTTTAATTGTAAAATTGGACTTTTTGTGCTATGGTTAGGACTTCTTACCACGACCTTTACGATATTCCAGTGGTTTGGTTATGGCTTTGATCTCTAATGGAACATTATACCTTATTTGACTATGTTTCCTGTGGTACACAGGAAAAGGAACAGTAAACCTGAGATGGCTAGAGAGTACTAACAGAGATATTATCCAATCTTTAAATAAAACAAATAATGCAATACAACATTTCAAATAATGGAACCACTCTGTTTCAAAGTGTGAAGCAGATTCCTGTGGGACATAATCAAGGCATATGTTCCATCCGGGTAAAGAACATAGCTGTTTACAAAACAGATCAAAATTATTACAGCAGTCATCTAATCAGACCTCCCAGTAGATAATAATTTTACTGTGATAACTACATTAAATCCTTAATTACAGAGTCACAGCAGACAATTCAATGCAATTACAAAACAACTTGCAGCAGCAAGACACTTCTCTCAACATCAGCTAAGAAAGCTATAGTTTAATAGTCACTTACTGTTGTATAGATCTCATAAGAGTATACTTGATGATTCCCAACAAGTTATTTAACCTTTGGATGTCGATTGCCTGCCTCAGACAACAGGATGTATCCTCTGCAAGGAAAAATTATAGCAGTGCTCATGTTCTTGGAATGGTTATAAACTGAAAGGGTTTAAAATCTTTTACAGATGGGAGATCAACTGGATTTTCTTTTCACAAATCTTGACACTTTCCATCTGTTTCCATCATGTCACTGAGGTTCTTGGTGACCATACAGTTGCTGATAATATAGCAGTACTGCTTGAGAAACACACTTTGCTACAACTGTACACATCCCCTTTTGTTAATCAAGGCTTGTCCGTAGAAGGTGCAAGCTTATGTCCCCTGAGCTAATTGTACATATAAACTCTTTCTGCTTATCTTTTTAGCCATGATTGCCTCATGTCTTCAGAAGCAGTAACAGCTTGGACTCGACATCACACTATATCTTTTAAGCTTTTCCTGATTGCTGCCCACTAGAATTGGGGTTTGGGCTATTGAGCAGCCGCTCTTGCAACCTTTTGTCCAGGCTACTACCTGTGGTCCCCAGCAGATAGGTGCTGTTCAAGTAATTCTGGGTACATGCAGTCACAGGTTCAGATGCTTCCCTGAGAGCCCTCTTGATCCCAGAAAGAGCATTCTCTGAGCGCTCACAAGAGTGGCATCCTAATTTCTCCCTACACTTATTTCTCCTGCTCACTTTCTCCTAACTCTTTATGCAGTACCACATAAGACAGAGGTGTTGTGAGGATTTTGCCTAGCCTGTGCATCCCAGGGGAACATCTGCTGTTTTACTTGTGGGTCTTCTGTGCTCACCTGTGTGCACATAGACTTTACTGTGCAGCTTATTCCCTACAAGTATCTAAACAAATTTCATTCCTAAGCACTGAGGAACCCCAAACAAACAAAGAAACAAACAAAGCCCCCAAAAAACAAAACAAACAACCCCCCCAAAAAACCCAAAAACAAACCAAAACCCCAAACCCCTCTGTGTGTTGTCTCAGGCACACAAACAGTGCAAAATGAAAAAATGAAATGTATCACTGCTTTGCAAATTTCTGCCCTTCTCCCTTGCAAACATCTGCGACACCAACACAATTAAAAGATTGATTCCCAATAGCACAGTGCAGTTTCAGGGTGCTAAAGGGAGAGCTGCTCACCAGAGCAGTGCCATGGCAACTGGAAATCTGCCGCCTCCTGTAAAACCCGGAGGTGAGACAGGCAGGGAGGAGCTGTGACTCTGCAGAAGACCAGGAGAAGCATCAGGGAACTTCTGTGCAGGGCCATGACACCTGCAGCCATGCATCTAATGGTCTCACTGTCCATGGAACTCTGCATTAGACAAAACTACAGGATCACTGTCTTCATATCCCAACTGATGGGATTATTATGGGGCTCATGGTAATAATCCTGTTTTGACTTTAATTTGGAATTTTAAGGAGCACATTTAAATATTCAGATATTCACACCTTAGCACACAGAATTTAGCTTGATGGCCTCATAAGAAGTCCCTCTGTGTTCAAGTAGTCAGACCACATGAGTATTATTTCAGAAATGTTGCCTCCAAACAGATGAATACTTAAAAATTATTCAAAATTGTGTCACTCTACCACTCTACCACCACAGCCTTTGCTGATTAGTTGTGCCTGATGACTGGCACAAAGTCTATTGCTTTCCAGAAGACACAAGGTTATGCTTATATTGAGAGTAAAAGTGGATTTTTCATCTGCTTGTTTCCCTGATATGCTTACTTTCTGTGTTAGGAAAATGATGCTGTGCTCTCTGCCAAAGCTTTGCTCTCCCAGCAAAGCTTCTAGTCTCCTTTGTGGTATTCAGTTCCCTACTTATTAGCATTTGAAGATTATGGGATATATTGGAAAATGAAAGTTACTCAGTTCCTACTTTGCCTGAAACAAGATATTTCAGGAACACTATCTACTCTATGCCAATTACACTTGCTGAACATTTGGGAAATGTAACAAGATATTGGCTACCTTGAGCTGAGAGTGGGGAGGAAAGAAACATAAACTTTGAATATATCAAGGCTGCCTTTATTTTCATAAATATTTTCTGTTTCCCCAAAGCAGGTACATTTCTCTAGGTGCTTCCATGCAGCTCTGCAAAGAAGAGTTTAAAGGCCAGCTAAATTAAATCACAGAATCACAGAATCAATAGGTTGGAAAAGACCTTGGAGATCATCAGGTCCAACCTATGAAATGTGTACTCTTTGTAGTCTTACATGCAGCTCAATGACACCACAAACAGAAATGGAGAGGAAAAAAACCACAAGTTACAGCCCAGAATTATTACCTTGGATACCAAAATACTGGGTTTTATAAAATGTATCAATAAAATCATGGTAATTTTAGTCTTTTCAGCCCTTCCACATGCTTCTCTAAGTTATAGACCAGAGGTTATATGTTTATCTCAATGCACAGCAGTGAAATTCTATTCTGATTAAAAACCCCTCAGCTGGAGATGAGTTCATTTTGTTTCTACAGGTAAGCAGGAAAAATAAGTTTTCGATGTTCTGTCCTCTGATGTGAGATATAACCTCCCTTTACCTTACTGGGAGTGCCATGAGCTTATCAAACCGTAAAATCTGAGCTTTGCCTTTCTGAAGAATCAATCTCAAAATCCATTGTTTTGCTTTGTGTACATGTTCTCCCCTGGAGAGTCTGTATGACACTGTAATAGGACATTGTTTTATGTATCTGAAAACAGGACTTAGGAGTCACACATGCCTGCTGCTATGAGCACCTGCCACTTAATAACGTAATTAGATTTTTCATTTGGGGAAAAAAAATACATGGAAGTATGGAAAAATATTTCCCACAACCTCCAAACAGTTTAGCAAAGAAAAAGGTTTTTAGACTAGATTTGATCTTCGTCCAGGTTTTAAAGGGAGAGCAGCTCTTTGAGTTGGGGATTCTGGGAGAACTCCCCTGCTGTTAAAATGCAGTTGGAATGAAACTCTCCCTGTATGAGGGAGGACATAACAGCAGTACCATTGCAATCCTGGTTAATTATGTAATCATACAGCTCTTCCATGCAGACAAGTCTTACACTGAGTCAAAGTACAGTTTTACATGCACAAGATTAGAGGGTTCAAGCCTTTAATCAGATTGTTGGCAGAAATTATTCAAGCCTTTCTTGCTCCTTTTCAATTTTCTTAATTTATTTGCATCTCTAGCTACTGTGTTTGTCATATGTGAGGTCTAGGCATTCTGAAATAAAGGGTTTTTTGCTTGTCATGTTAATTTGAGCTTAATAGTATCTGCCAAGTAGTAGAGATATGAAAAAGTGGGCTGAAATAGTCCTAACTTCTCTGCAATTGGGGAGTTATGGAATAGTTAATTACATTTTGCTATCGATAGCAAGAACAATACACTGCTTCTACATTTTCTTTTTCTCTATCCTACTCTTCTTTCTCTTTCTGTCTCCCAGTCTTTTCTTCTATTTCCATTTTCACTTCTCCTACTGCTATTTTTTTCTCTTATTTACCTAATCTCCCCTGTTAAATTTCATTTTAGTAATACAGTTGTTTGACATTTACAGCCAGTACTATAAAATGTGGGTTAATAATGCAACAGGATAAAACTGAAACAAGACAGATTGTCACCAAGAGATTTCCTAGTTTTCTGAGCATTCATATTAAAGTAGAAGTTCTCACTTCTCACACTCTGCTCATGTAAGCAAGAGATTGTTTTTATAAATACTGTCATTGTTTTCGCATCCTTCTCCAAGAGAGGAGAGTGTTGTTTGACAGTCCTTTTGACCAATGTGGTTGGGAGTTGGGAATTCCATGGTCACCTTTCTAAAAGTATATAATAGGATGAAATAAACAAATCAGGGCTTTCTGCCCTTTCTCTGTCTTTCTCTCAACTTTCCAAGTGTCTGTGTGGTCATTTCAGCATGGCAAACAGTGACATCTTGACTTTAACACAAACGCTCAGAAAACTAGGAAATCTCATGGTGACAACAGATGGCTACTTTCACTCTATTTTAAATAAATACTTACAAAAAACTCTTCAATTTTCAAATTCTTTCTAGAAAATGAAAAGAAATTAAACAAATATGGGTATACAGTTTAAAATATGCCTAGGAGAGTTGCTTGTCAAAGGATTTGCCAAATGTTGAGTGCATTTTAGAGGTGGTCTGGGGGCCAAATTTCACATATGACTTCCAGATAAGTGATGGGAGCATATGACAGAGAACTGGGCTTCTCAACGAATAAATGGATGGCCTGAGCTCACTTCTTTAGACCCTTTAAAGATGTGAATAGCTGTCTAAAGTTAGACACTTAATGAAGAGAGGATGTAGCTCATCTTTCTTCCCAAAAGATTATTTAGACAATTTGTGCAGATGAGGACCTGGGCAACAGTAAACTTGTTAGGAAGGAGACTGATGAGGGTATTTGACAAAAAGCTTGTTTTAGTGGTTGTGATACTGCATGTGAGTTCATTGCAAAAGTTGTTTGTTCTTCACAATTTCCTTTTTTAAAGGGACTGTGCATTTAGCCTGAAGAGAAAATGAAGTTGTGCAAGAACAGTTGCTGTAGCTGGTAAACTCTTAATGTGTTTCCTGCTTGCCGTGTGTGTCTTATCACTCCTGCACTGACAGAGCCAATATGGGGATGATGCTGTTTCCAACCTTTCTACCTGTGCTTACATGACATTTCTACACTCTGAGTGCTCACATAAAGGCTGTTCCCTGAAAGTGGCTACTGGTGTTGAATTATTTAGAAAGAACAATCACAAACGTTATTCTACTCCTTTGGCTGTGCAGCTGAAGCCTTATTAGCTGATGTTCAATTAAAAATAATTTTTCACAGGCTGAAGATTATAGCACTGTTGCATCCATTCTCAGGGTTTTCTCAGTGCTAAATCCATATGTGCAAACTGCTTCGTGTTTGTGTATATGGTCTTTCCTTAACCTGATTTTAAAAAGAAACTCTCCCCAACATACACACACACCTTTCATGTGGAATTCTCTTGACCTCTTCCCTCTTAACACCAGTGATCAGAAATCTTGGGAATGAGGTCATAGGTTTAGCAATTTACTTCTGGCTCAGTAGCTCAAAAGCATCCTTAAATAAATAACAGTTTTAGATTACTATGTGAATGGATCCTAGCTGTGCTTATGTGATTCTTCCTATTATGATGTTGAGCAGCAAACTCCCAATTCTTTGTTCAATTCAAATGATCATTTCACTGCTCAGAAGAGTTAAATCTTCAGGTGATACCTCTGTGGCAGGGGTATACAGATACATAGTACTCTGACTATTTAACATGTCATTTTTCCTGAATAAATAAATAATTCTACTTCTGGCTGTGTAAAGCCAGTAGGTACATTTAGTTCTAGAAATCAAAGAATAACAATTCAGATTCACTTTTTTTTTCTGAAATTGTATCAAACAGAAACTTGCTGAGGGAATAAACAGCAGTCTTGTAAGTTTAGCTGTCAGACTTACCTGATGACTAATATCACTCACGGAAGAGAATCTGGGATGGAAGAAAATGAATGTATAGATTACAGTAATCAGCGCCCTTATTCCTGTATTCAAGACTTTCAGCTCTGACAAACTGTAATAAGGATATCTTTTGGATTTTGCATTTGAATCTCTGGTTTGCCTTTAAGAGACAAATAAAACCCTTGGGCAAGATACTCAGCCACTATAGAAAAAAATAGATCAAAATTATCATAACTTATATTTGCTGTATTTTTATTATGGATTTTGTATTTTCACAGAACTCCATTTTCTTTTGGATTTGATCCCACCAAAACAATTGAGGATTTTGTTATCAGTTTTAATAATAGAACAGTCAAATCCTTAGTCACCTGAAAAACCCATGAGGAGAAAAATAAACTTTTCAATCCCTCCAAATCTTTATTTTTTTAAAGTTATTTCTGCCTTGCCGTAATTGCTGCTGCACATAAGATTGCTTCAGTCATAAACCCTTAGACATTTGCTGAAAAACTTGAAACACACTGATCTTGTTGAGCCAGACTCAATGAATTTGTCAGTATGCCAAATGGGAGCTGTCACCAGAAACATTCTACCCACCAAATTGCTGACTCAAATTTGTCAGATTGCACTATGAGTATGTTAAAGTAATACTTTTATTTAACACAGTGATGCAATTCAAACACAGTTTGAAGGAGGTTTTTTACAAATTATTATAGTAATTTCACAATCACTGTGAATGTAAAATCACATAATGGGCTAGGTTGGAAGGGAATGAAGGGGATCACCTGGTCTAACCTCCCTGTTCAAGCAGAGTCATCCACAGGGCACCTTGCACAGGATTATTTCCAGATGGCTCTTGAATATCCCCAGTGAGAGAGACTAGATAACCTCTCTGTTCAATCTGCTTCAGTGCTCAGTCACTGCACAGTAAAGAATTTCTTCCTCATGTTCAGATGGAGCTTCCTGTGTGTCAGTTTGAGGCCATTGCCTCTTGTCCTATTGTTTGGCACCATTGAGCAGGGCCTGGGTCCATCCACTGACACCCTCCCTTCAGATACTCACAGACATTGATGAGGTCCCCTCTCACTCATCTCTGCTCACGAGTGAACAGGCCCAACTTCCTCAGCCTTTCCTCCCAAGAGAGAGGCTCCTGTCCTCTCATTATCTTTGTCACCCTCCTCTGGACCCTCTCCAGCAGCTCTGTGTCTCTGTGGTCCTGAGGAGCCCAGAACTGGACACAGCACTCCTGATGTGCCTCACCAGGGCTGAGAGACGGGCAGGATCACCTCCCCCAGCCTGCTGGCCGTGCTCCTCCTGATGCACCCCAGGACACCAATGACCTTCTTGGCCACACTGCTGGCTCATGGACAGCTTGCTGTCCACCAGTAGCTAATAACTAATAAGGAGATCAACAGAACAATCCAAAGCACTTAAGATGTTGCTTACTTCAGCAATTACTTTTGAAACACAAAATGATCCTAAAGAAAAAAAAAAAAGAAAAACCATTATGCCAGCATTCTGATCCTGTGTGCTTTTTAACTTTGTGTGTTTGCAGTAAGACTTTGTTGACTTCCTGTGCTAGTGGAGTATCATTTAATATACTAACAACAAGGAATGACTAGACTTCATCAAATAAACATCATCAAATAAATGGGGGGGGAGGGGTTGGGTTTTTTGGTGGATTTTTGAGTTTGTTTTGTTTTGGTGGGGGGCAATACTAACAAATTTAATATTTACTACCTAGCTTCACAGTGGGAAAAAATTGCATGATAACATACGTGGTTTATATAGCTTATTTTTGACCTTTCCATCTCATAAGAATGAATATCAGCTTATTGACTGCCAAACATGAAACCACCATAGCAACATGGGCATTGCTACCTTAGGAAACATAAATTGAAATGAAAATTTTGCATAATCTGAAAATACATTCTAAGAAACTGATGGTCTGAAATACACTGTAGCAAATTTGTGGATGACAAATAAGACTAGATTCTTGCTGCCTTTAGCACTACAGAACTGAGAGGAAAATGTGTCATTCCATCTCTGAAAAAAACCAAACAAACCAGAACTAGTATTTAAATGGTTAGGAATTTAAGAGGAATTAAATTTGGAATTTCAGTTTATGGAAACACTGACCTGAAAGAAATGAAATAACTTACAACTTTAGAACACCCACCTCGCCTCTCAACTCCACATCCTGTCTTTCATTGTCTGGAGAGTATCTTTCAACCAACACACAGATAATCACTTGCAAACTTCAAGATGGAATTCAAAGTAATTGGTCTTCCTATGGATCTCACCTAGGACAGTTGGATATGCAATTTACTAATTAGAACGTCACAACAGGAAAACCTCTGTTGTTAGGTATGTTAACTGCTACTGCACTGTCTAATGTTTTTCATTATTAGAAGCTTAAGCAGCTTGAAAGTTCTCTACAGATTTGGGGACATGATCAACAATGCTGAAGAATCTAACCTAGGGTAAAGTAAGTCCCAAAAGTTTAAATTATCAGTTTGGATCCACTGTCCTATTTGCATGAACACCGAATCAGAGGAAGATGATGATCTATAACCCAAACGAATGAACAACTGTGACATCTTTTTATACACACACAAACACACATACACACACACACATATACACATACATATATATATGTATATATATAAAATACTACAAGTTCAGCAATCCCATGTATGGAAAGCTGTGCAATTTTGAGCTTTATGACATTTCACTGCAGGGTCTCCTTGTGTCTGGGAAAAACAGGCATGCTGCTTCATTGCTACTTGACTTCACAGCTGTCCAGTCAAGGAAGTTCTCTTTTTGCATGAATTCACAGTGACAGGCATTTAGCAGCAGAAATTTTAATATACATTTTGTAAGTCTTTTTTTAAGTGGAAGCTGACAAACCCTTTTCAATAGTGAAAGTAAGAAGCATTTGGGCTTCTGGTTATTTTTATCACTTTGAGAGAGAAAGTGAAATACTGACAGGAACTGTTTCCAAGTACAAAGTTCAAAGAAGGGAGTCATCATGAAAAAGTCCTTGGATATTTCCCATTTAGTCATTGTTCACTGCTCCACCCACGTAGCCAACACAGTTTAGGAAGTTTAAGTGAAATAAATAAACTTGCACACGCTTAACCTAACAGAGAATTGAGTACTTCATAGCAGAAAAGTGGAGTAGGTTGACCAGAGAGGTTGTGGAGCCTCCTGCACCGGAGATAATCCAGAACTGCCTGGACACAATCCTATGCCATATGCTCTGGGATACCCTGGCTTGAGCAGGGAGGTTGGACCAAATGTCTCCCTGTGGTGTCTTCCAACATGACCCATTCTGTGAAAAGGCAAAATGTACATGAATACATAACACTTAGCTTTGAGAGACTATATTTCTACAAGTCAAAGGAAATCTGCAATACCTGATAACTCTTTCTGGCTAAAAACAGCACTCAAGGGAAAACTTTGGAGAATACAGGAATCAGCTGAAAAAATAATGAGCATTAAGAATAGAAAAAGAATCAAAATCTAAATAATTGCAAAACCTGAAATATTGATGATAAGTATGAAAAAAACCCAGTGATACAAGTTTTTCAGTTTTATGTAGATATTTTGAAGTACTTCAACTGATAATTAATTCTTCAGTACTCTGTATGTGAGAATGGTAGTGCAGTTTTTTTCTGTTTGAAATGATTACAAAGATTAATCCATTTTCTATTTCATAAAAGCAGCTACAGCTTAAGAGAGAAAGTTCAAGAGTCTACAGGCACATATGATGAAAAGCCAATATTATCTCAGACTCACTAAGCACACATAATATATTCAAGATTTAGGTGATTTGTCCAAGTAAGTGATACAGCTATGAGACCTGTACTTACCTATAATCTAGAATTTAAGTGTCCTTCTCTCCATACTTGTGCATTATAGGAATCTGACTTCAACCTCTGCAATGAAAAGGTATTTTTGGAACTACTCATGTACCAATGCTCTTTTATAAATTCAGGCTTTAACAAAGTGACAGCAGCTCAGGAATGATCTTGATTATGCAGGATTATTACAGTTAATAATAATGGCTTTTTTATCATCATGACGATCATGTTCCTCCTAAAGGATCATAAATATTGTGTGATGTATTCCTGCAGACCCATGCCTGCTTATCAGTTAGGTCTTGTTTCTGTGAGAAGTTCACAGCAAGTTAGTGGGGCTGTATAAACAAATGGGAAATCAACCATCTAGATGACTGAAAGTCTTCATATGTGAGTATGAACCAGAAAAAGGCCCTTTCTTTGTTGACAAAAACAGTGACAGTCACTTTATTAGAGAATAGTTTCTGCAGTAAAAGTAACCTTGCTCTGAGGTATGCATGGATACCTTAATTCTCATTTCAGACTCTATGTGTACTTACAGGATATGCTGGTTTGAAAGGCGAAAATCTGAGCAAAAAGACATAACCTACTACAACCAAGCCAGTAGTGAGAATGCTCTGTTATTTTAGTTCTGTCTAGCTGAAGGAAGCCTAACACCTTGAACACACCTATTGGTGAAAGAAACAGGGGTTTCTTACAGCTTTCTTAAAAATCTTTTGTCTCTTACTGTCTTGATTGCTCCTTTCTCCTAATGGTATAATTCACACCAAATAAAGACAGGTTTTCTTTTAGTGTATGAAGAACTTGAAGTTTGGAAAGCAAGAGCACTAACAAGAGTGTGAGCTTAGTATTTTTTTTTCAACAAATGGAACATGTTTCTTAATAACCAGGTGATTTTAGGTGAAGGACATCCAATTTTTAGACATACAAGCCTATTCACCATTAATTTTTCCTGGCTGTTTCTTCAAATTAATCTTTGATTTTAGGCTACAGAGAAATGAATTCTAGTAATGAGTGTAAAAGAAACAAACTTGAACTTTCTCTGCATTTCAATATTTCTTTTCTCTGGATGTTTTTCATGAATAGCATTTGAATACGAATAAACAGTGTTAACACAGAAAAGCTCAGCAGAAATGTTCAGTCTAAAATGATACCATTATCTACAGCAAAACTAATGGGTTAAAGAGAAAAATTTCTTCTGACATAATCTAAACATAATCTAACATGCCAACATAATCACACTCCAGTGTTTTCAGCAGATATCCCAATCAGAATTATGGTAAAAGCTGGCAATTATGTCATGTGTGCAACTCAGGAACATATAGTCAAAGTTTTATCCATAGTTCTTCAATGAGTTTTGCATAGAGACACATTTTCAGCATCTTTGTCCCATTACCGCTGACAGACTTCTGTTCAGGCACCAAGTTCTGCATGCACAGAGATAACCAAATTATGGAACAGTAGCAAAAATTTTCGAAGTGTCGTGACAGTTGCCTTAATTATAAAAGGTTTTCCAGATGCATAATTTCAAGGGATGGTGTCAAAAGAAGATTCAAACACTCAAATTTTCCTGAATATGCTGGATTTTAATCACAGGAGGAGAAGGAATTCTGAATTCTCACAAACTTGTTCCATGTCTCTCTGGTTTTGCCTGTTCTGCTATGCTTATTTTTTTCTTTCTTTTGTGACTGGAAACAATTACTAACACTTTTTTAAAAATATTTTCCACAGAATTAGAAGCAGTGGCTTGCTAACTACAGAGCATTTGCTTGTTTGCGCACAAAGCCTAATGCAGCATTTCATGCAGTGTTAGTGAGTACAGTATGCCTGTACAGTATTCTGTGTAGTTATAAAGGAATTTGTCTGGAAGAAAAAAATCCATGTGGGCTTGGTCTCTAGCTCTGTTCAGGAGAGGATATGTCTCATGATTTAGAACTTCTGTTTAGCTAGGGAAGAAAGCAATATTTTCTAGTCCTGGTACTAACTGATAAAGACCCATACTTTGAACATGTTTCTGAAATAAATGCAGTAGAACTTGCATGTACTTGCAAAAGTTTTGAAATAGAAAGATATACTGGTATCTGAGCAATCCACTTCTGAATACTCTTAGAAAGAGAGTTTTCTTCCCCTCTGCCATATATGTGAGCACAGCTGTACACATGTGCATCTCACGAGCAGAATTTTATTAGTAATATGGTGCCAACACCCTCTAAAAATGCACTGTGTCTCAAGGTTAAGTTCTCTAAGACGAATCCTGAGTACATTTTTCTCTGAGGATTAGGTACTCTTTAAACAGAAGAAACATGAAACAGCACTGAGAGACTAAAACCAAATTATTCACTATCAGAAAAAGCAGAATGTCAAGCACGGGAGAAAGCATCTCTCTACATGGAAGATGTTGCAGTGGCATTAGATTTGCCTGAAAGACTGTCTTGTGCTGCCAGGTAATAAACTGGGACTTTTATACTTTATTTTCAGAGAAATTTGAAACATGCACTCAGAACATCATACTTTAAGTGTCTTTAAGAGAAAACACAGGTTTGAGAAGGAGAAAGCCACAAAAACCGGAAAAAGTCTGCAGGGTGCATGGTACAGGCCAATACCTGATTTTGGTTGTTTGGTTGTTTGGTTTGTGCCATAATACATTTTGTAGAATTTAAAGATGCAAACGTATATTCTAAATTTAATTTTCCAGATTACTTCAGATATGAACCAGACTACTTATACTCCAAATAACGTAACTTGTTGTGAATTGATGACTGTATAATTAGTGAACATGTAAAATCTTTATAAATGCAATCTCAGTTTAAATCTGATTTTTTTTAAAAGGTGAGTGCAAGTGATCCTTCTCTCTATAACAATATTTCTACAGCCATTACACTGTTGTTTTAAAGAGCATGAAATTAGAAAACTAGTCAATAAAACATTCAGACAATATTTACTCTAACATTTTGTGAAATATGTGAAAAGATTAATTCATGTTCTTATGGTAAATTAAGAAAACTATAAAATTGTATAAATTTGTATTGGGTAAAGTCTATGTTTTAGGAAACCTTGTAGCAGATGGTGAAACTAACAACCCTGAAAAAGCAGGCACCTCCATTCAGAAAGGAACAAAGGATTTACGGGAAAACCTGCAGCCTTCTCAAGTACCAGGAGGAGACCCATCAAGATAAGGTGGCCCAGGGATCCACACCTTGGTTGCCACCTTCACAGACTGTCATCCATATCTCGATCATTCATCAACTATAAGGACCTATAGAAATTGGACATTAACATATGAACTGAGAGAAGAACTCTTTTCTGCTTGGCCAGGGAAACTCCTGAATTTGTATAGCTGGTCGGGAAACAATGGGAAATACGGGGAAATATTGCTGAGGGCAGAATAAAGTGTATAAGAACCAAGCCCCGAACCCCCCCAACCGGGCTAATTTGTGAATCGTTGGGGAGATAGCAGGCTGCCAGGCCCTGTATCTCACGGTTCACCCTTGGCATTTCCCGGGAAAACTCTGTCAAGTTTCTCCGCTGTTGGTGGGTTATCGAAATTCTGTGATTTGATCTTTATTAATAAACCAAATTATTATTTTAATTAGAATATCGTATTGGCATTTATAACACATTTTACTTATTTATTCCCCTTCTCTGATCCAGTTTGCAACTATATACGCTAAGCAATGAAAAGAGCAGGAAATGAAAGACTGATTTAGAATTTCTCCGTTACTATTGTTCCACAGGAATTTCTAATGATTAGATCAATTCAGTTGCATGTCCTGAGCTGGGAAACAGAATTAATGTCATGTAGATTTTGACAGCTAGGAGAGCTCAACACTGCTCAGGTTTCAAGTGAACATGTGGCAAAATGTAACTAATTAACTGCCAGAACTTTGTATACTCTCTGTTCAGCAGTGCTGAAATTTTAACATGCAGATGCTTCTCTCTTTTTCACCTTCAGATAGTTTTTACAACCTCTTTTTTCTTACATAAAATTTCCTCTGTGGACTTGTCGTAGATTATGTGATTTTCTTCAGGAAAACAGGAAATAATGGCAACACTCAGACTGCAAGTTCTTAGCACGATCTGCAGCCTCATAGTTGTAAAAACAGTAAAAAAAATACAGCTTATTGCAGAACTCTTCATTAAGTAGCACAAATGCAGGGATATGTGGGTGACTATAAGGATGGGCAAGGAATCCAGAAGTACTGAATCTGTTTGTAATCTTAGTCATATGAAAACTGAAGAAAGTGATTCAGGGAGGAAACAGTTTCCCATCTTTCCGAAAAGCACACCTGTTCTGTTTAGAATAATAATGTCAACAGTACAAGGACGATAGTTTTGTTCAATGAAAAAGACTGGGATGATAGATTTGTCAACTTGTAGACAAAACTTGTCTAAATGACTGTGCCTCATGTGAGTGGCTGTATCAAGAGCTCTCTGATTTCAACAGCATTTCTGCTTGGTTATCAAGATTGCTTGTGGAGTGAAAAAAAAAAAAGCAAATTAAAAAGAAAACTGGAGAAGAGTAGGATGACACAAGCAATCAGTTCTTAGATACCAAATATTCTTTATCATCTGAAAGCAGTCATCAGATGTCTAGGTAATCCCTATAAAATAAGGTGTGTTTTCTTAAAAGTGTTCAGGACCCTTTTAAAAGGCCTTGTGTTCTGTTTTGTTAATAGAAACCAAAAAATGTCAGGCTTAGTGTTGGCATTCTGATATGACATATCTCACCTCTCCTTGATATGTAAGTATGTAAGAGTATAAATCTGTAATTATTAGACAGAAAGGAGAAAATATCCTTTGCTATTCAGACAAATATAAGAAACTAATAAATTTTAATCCCTTGTAAAATGTATCCTTAATGAGCATGCTCAATATTATTTTAATATATACCCTTTGTTACATTTATGAGCTGATCAAATCAGTAGAAGCGGAAAACTGTGGTTCTGGTTTTTAATGCAATTTTGCTTGCTTGTGGTGAGACAGGGACATAGTAAAAAAAAAATTGCTGATTTTAATTAAGAGAAGAAACAGAAGCCTTTGTAGTTCTATGCATTTATAGGGGAAAACGATCTCATCAAATTAACATATCACAGAACTGTCTCTCTTGAAACACTATGCTTAGTTTTACCTCCTGGATAAGTCGTGTCCTGGAGAGACACTTTTGATGCAAAATGTTTCATTTCCCACTACTACTCAGAAGACTCTAAGCAGCAGGTCTTACTGCATTTGCAGATTTCTAGAAATTCTTTCTGAAGTTTCTTTTTTTAAGGCTGAAGAAAGTAGACCTTCATATGAGTGATTTCACAACTTTCCTTCAAAAATTGGTCCATGCTTACCGGATATGTAAAACCTAAGGAAATGGGCCTAAAATATTAACTGTGCATATGCTGGACTCTGTATTCTGAACTTCCACAGTTAGTAGCTCAGATCAACACCAGTTCATGGATTTCAAGACAAAAAAAAAATTTTACTTGGATTATCTGATCTCACTCCTCTGGTAGATACAACTAAAACTCTAGTATTCTGCAGTGACTGAGCAGTCCATACTGTCATCCTTATACAAAAGTTTTGACAAAGTGAAGATGCATGAAAAATGTTAAACATTCTGCGTTGGCAAAATGATACAGCTGCAACTACTGACAGTTTCATCAAAATTCATCCCAGAGCTTTGCACCATTGGCTCTCCTGGTAGCATAAATTTCTTCTGGCTTAAACATGGCATACAATTAGGCTTGTCCCCACACCATCAAGCATGTAAGTTGTGAAGGTAAAAAAAGTAAAAACTCATCAGCATAAAGGTAGTTCTTATAAATTGTCTGAAAGAGTCTCAGCCAGAAAAACATGTTTATACCAGATCATCACTCTGCCACAGAGTTTTTGATCTCGAACTATGAGTCTTAAAACTGACTTCAGCATATTGTTAGTACATGTCTTCAGTCACACATATATAAAAGTAAATAACAATACTTTTCCCATCTCAGACATTTTGTGGAATAAAAAAAGTATTGCTACAGGATGTCATAAATGTCCTGTGTATAAACATCATCATCAATCCCATCAAACAGTGATTATACAAAGAAGAAAAGTGTTTTTGACTACCCCCAAAGTTCCAGATTTTCTGCAGTTACCTCGCTAGCTCGTATGCTATAAGCAGCATGACATGGAATTCAGCATGGAATTTTGGCTTGGGAAGAGTTAATGTTCTTTACAGTAGTTAGATTTGTGCTGGAAAGTGTTGATAACTTGGGGATGTTTCTGTTACTGCTGAGTAGTGTTTAGACAGCATCATGGCCTTTATTACTCCTCACGGGACCCCCCAACAAGGTGCACAAGGAGTTGGGAGGGAACACAGTCAGGACCACTGGCCCAAGGGATTCAATATATCACGGTGTCATACTTGGCGTATAAAGCTGGGGGAAGAACCTGGGATGTTGGAAGTGATGGTGTTTGTCTTCCCAAGTCAATGTTACACTTGATGAAGCCCTTTTTTTTCTGGGACGGCTTAACGCTTGCTTGGCCATGGGAAATGAGTGCATTTCTTGTCTTGCTTTGCTTGCATGCACGGTTTTTGCTTTACCTATTAAACTGTCCTTAGCTCATCAGTTGAGCTCATGAGTTGAGCTCTCTCACTTTCATTTTTCCGGTTCCATCCCCCCTCCCACTCCAAGGGGCAGTGAGTGAGTAGTGCTTGGTTGCCAGGTGGAGATAAACCATGACAAGGGCAATCTATTGAAATGATAATTGCAGAAAATTAGATTGTAACAAAGAATCTACTACCACAACTAGTGGCAATTCCTGTCGTATCTGTGTGGTTTTCATACACCTGACTATAGCTGGCAGACCCCAGAGCACTCTAAGGAGATCCCAGGAGTGTGAGGAGAAAACATGGTCATTAAGACTCATAACTTGTCATTTACCAAGAGTTTACTTATATCATATGGCACTGTTACAGCATATATGCAGGAGTGGAAGAAAACTGTTCAGGTACCTGTTTGGTTCAGCACAAAGAAGATAGTTTAGAATGCTTCTTCAGAAGCAGAGTAGTCAGGATTTCTGCCCACTCTTGGAACAGGGCCTGTGACTTGGTATTTCCTGTTCACTGTATTCCAGTGTCACTGCTATCTGCAGTTCTTAAAACTTCCTTTGCAAGAGTTCTGTAAGACAGCTTAGTCTTGCCCGTTGAGGTGAAATATAACATGAAACAGTTCACTTTAAAATCTGTAAGGAAGTTTTGAGAAGACCTGATAGTATTAGATTATTCACATCTTCCATTTTTCTGTCTTGAAAATACTCATATAACCAGAAGCTAGTTAAAGATGCAGATTCTGAATACATTTTAAAAAATGTCATCTACTCTAAATATTCAGAGCAGAGCCAGATGGCACATCTGACTGCAGTGTATATGAGCCATTGTACTCCTACTGCTGTGAAAAGCAGAAACTGAAGCATCAGTGGATGAAGCCAGTTTACCAGGAATCTCTCTGGCTGCTCTGACCTGTGGCAGCCACTGTCTCCAAGTGGTGTGACTATTGTACATAGATTTGAGTAAACATGTGATGAAGGGGTTTTATAAATACCATGGAAGATAAAAACCAGAGTGAAGTAGGGACCTTGAACAAAATGGAAGAAAAATGGAAGCAGAACATTGAAATGCTATGTTATTTCTTCTTTTTAACACACAATAGTTTCTTCTGCGCTTGGAATTCAATGTGCATGAGTCAGCCTGTCCAATATCAGCAATTCCTGCCATAAATGCAGAGCTATTATGCACTCATGTTGTGTAGCTTGGGAGTAGTCTATTCTACCAGGAACAAAAAGGTCTTGAACGGCTTAGGGTCCTTAACCATTCTCAAGCAGCAAGCAGGTAGCCCACTGTGTGGCCTTGCTTCACACAGCAGGAACTCAGCCCCAGCACTTGCTCCCTGGAAGAGCCCAGGGCCCTGTAGGAGAGACATTCTCTTGCATGCAGCATTGTTGCAGATGAAGTCCCAGTAACCTCCAATTTCCATCAGCAGAAAATCTTTGCACATTTTTTCTCACAGCTTCCTTTTCACAGTCATTCATTTACACGAATTTATAGCCTTCTTCACTGTCCTCCTCCTCAATTCTTCCCCCTCATTTTTTTCCTGAGGCCTGAAAAACTTAAACATGGAAAGTACATGTTGGGGAATTTGCAATCTGAGCTGTTTGCCTTCTCAGCATAGATGGGAATGACCAGGTGGATACTGCCAGTGGCTGTTCTTTTGTGGTCCTTCTCAGAGTGCATGTCTGCTGGTGACTGGCCCAAAAGCAGCTGGATGTGAGAAACAGAATTCAGAGCTCATATGTGACAAATAAAGAGAAACAAAATGATAGGCAAGGAAGGTGACCCTCTGGTCCAGGCCGACAAGCTCAGCCCTGAACAGGGGTTGAGAGCAGGGGCTAAGGATGAGAAAGCTGGAGCTGTTCAGCGTGCAGTAGAGATGCTTGCATGGAGGTCTCATAGCAACCTTCTAGCATCTGAAGGAGGCCTGCAGGGAAGACGGCGATGAACCCTTTGTCAGGAAGAGAGATAAGATGAAGAGTAATGGGTACGAATTGAAAGAGAGGAAATTTCGTTCGGAAGAAATTTCTCAGTGTGGGAGTAGAGCCAGAGCCCTTCTGTCGCAAACAGAGGGCCAACAGGTGCCGTCACTCTTGGAGCAGCACCACGGCCTCGCACGGCCTCAGGGCGGCAGGCAGCCCTGCACAGCCCCTGTGCACACACCACGGCAGGCCGCTCCCCGGCCCGCGCCGCCAGCCAGCGCCCGGAGCGCCCTCGTCCGCAGGGCCCGGGAAGCGGCCGGGGGCGGCCGGGCAGGACAGGGCTGGCCGGGCAGGGCTGGCCGGGCAGGGCTGACCGAGAGGGGCTGGCCGGGAGGGGCTGGCCGGGAGGGGCTGGCCGAGAGGGGCTGGCCGCACGCCACTCGCGCGGTCCCGCGGCCTCGCCCCTGGGACGGGCGGGAGGGAGGGAGGGAGGAGCCGCCGGGGGAGGAGCCGCCCCTCAACACCGCCTCCCGCCGTCATCCGCCGCTGGAGGGGAGGGAGCGCGGCAGTGCCGGCCCGGAGCGCCGGGGGCGGTGGGTCGGTCGCCCTCTCCGGCCTCGGGGTGCTCGGCGGGGCGCCGGCGGCGAGGGGACCCCGCAGGAGGGGCCCCGGCCGCGAACAGCGCGGAGCTTGCCCTGCCCTGCCCTGCCCTGCCCTGGCCCGCCGTGTGTCCCTGCTGCGGGCGGGCGGGCGGGCGCGGCGTGCCCGGGGACTGCGACGCGGGCTCTCCGGGTTAGTCTGATCGTGTTTTTAGTGCTGCTCAGGTCGACCCCAGGGAGAAGGGCTGGGAGGAAGGCGGGCGGCGCAGGGCGGGGGCCGGTGCCGGTGCTGAGCGGCGCCGGGGCTGGCCAGTCCTGTCCCACCGGGAGCCCCGCCGGCACCGGGGGCCCGAGGGACCGGCGGAAAACGTGTCTCGTTCCCGTGCTCGTGTTTCTGTGTCGGTCTGTCCGTCTTCGTTTTGGGAGGGGGGAGATTTTTCTGTGAACTTCCATGGACTTTTAAGTCTCTTAATTGTGGGGTTGCAGCACTTTAAGGAAAAAGAGCACCTAACAGCATGTGGGGGCATGGTGGGAGGTAGATTCCTGCTGGTCATTCCGGGATTGAACTGTGCTGCAGCTGAGCGGGCTTTTCCAGGTGCATGTAGCCCATCCCCGCGGAGGTCCGGCTGGGCGCTGCAGGGAGAGCGGGGCTGGACGGAGAGGTTTCTGCCCAAGAAGCTGATTTTGCTGAATAGAGTCCGATAGCAGGAATGTCTCTAAATAGCAAACTTACCTGTTAGTACCATAAAATGACTTCTGCAAAACAGCAATCTCTCCAATACCTTGCCTAGGTGATCAGAGGGTTTTGGGTTATCCTCTGCTCTCCTCTCTTCTCTTTAATGTTGCCTCTTACAAGCTAAGCCGTGGCACATGCTGTTGCTTTGGGAGAAATTGTTGTTGGTGTTGTTATCTCTCCCTAAGGAAATGTAAATATACTCGTTTCATGTTGCTTCTGAAAAGAGATTGCTTAAGGTGAAGAAACAGTGGGTTTGTTCCTTCTATTTTGTTAGAGAGTCATGTGTTTATTTAGATGATTTTACACTAACATTTAGATATTGTCAGGTGAAGAGGGCTTAAACCAATGTTAAAACTACAGAAGTTCTTCTTAAAATGAACTTAATATAAGGAGCACTGGCAGTTCCGAATTCATGAATGTGTGTTGTAGCACCCACTGAGGTTTTTGAAGTAACAATGTAAATTTATAGAATGTTTATCTCATGGTTTATTATGGTGGAGATACTTGATAATGAACTTCATTAAATTGTGTCTCAAAATTCTTCCACCTTCGAAGTGGAGAATACATATTCTGATGAATACCTAATGTAGTTGTTACTCTGACTCTTCCAAAACATAAGTAATCACTAATTTGTCACATCTTTTCTCCACCCAAATATTTTTTGTGTGGATATTTATTTATAAACTATTGGGGTTTTTTTCCTTATAGCCATTTCAAAACTGATTCAGAAAACCCAAAATTTAATGCAGCTAATCAAATCTCTTTTGCTCTTAACGATCAGTGTCTAATAATTAATTTATTGGAAGAAAATAAAACAGGATTGTAAAAATGTTCCTCTTAATTATTTTTATTTTACTGTATTACATCTCTTTTCTTGATTCTTTTCTTCCTGCAATTAGATAAAACACAGAGTTGAAAATCATGTTCTAAGTCTAGGAATTGATCCTTAAGCCATTAAAAGCAGCAGAAGGTTTCTTTCTCCAAGTTTGTTGGGTGCTAATTAAAGGCTGTCTTTAGTTATATATTTGGATATTCTTGATATGGGAAGAATTGAAACATGTGCCTGAGAATAAGCATTTGCTCACAGATTTTACTGTAATAGGGTGTGTTGTGGAATGGTGTTGATTTTGCTCTTTCTTATCTAGACTGTAGCTTCAAAAGGGTGTCTTTTTTTTACTTTTGACACCAGTAGAATGGGCTAGAAACTATAAAAACTGCTTTCCCTGTGTCATGTAATGTGCTCCATGTACTGTTGAAAATGTGCTTACCGATTCTTCCAGTCCTGAACATACTGTACCTAATTCAGGGTGTTTATATTCTGTGTAACCAAGGCGCATTAGGTGTGTTGGCATTCTTGGCTACTTTGGAGTAGAAACTGGCAACAACTTTTCCTTGGGCAGCTGGTTACAAGGCACTACCTCCCCCTTTCCCCCCAGATCACATTTGGTTTTAAGGGTAGATAAGAGCTGGCACAGCTTCCATGCCCTTTTCAGCACTGCACAATACAGTGCTGTGCTAGCAATTGCTGAGAGCCCGCCTAAAGATTTGTCTTACACAGTGACTGAAGAATGTATACTTGGTGTTGCAGCGTGATTGCTTTTTCTCCTATGATAAGGTGACCTGCTTAGTGGATGAGGGAAAGGCTGTGGAATCAGGCTACCTGGACTTTACTGAAACCTTTGATACCGTCTCCCACAGCATTCTCCTGGAGAAGCTGGCAACCTATGGTTTGTCCACCTACTCTCTCTGGTGGTTCAAACAACTGACTTGATGGCCAGGCTCAGAGAGTGATGGTAAATGTAATTACATCCAGCTGGTGGCTGATCACAAGAGATGGTTCCCAGGGCTCAGTAAATCTTTAAGATTTTTATTGATGATCTGGATGAGAGGATTGAGTATACTCTCAGTAAGTTTGCAGGCAACACCAAATTGGGCAGGAGTGTTGATCTCTTGAGGGTAGAAAGGCTTTGCGGAGGGATCTGGACAGGCTGGATTGCTGGGCATGGCCAGGGGTATGAGGTTCAACATGCCATACCAGGTCCTGCACTTGGGTCACAACAGCTCCATCAAGTGCTACAGGTTGGTGCAGAGTGGCTGGAAAGGGTTCCAACAGAAAAGGGCCTGGGAGTGCTGGTCAACAGCAGCTGAACATGAGCCAATGTGTGTCTGGGTGGCCAAGCAGGCCAGTGGCATTCTGGCCTGTATCAGCAATAGTGTGGCCAGCAGCACCAGGATAGGGATTGTCCCCCTGCATTCACCACTGGTGAAGCCACATCTCAAATCCTGTGCTCAATTCTGGGCCCCTTACTGCAGGACAGACATTGAGGTCTGGGGTAAATCCAGAGAAGGGGATCAGAGGTGGGGAAGGGTCTGGAGCCCAAGTCCTGTGAGGAGTGGCTGAGGGAGCTGGGGTGGTTTAGCCTAGAGAAAAGGAAGATCAGGGGAGTGCAAAGGAGGCTGAGAGGAGGGTGTAGCCAAGTGAGGGTCATTCTATTCTCCCAGGTAACAAACAACTGGATAAGAGGAAAAGACTTTAAGCTGTGCTAAGGGAGATTTAGATAAGGTATTAGGAAAAAATTCTTCACTGGAAGGGTGGTCAGATGTTGGAGAAGAGTGCCCAGGGGAGTAGTTGAGTCATCATGCCTGGACGAATTCAAAAGATGTGTAGACGTGGATCAGAGGTGGACCTGGCATAGTCAGGTTAACAGCTGGGCTCAGTGACCTTCAGTGTCTTTTCCAATATAAACGATTCTGTGATTCTACTGCTTGTGGTTAAGTGACACCATATTTGAAATTTATATATTGTAGAAGCTAAAAAGCAAACCTCAGTGACTAGGCAAGATAAAAATGTGCATTTAGGAGCATATCAATGAGCAGTTGGGTATATGTTTTGTTGATTAACAACAAAATTAACAT
Organism: Prinia subflava; assembly: GCF_021018805.1. Classification (NCBI taxonomy): domain Eukaryota; kingdom Metazoa; phylum Chordata; class Aves; order Passeriformes; family Cisticolidae; genus Prinia; species Prinia subflava. Next base: position 46,851,626 of record NC_086283.1, on the reverse strand, counting down.
AGCCCATATGGCTTAATAGCAAGCTCTACTCAAGTTAACTGCAATGGAATACTTCTCTAAGTTAACTCTTTGCTGGCAATTGCAAGCAGGATTTGGGAACAGGATCTTCATGTCTTCTCTGCTGGACATCCTGCCATTCAGTGCTACATACAGTTTGGACCAATCCTTCTCTAATGGTAACTTGTATTTGAATCAGTTTTATACTGTCACTACTTGTTACGGGCACACACCACTGATACTCTGGGTTTTATTTTCTCTAAATAGATTAGGTGTCTGATATGTCATTGCTGATTCCTGCTGGGGTTATGTGGTCACCTGTGTTGTCTTGTTCTTCACATTTGTACAGTCATGAAAGAACCTTTTTCCTCATATGTGAGCAAGAAACTTGAAGTCCTCCTTTGGTGAGCTGGATATTCCATTTTTTTACATTCCCTCTTCATTCTCCAGTTGTGACTAGAAAACTGTATCAGCCTGTTGCAAGGTACAATTTACAGTTTTATTGTTATTTCCTCCTTGCAGTAAAGCTGGTCTGTCTTATTTGTCATCAGTGAAGTAGGAGGAAGTTTCAGGAGTGCAAGTGCCTTGTATATTTTCACTATTGTCTAGATGTGCTTGTGTTTTGGATTTTGAAATATGAAATTTTTAGAAACTAAAAGAGTCAGCTCACAGTAGTTTCTTCAGTGTGTCACAGCTATGATCTGCATCATAAACAAAAACTGAGATGCTTGGAAATTTTTTTTTGTGGTGCTGTGCATTTGCATAATTGTAGGATGCTTCTGTCTAGTAAACCAGGTGCTGATGGCCTAGTAAATCAGGATGATGGCCATTTTATTAACTGTACTTATTTTTGTTGCTAGCTCTTTTAGCTCAAGATTTATATATTTTGTGGTTGCATGCCACCTGGCCATCCCCCTGTTTGGTACCTTTCTCTTTTTTATGTGATCCTTGGTAGTGCAGTATTTTAAATTCTATAGATAGTGATGTACTTTTTAAAATGTCTCTTCAAGACCAGGGAACACATGTATTACACACGTGGAGCTGATGCAGAGAAGCTGAAAGGTTCATTCAGTGCTGTGTAAGAAGCATGTGACTGCAGATCAAGACCCAGTGTTGGTAAGATGATTTTTATCCTCTTCTGAAGGAGACCAGTTCACTGTGAATATAACGGTCATCTTATTAAAAAATAAAATAAAAAAAAAATTTAAAAAAGCTTTTGAAATCAGGTTCCACTTGGCTCCTTTTGTCTTTGTGCAGAATTAGGAGTTGGCAGTATTTTGGCAAGGGAAAATATAAATTGAAAAATCTGTCTTGATGTCCTTTTGTAGCACTTTTAGTTTATGATCACAATTATGTTATACATTATGAACACAAATGCGAAGACCCTTTGATTGCACAAATACATAAAACCAATACCTTTAACAGTAGAAATTTTGGGGTGATCTGCAGCAGTTGACAGTTATTGAACCTCATTAACAACTCCAGAAAATACACTGTGCCATCTGGACTGAAGAAAACCACTGCCATTTAAGATTACAGCTTGGTGAGCAGCGCAGTTGAATGAGATGTTGCCTTCAGCACCAAACAAAGCTGACTAAAAATGCTACAATTGTTATGGCAGTTTGCCACTTTTTTGGCTGTGGTTACACAACTGCTGGTAAGGCTTTGTGATGACATCAGATGACTGAACTGATCTGAATTAAAAATAACTTTACAAGAACAAAAGAAACTGATGTGAAGGGCAGCTGTCTTTCAACTGGCTCTTTTGCTGGGGCAATTTGCAAGTTCAGCCTGCATTTGTGGGGTTCTGCTGCAGTGGGGAGTATGTAAACAGCAGGGGACAGGCATGAGAGAAGTGGAATTCATAGACTGAGACTTGATAGTTTCTCTTGCTCTTGAGAAGATGACTGAGCCTGTGAAATTGCTGCCGGTGTTCATTTAATGTAGTCAAGAGAGAGAAACTTGTTGCTTGGTTTTAACAGCTTGGTGTCACCTCGTCCCCAGCCTTAATCTCATTTTCTGTGCCCATTTCTTTTTGTTGCTGCTACTTTGTAGCAAAATTAGCTATTTTTACTACTGTGTAGCAAAGCCCATGGTCAGATCAGTGCCTGCCAAGGGAGTGAACGGACTGGATTCTCCTCGCACTGTACACAAAGATTCCCATCCTTCACTATCTGGGAAAGTAATTTGCTTTTTTTCTCCTGGTGAGTTTGTTTTCACAAGGAGTTCTTGGCCTAAGTACCAGTGTGAATCAGCTAAATGCCAGAGAATACATCCATGCAGCTAGATGATACCTTAACTACAGGGGAGCTACAGGCCAGTCAGTCTCACCTCTGTGCCCAGCAAAATCAGGGCATAGATCCTCCTGGGAACGTGCTCGGGCACATGGGAATAGGGATGTTTTGTTACTGCTGGGATAACTTTATGGTGTCTGCAGATGCTCTCTCCTTTTATACCTAACTAAAGTCTTAATGTGTCATGAGTCAGAGCTTTTTGACAAGCGTAATGCAGTGGCCATTGAGGCCATGCCCGTGTTGAGTCTGGCAGGAAGTGCTACCAGAATCAAAGTTATCTCAGATAAGACAACTGAACTTCATTTTCAGTAGTTCTGTCTGAGTTAATTTTTTTTTTGGATCACTGTATTACTTAATTATTTCAGTGTCAAATTTGACATTCAGAACTCTGTCAAGGGATGAGTCAGCTGTGTTGTATCCTTTGTCTTTAATGTCTGTTTCTCTTGCTCTAGGGTTTTACAAATTTGAGAAAACTTGCTACTGATTTGTCTGAATATACACATATTTCTGTATGCATAATTCTAACAAAACATTGCTAAGAAAATATATGGTCCTATTCAGTCTTTTCTCTCTATGATTTGCTGACCGTATTAGAAGAGATTTCTCTGAGGATGGAGGCATGAAAATTGCTTTCTAGGCTGTTAGAGATTTTGCCATGCAGCATAGTCTTTTGGAGTACGAGTCAAGGTAAAGATCATTATACCTTTACACTCTTCATTGTGCAATGCATAATCAGCAGATCCATACCTGCAGGTGCTGATTGGGATCTCTGTATTTCTTTGTGATATGTGTTGTGTGAGATTCTTCACTGAGCAGAGGGGATGGTCTAGTGGGGAGACTGTCTCTTACTCAGCTGACCCAGCTCTTGGTCACCAGGCTACAGAGAGATTCAGTGGTGTTTCTGTGGTTAAACTAGTAGCCTGCAAAGAAGAAGGCTCATGTGTCTTACCCTGCATGAAGGAGCACATGCTTATGACACAATTGTGTTCCCAGCTTCTGCCAAAACTCATGTCTTTGCTTGATTTTGACTGATGTGGAAGTCAGCATGGATAACTGTATAAGGTATGTGACAGTGCATGGAGGCCAGCACACAGAGAAGCCCTTGAGGGACTGGTACTTTGTCTAGCTCTTTACACCCCACTCAACTTTGAGGAAAAGAAACTTTTGCATTCTGTGTGGTAATGGAAGCTCCTGGGAGGGAAGAGAGATGTCCACCAAGCTTAGTCCCTTTGGTCAACATGAGGACAAAGAAGTGTTGTGAAGATCTTTCTGGCTAGAAAACAGTAAATCTTCTCATGGGAGTCCACAGTTTCTGGTTTTGTTTTTAGTACAAACATGATGATGTAACAAAGTCATCTTGTTAAATAATGATACTTGTATGTTTAATGTTATCAGTTCTTGTTTACACTATAAACTTTTTGCCAGCTATTCATAGATTGCTGTAGTAGGACTCTTAAGTACTGCAATGGAAAGAGCATTATTATGTATTTCTCAGGAGCAATAGAAATCTGAACTGGAAACTTAATTTGCTTAGCGGCTTTGCTGGTCTTTTGACTAGAAATACTTTTAAACTACTTGGAATGTGGATGAATGAGGGTCATAGTCTTTCTGATCACTTTTTCTGATTGTTAGACTTCTGCTGAAATTTGCGTACAGAGATGTGGTGCTTCTGAGACTTCTTTTATCTTCAGGTCTGTCAGTGTGATAGTCTTAGTCTATGCAGAAAGCAAAGATCGCACTCTTGAAGACGTGTCTGTTTTCTAGGCAGAAAAACACACACAAAATGTTACCACATGGGGTGCAAATAATGCTAAGTATAAGATATTAAAAATACCGAAAACTGAAGCACAAATATCTGTGTAATTTTAAGAGATCTTCTGATATTCTGATATAATTAGACAAAACAATGCAAAGTTTTAGTGCTGATAATGAGAAAAAGAAGTTCAAGACCTCTTCAATAAAACAATCTATCCAATCAGAAGAAGGTCTTAATTGATGATGTGAATGGCAAATTGCTTTTTTTTTCATTTATATAGAAATACCTGCTAAAATGTTCACTGTTGAACAATTTTTAAATATATTTTCAAAACCAGTTCTAAGGAATGGGGAGTTTATAACTATAAATATTTAAGTTAAGATGGTTCACATACTGCTTCTCATCTGAAATGTATTTCTTAGTCAAAGTCTTATATTTAAGTTTTTGGAAAAAAAAAAAATCCAACACTAAGAGGAATGCCCTACTTGTTAGCGTGCAAAGCTTTAATTAAGTCTTGGAGTACTGTAAACCGTCATCTCTGCTCAGTCCCAAGCTTTCTGTCAGGAATTATGTAGAACACGGACAACTAATTTTGACCTGTCTGTGGAGAAATATTTTAATTGCCTGCATATGAAAGAGCAGATTCAGTGTATTGTGGTGTTCTCATGCAAAATAGCCAAGAAATATATGAGTGTCTAGCAGGACTGAGTGTCTGTCCCAGGCCTTTGTTTAGTGTTTACAAGGTTGCTTCTCTTTCTCTAGGTTTCTATCCTGCTAGAGAACATACCAGGTTTTGTTGTGTGTTGGTGTCTATCTAGGTGTGACTTTATACAAGAAGACTTTATGAAGAACTTGTGTTCTTCATACACGTATGTTAGAGTCTGGACCCCATCTAGGATTGTCTTGTGCTATTTGACTGCCTCTCTATAGCAGAGAAGCAAAACTGGAAGCTTTGAGCAGCAAATAAATACTTTGAGTCATCTACAGCCCATACAGCCTGCAATGAGGGCAGTGTTTCCTTCATTTTTTCCTTCTTACCTCAGCAGACCAGGCTGTTATTATTGTTGTAATTATGTGGGCACAGGCCTTCCTGTTGTGCTGTTATTAACAAAAGTGAGCACACAAAGCTTCGGGATAAAAGAAGAAACATATTTGAAACTACTCTTTGAAGTTACTGTTTCCCATCTTGAGATCATTGCGTTCTGCTAGCAGCTGAACTGATCAATTCACTTCCTTTTTTCAATAGCAACCCAGTAAGTCACTAAATTATTGCTTCGCTGATTAATATTCTGACTTTTTTTATAGGGTTGTTTCTAAAGGGGAAGTTGTGACATGCATTTGTCTCGCTCCCAATTTTAAAAGATATTCTGCTTGCTGTGGGAGGTTGATAATGTTGTAAGACAAACGTACAGCACCAAGAAAGGAGATTGCTATCTCTTTGTTTCAGCAATGTACATTAGCAGTATTTTCTTACTATATAAATAATAAAAAATGTTGTTTAAAATGAAAACATTTTAACACAAAGAGCCATCACATGCTAGGTCCCTGGGAGCTCCAGCATCTAGATTTAGCTGTGTTTCTTTGGGACCTGAAGTCTGTTGTACTAAAGCCTAAACAGAGTATGTCTTGCATGTTACTGACTTCTGAGTTTATAAGCATTTTCCTACTTTTGATGGGTGTTCAAGCCTACCCAGCTTCTGTTTTGTGTGCTTTATCTCACAGAGTTAACAGGAGCTCTACATAGTGGAGGATTGACATATCAAACTGATCATCTAAGGGCAGTACCCTTTTACCATAGTTTCTCGAGAGGAAATGTTGTGTAAGGATTCTTATAGTAATTGTGTTCTGTGGAACTCTTCTTTGAACTTGCTCAAGAAAGATTGCTGTAGTTTAAGTGCATTTGTGATCAAACTGTGACTTTGGTGCAGCCCCAATGCAGCTGTGCATCAAGAATATCCTACCTCATATTTTTGGTGCTTGAATTTATTTACCTGTGATGAAAAAATGATAATTTTTTTAACAGCTGTTTGACCATATGTGGAGGTCAATTATTAACTAGTAAGCAGCCATGTAACATATGCACCAAGTGCAGTTACCTTGGTCACTCATCTTGATTCCTTACACTTTGTGCATATACACTGCACAAACTATCTGCAAAATTGCCCTTTGCATCTTACCAATGATGCCAAAATATTTTTTTTTCTTTTTATACATTTTCCATGCATTCATAGCTCTGTAGTAACTACTACATAGTTATATAGTTACTTAACAAACTGTAGTACTGTCCTACCCCTTCACTTATATTTTAGAACAATAAGCTAACCTTCCTGGAATCTTATTTAGTCTTGCCTCTATAGTCAACCAAGGACATCTCATTTTCTCCGCGTATCATAGACATAATAAATGTGTGCTTAGGAGCTGAGAAGGTGGAAGGGTCTTAAATAAAGGCAAACCAAAAGTGGAGGGATTACTTAATTAACTATTCCTCTAATTGGATTATTTCTGTAAAGTATGCTAATTTTTTAAAACTTGTAAAATTGTCAGGGCCCTCTATTATGTGTGCATTTCACCATATTTGCACTGTGAGGGACCTTCATTAAAGGTAATCACTTCTTATCATCTTAATATTGTTTGGCTTGTGATTTTAGACATCACCACTTGGATCATGGTACCAAGTTTGGTATGAAGTGACAATCTGCGACAACAGAAATGTGAAACCTGATGAAGACCCTTTTGTGTGATCCCACTGTTGGTGTTTGCTTCGTTAGTTTGCTGTACAGGCTAATTCTCATCCACACTCTGTCCCTCTGAGACATGTAGGAGCTGAAGTGGTGAGATCTGAATCAAGGTGTTCTTTGGACAGACAAGGGGAACCCTGCTGGACATAGGTGTGTGCCTAATGGAAAGGTTGAAATGGGTCTTCTGCCTGGTCATGGCTTTTCCATACTTGCTTGCATTTCTGTTATGTGGGCAAGGACTCTTCTGGCCCTCACTGGTGGTTTTCCCAGTGGCAGCCTTGCCAGTGCCCTAAATCAGCCTTGTGCACAGCGGTGTGGGCAGATGTGCCCCAGGCACAGCTGGCAGCAGGCAGGCATCATTGCAGTGTTGATGCAGGTGACTCATGGTGGGGAGCTTGGTGCCTGGGGGCATGTAGTGTGGTACCATTGAGAATTGATGCATGTTCATAGTCTATGCCTGGTTTGGGTCTATGTTACAGTTAAAAAAAAGTAGTGAAAATCACCTGTGGTTGAAGGACTGTCTGATCTCTTTGGCTGTGATATGACACTATAAAAAGGAGTGGAGCTTTGTATGTTTCATTCTTCTCACCTCAGGTTGTATTGGAGTAATTAAAAGTTCTCTTTGAGCAAAAAAGTTACTAGGAAACAAACATCTTTTTTGCTAAGGCAGCGTGAATTGTTGGGCAAAAAACCCCACTGTACTAATTGGTATTGGTAGCTAATTTGCTTCACTTATTTTTTTTAAATAATAACAAGATAATAACAAGAAAATATTGCCAAGTCATAGTCCAATTTAGATTGTACATTTGCCTTTGAAAAGGAAAATGCTAATGTTTAGTTGGATTTTGTATTGGTTTTTTTCCTGTCACTCTGAGACAGGCTACCAAAAAAAAGGAGTGATTTATTTAAGAAATACAAGCCATAGTAATTAAGATAGGACATCTTTGAACTTTTTCCATGCAGGACATTACTGCAGCTCTTACTGGAGCTGAATTTTACTTGTTTGTGTCTGCATCTCTGTGCCAGGCTGATTTTGTGGTCAGAAAGACCTTGGAAGTCACGAGGACATAACAGTGTCAAGCTGCTTATACTTCTTCCAAAATTCAGGGGGACTTTCATGTAGTTTGCGGTTCAAGGAAAAGCTTAAATCTAAAATAATCATATTCAGTTCCTTTTCATCTGAAATTATCTGGCCTGTTCATATGTTGTTCATGTATGTATTATAGAACTTTGAGTTGAATTTATGTAGTTAACAAATATGATCTGTCAGAATATTTCTGCCTTCATGTGGAGTATCAGAATAGCACCATTACCTATGGCAAGTATGGAAGCACATAAGTGCATTGTCTGCTTAGTATGGTTAAACTGCAGGTTAAAATGCCAGTGACAATTTTAGATGTATAATATCAGGCTGTGGTAGGAAGTAAGTTATAAGTTTTTTTGTTAGCTTTGAGTTGTTGGTTTTGGGGGGCTTTTTGGTGGGTTTTTTTTGGGGGGGGGTTGGTTGGTTGGTTTTTGGGGTGTGGGTGGTGGGGTGTTGTTGTTGTTGTGTTTTGTTGTTTTGTTTTTTTTTTTATCACAGCATGACATTAATGTTTACCTGCTGAAGAAGAATATAGTTTACCTGCAAATAAATGGTGGTAAAGTCCATGACGAGAAGTGTAGTTCATAAATGTTGAGTTAAAAACAAAAGATGCCTTAGGATATTTTTATTGACTGCTATTGAACAATTTCTTGATTTTTACATAGATCTTCAAAGCAGAAAGAGTTTAACTTCAAACTTGAGGTCTAATTACAGGGACATAAGTTTCTTTCAGGGCTTTGTTGAAATGTAAACATTTTTGTCCGTGTTTGCAACACTAATATTGTGCTAAAGCATCACAAATGACATGAAATATGCTAGAAATATGTGGTTTTATGAAGTAGTTTGACAGAGTAAGTAAGCAGGTTTAGTAAAAAATGAGACTTAATTTTTGCATTTGCAATAATCTCTAGGGATCCTAGTGGCAAATGTCTGGCTAGAATTTAGTAACTGCTTGGATTTAAACTTTATTTAAGTAGCAACCACATTGAATACTTGGATGTTTGCTTGCAGGACTCTTAGTATTGTTTATCTTTTTATGCAGAGTGCATTTGACACAGTGGAGGTTACTGCATTTAAAAGCAGCAAAGGTTCGGCTGGAAAGGTTGGAAGCAAACAGATTTTGACTTAGGTGTTTCAGCTAATTGAAATGAGCAGGGAGAGGGATCTTCAGAGTCTTTCTGTGGGACCTCAGAAATACTCAGTATAAACACTGACTGTGAATTTGTTACTTCCACCTATCAGCTGTAAGTGGTATTCAGAATGGGTTTTGCAAACTCTTAAGAAATACTGCGTAGTATGAATCTACAAAGTGAGAGTGATAGTATGTCTTTAATATACTGAAGATTGGGATTTGCAGGAGCACGCCCAAACTTGGGAGGATGAAGAATAAAATCTTCAGTGTCTTTCTTAAAGCTTTTATGAGGTTTGCTGGACACAGTGTCTTCACCATTACAATTAAATGTAAATTTTCAAATACAATTTTTGTAGAACACAAAATGAAACTTCACATTTTGTTGAAGAATTAATGGTAGCTGTTATGTGGAAATGAGTAGTTCAGCAAGACGCAGCTGGTTCTTGTAGACTCAGTTCTTGTTGTGTGAATTTGTTGTATAAGGCACTGGAGGTAAAAACATTTCAGGAAGTGCAGTACATAAGGCCTAGGCTATGATAGTTTTTGCTTGCTATTAAAAGCTTGCACTTAGATTGTCAATCCTCAGCAACAAGCTGTCCCTTAAAACCTGGGATATGAGGAGAAAATCAGGGCTAATCCTACAAGACCCGCTGAGTTGCTGCAGCTCTTTCTGGCAGAAGTGAGGATTCGAAGAGTCCAGGCTTTTATGTGAGAGACTCTTAAACACTAAACATGCTTATTTAATTGTGCCCCTGCCCTTGCCCCTGCCCTTGCCCCTGCCCTTGCCCCTGCCCTTGCCCCTGCCCTTGCCCCTGCCCTTGCCCCTGCCCTTGCCCCTGCCCTTGCCCCTGCCCTTGCCCCTGCCCTTGCCCCTGCCCTTGCCCCTGCCCTTGCCCCTGCCCCTGCCCTTGCCCCTGCCCCTGTCCTGTTGTAGGAGCTGTACCTTTAAGGACTAACATGAGAACAGAAATGCAGTATAGTGAGTACATGACTGAGGCCCATTTCCACTTGTGTGTTTCCTGTGGTTTGTCACTGTGCTGCAGGAGAGCAGAGCCCGTTGCCTGTCTCTGTGCGGGGTAAACAGGGTAAAATGCAAGCTGTGAACCTGCTTGTGCTGTAGGGTTTCTCAGAGACTCCAGCAGCACACAGAGTCAGATTTCACTTGTAAAACATCTGTGTTATTTACTGGGCCTTGACCACATATTTCCTGCCATATATTCTATTAGGTGACTTTTTATTTGTACTTGTGAAATATTGGAATATATTCTGTTATGCCAGACACGTTCTCTTGACACCCAACACTGTGTGTACGTTAGTGAGAATCAGACCTGTTATTCAGGGAATAATTGGCAAAGCCAGCACTGATGCTGGGAAGTTACAACGTCATTTGTGATTCTTCCATCTGTTCATTTACCTTATCTTCAAGAGAATAAGGCTCTCTGCAGGGAAAGCAAATATTTTAATGAACTTAGTGCTTAGACAATGAACCATTATTTTAGGTGTGTGCAGTGGGTATTAAATGTGGAGGAAGAAAAAGAATACCATTTGTTGCAGTTTTAACTTTGTTGCACTGACAGCAGCTAGCAAAGGTGAGTGACAACAGTAGCAAAAGCCAATTTACAAGGAATACTCTTGGTATCCTGGGAATTGTATGTATCAGAGAAAGTAATCTCAAATGTGTTGTGTTCTGCTGAATTAACACCAAAAATCATCACGTGGTCATCTTTAAAAATCAGTCTACAGTGCCAAACTGTATCCCTACATATCTGGGTTTCACTGGGAAGAGAAATTCCCACTCCTGCTCAGCCAGAATTGGATTGATTTGGATGTAGCCCATGCAATATGGTTGGCACTATAGCTCCTGTACCTCTTATTGACAAGAAATTTTTTCTTTTTATGTAGCAATACAGCTTAAGAATGCCAGTAATTGACAGAAATATTGGCTAATCAAGGTCTTACAAAAATGCAACGAAAAGTAGTTTGTTTAGTTGATATGATAAAGAGACTTGAAAGCTAGGAGTCACTCAGATCTAACACTGCAGCAGTGCCACACAATAAAATTTTAATTTTAATACAGTATAAGACTAAGTTAAAATCAACTTTTCTTAATGAAAATTTACAGGTTTCCAACATAACTATGCATGGGAGTTACTCACTGATTCATATTTCATATCATGCCATCTTCATTATGCCATTATTTTCTAGTGTCCTATTGCTTTTGATACTCTTCAGGAAAAAAATGTCTTTTTTGTTATAAGAATTACATGGGAACAAATTACTTGTCCATTTCACAGTTCTGATATTATGTTCAGTTGAGAATGTTTTTCAGTTTACCACTGCATGTTTGCAAAAAATTGTATTTTATAAGCTTTATCTCTGTGTGTGTATATAGGTACAATATATGTAGGTGTGCCATCAGTGTAGTGGAAGGTGTTCCTGACCTTGACAGAGAGTTAGAAATAGCTGAACTTTAAGGCCCCTTTAGCCCAAACCATTGTATGATCATCATAATATAACTAAAGGGTGTGGAGTATGTAACATATAATGTAGACAGAATATGTAATATGCATGTATACAAATTGTATATAAATGTATAAAAGTACTCTTCAGCTTACTTATGAAGGGCTTTTCTGAACTCGGGTAAGATTTGCATTTTATGTATTTCCTTTCATCCCAACGTGCTTGCCTTATGGCTTAAAAAAGTGCTTTTACAGAGATGAAAGCATATGCTGTTTTCAAAAGTCTGCTCTAAACAGTGCTATTTTTAAATTCTTGTTTGTTTCTAGTAAAATTGAGGGGATTGACCACAAGTTTGTGAGTACTTACAGTATAGTTTTTTCTATCTTGAATTACGTTATGGGGGGGGGAAGGGCTGTTAAGGAGGTAATTTCAAGCAACATTTTATTGGAAAAAGTGTGAATTAGGGTTACTTTCCTCCCACCTTGATTTTATTTTCATCCTGTAAGAACTCAAACACATCTTGCATGATTCTGTAGTATTGATTGTATAAACTTTACAGGTTACTTGCCTATAAGTGTCTGGGCTTCAATTGCATGAATGATTCTGTCTCGTGCTAATTGTCCCACTGCTACAAGGAAATCTAGATGTTTTTGGTAAGGTGCATAGTGCCTCCTTGAAGTTGCAACTCAAGAAAACTTCTTTTAAGCAAGTTAGAATTCCTAATGTACTTTTTGTGCAACTCAGACACTTAAATTGAAAAATACTCTTTCCAGTTGCACTGTTGAAGCATTAATAGAGCTTTGCTGTGCAGGCATGAAGCCAACAAACACTCCCTTTTCAGATTTCCATAGTTATTGAGAAAGGCAGGCAAAGCTATACTCCAGATCTTTGCAAACACTGATGGTCAAGCCTGTCAACCAAAATAAGGAAAAAGAAAGATTCTTATCTGTCATGGTGCTTCAAGAAGCATGCTCTGGTCCTGAAGCAGTTGTAACAAGTGCAGTTAAAAATTTCAAAATACAGTGTTTCTTACTGGATTGTAAGACACTGAGCTGCTTTTGTGAGTTTTTAAAATGTATCTCCTCTGTGCTTATTGTTGGCCTCTCATAAAATGTGGTACAAGTAGTCCTGTCTGGAGCTACAGCATATTGCAGATGCAGCCTCTGGGGCCTTCTCTGTGTACAAATCCATAATTTCTTAAATCCAGGACTTTGTTTTTGAGTCTATGCTAAATGTAGCTTCAAAAACTACTATTTCAAGACAAAATACTTTAAAAAAAGTTTGATGTGAGATATCTGTAGCTTTCTTACTCAGAGAGTTCCCTTAAATACCATTCAGAGATGAAGTGCCTGTTGTAGGGTTGTACACTGCTGGTAACACATGCATGTCATTTGACAGTAAAAAGTTTTAGCAGTGAAAAATCCTAGAGGGAAGGGAGAGAGTCAGGTTGAGGACAGTGGATGAAAAACCTTCTGTTTTCTGGTCTGTTGCAGAACCACACTTTTTTTTCCCCTGGTTTTTCTACACTGCATAGTGATTCACCAATAACTCACTTGCCTGTAGCAAGGTAATTTTCTGGAGTGGTGAACCTACCTCTCCTGCTTCTTGTGTTTATCTTTGTGTTTTCCTTATCTCTTGAGATTTGGATAATATGCTTGTTTGGGGTGACATTTACAGAGATCTGTGTAGCCTGGCTCCTGTATGAGATGTGAAATAATTTGGGCTTTCACTATTTATGCTCTAAAATGAGGATGAGAGGCATCATATACATGGGAATAAACACTGCTTTTATTTAAATAAATATGTAAATATATAATAAAAGCAGCTTTTACAAATAATAATGCAGGCTGAATTTTGTCTGACTAGAAGACACTGGATTTGTACTACTTTGTGTTCTTAATGAGTAATGCAACAAAACTAAGATGTGCATTTACTAACAAAGTGGTATGCTATTGTTTCCATAGGATTAGTTTTGCTGTTCCTATTATATAAGGTTACTTCTGAAGCTACTGCAGGTTTTGTCCATTTTGTGACACAAATACTTCCACTTTCTTTTTTAAAGAAGAACAAACAAAACAAAATACAAAAACAACAAAACACAAAAAACCAAAACAGGACCAGGTTCTGCAAGCAACCGAGCATCAAAGCAACTTCGCTGCGGCCACAGTAATGCAGGAAGTAACACATTTCATCAGAAATAACTAGTTTCTCTTATTTTTGAGCCATTTCTTATGATACTGAACATTGTTCCTAGTTATTTTATAAATGCTGTACAGAAACACACCTCAGGGGAGTAGATGTGGACCTTAGTCAGTCTTGGCACTATCATTGCATTTTTGAAAATATTACAGGCCAATGGAAATAATGGTGCATGGTGCCAAGTGATAGCAGGAAGCTATATTGGGAGAAGTGTGCAGTGACAAACTTAGAGTGCAAGAAGGTAGTGGTGAAGCTTTCTAATATAGGAGCACACATACTGCTGCACACTGTCAAAACAGCACTGATTTAATGAGCTGCAAAGGACTTGTATCTCAAATTTAACACTGCTAAAATGGTGTGTTCTGCAAAAAGCCTACTTGGAATGTATTTATGGAATGTCTTCATGTTCAAAAATATTAATAAATTTCTTTCAACAGAGGGTGTTGGCGTGGGGGGGAAATGATGCTGTATTTTTCCCTTATTATTAAATATGTATATTCCTGGTAAGAATTATATAACAACAAGCTGCAAAATTGGAAAAACAAATGTGTTTCAAGCTATCCTGAGAGCATTAGTATACTTAATGGCGAAATTTGGAGATTAAGCTAGAAAATGTCTATCAGGACTGTAGATCATTTGAAATCACTGAGATAGTTCAGATGTTAAAAAATAATTTTTTACCAATTACACAGAAGCCACAAAGGAACAAACCTGATGAATGACATATTTGTAGCTAGAAATTATGTCATTATGTCCAGAATGAGGCAGTGTGAGAAAAATTCAGGCCTCTGTGTGGTATCTCTTTTGTGGGATAACAAAACAGAGGCTTCAGGCACTGCATGTTGAGTGTGGTGCTTCACGTTTACTGCTTGCAACAGATGGCGTGAGACATGAGGTCTGTGCAAAACAATAGGTGGATTCCTTCTCTGCTTCAATAAAGCATACACAGATCAGTTCTGCTAGTGTACGATGAATATAAGAGTGAGAGAATGCAAAGCTCTTTCAGTCATAGAAATACTTTCATATGAACTACCTTGTTTGTATACAGCTTCTGTCAGTGCAGAAGTAGGAGGACAACAATTTCCATATCCAGACCGCTATGAATGCATCCATTGCAAGATATGTAGAAAGATGATCAGAGGTCTGGAGCACCCTCCTATAAAGACAGCTGAGAGAGTTGCGATTTTTCAGCCTGGAGAAGAGAAGGCTCCAGGGAGACCTTATTGCATCTTCTAGTACCTAAAGGTGGCCTACAAGAAAGCTGGTGAGGGACTTTTGACAAGGCCATGTAGTGTCAAGGGCAAAGGCTAATGGCTTTTAACTGGGAGAAGATAGATTAGATATTAGGAAGAAATTCTTTACTATGTGGGTGATGGGACACTGGAACTGGTTGTTCAGAGAATTTGTGAATGTCACATCCCTATCAGTGTTCAAGGTCAGGTTGGATGGGGCGCTAAGCAACCTGGCCTACTGAAAGGTGCATGCCAGTGGAGTTGGAACAACATGATTTTTAAGATCTCTGCCAACCCAAGCCATTCTATGATCTTATAAATTGCTATACTAAAATTAATACATGAATGTTCTTTTCTGAAATTGTGGCCTTGAGATATAAATCACAGTAGTGATAGCCTGTGTTTATATCTCAGGGCCTACAGTTAAGCTTGTATGTAATAGAGAAGAAAAACCTATGCATACAACATTTGCATTTTCTGTTTTCTTTAACCTGTGATCTCTTTTGCATTGTGTAATTGACAGAGGAAAAGAAGGAAAAGAGCAGTAGGTGCCCATGGTGAAGGCTCTCCGTTATAAAAATAGTACAAGGTATTGCAGAGGTAACTTCACTCACTTAAACCTTTTCTGCTTTATTATGATTGGGCTTCTCATCCCCATGAGGATAATTTTGGACCCTGGTAACTGAGGCTGGGAAGAAATTGTAACTTATGCCTTTGTCCAATTTGCAAGAACAGTGTAACATAGAGGTTTTGTCAAGTGGATATTCACATTTTGCTCCTTTGACTGCTTCCCTTAGTTTGGAGGTTTCTTTTGTAACCAGCAAATTATCCAAACAGAGACTATGCAAATGTAACTTTTTGCTATAGATCAATGTGTACCTAGACTTCCAGATGTGTCTATTTTGCTTGGAAAAACACCATTTGGAGGGTCATCACAAATGTGAATGGTAATTCAATCTTAGTTGCCTGACCAGGTTTTAAAATATGCTTTACCAGCATCTCTACTAAAGATCAGTATATTTGAAATAACCGTTCAGGAGGATGTTTCCCAATATTGACAGCATGTACTGTAGTAAAAGCAGTGTTTAATATCTTGCTGATTTTTTCAATATTC